>NC_090932.1:1476038940-1476341971 GCF_040938575.1 Ambystoma mexicanum | reverse complement strand
AATAAATATCTCATCTCTGTGAGGGGTGACAACCAGGTGGGATTCAGCTCCATCTACCCTCTGGGAGGCACATCAGGTAGCGGCTAGACCATATCAGTCTAGCCGTCCTCAAACAATAAGATGGAGTTCAGTCCACGTACCACGTCCCCACATCCCCAGGCTCCCTAGCCAATCTCTAGTTTAGTTGGTAGGACCAACAACTTTCATTTTACAACCCTGGGAATGTTACTGTAGTGGAAAACTGAAGAACCTGTGAAGAAACTTCACTAGTTTGCAGGCCCCCATCACATTGGGGTTCGCAAACCATGAAATACAGAATTAGACAAGTGGCTCATGGATACGCTGACATGCAAGTACTGATCACGGAAATAATCGCAATCCCCAGCCTTTCCCACAAGCACCATATCGGAGTACTCAAAAATGCCTTAGCTATAATGGAGATGGGAGGTTTGCATACACCATGCCCAACGACATGCTGCACTCTTACTGCAAACCCTGCTGAACACAATCACAACACTACAGTCTCAAACACATACAGCTATAAAACAGTAGGCCAGAACAGAGCAAGTGTGGGAGTTGGAGTATGGTGCAGGATAGAATGTGGTCCTGCAGTGAGGAGAGAAAAGAATGAGTAGAGAAAGAGAGGAGGAGAGAGGGGGTGGATGAGGAGTAGATGCGAGTGAAGTTGCAGAGCAGGACATGAGTAAGAGCAGAGTGGTGAAGTTGGAGAAAATAAAGAGGGGCGGAGAGGAAGAGTAAAGAGTGGATTGGAGGAGGGCGAAAGAGGAAAGAGTAAAGAGCATGAGGGAGACCATAAAGAGGAGAGCAGAGGATATGGAGAGATACAGGGAAGGATGTAGAGAGCAAGAAAGAGAAAGGCTCCAAGGAGAAAGATAGAACATGGTAGAGCAGCATGGTGGTTTAACAGTATTGGGAGAAACCTAGTGGCTGGAAGGTGAAGAAAGAAAATTGGAGAAAAGCAAGGGAGGAATAAGGAAGGTCCAGTGGAGGAGGAGGAGCCTGAAGAAAGAAAGAATGTGAGGAGAAAGGAAAAAAACATAACAGTAAGTGGAGAAGAGGAGGCGGGAAAAGACAAAGTAGGCCTGAAGGGGAGCACAAGTGAGACACTAGAGGTTCGGTTGGGTAAAGATTTGCACAGTGGTGAAAAGCCGCTACAGTATTATCAAAAGGCTGGAAAGCTAGCTAGTCGGGAGACCCCACTCAAAAAGGGAGTAGAGCCTGATAACATCTGTGGTCTAACTGCACTAAAGTGTCTGTAGCATTCCCCCAGTCAAGATGACCTAGGCCATCAGAGGCGATACTGCCAGGTACACTACAATTCTCAAAAGACCTGCACAACATTCTGACAAGGCAAAGACAACCAAGAAAGATTCAAGAAAATTAACAAAGTCAGGATACTACAAATTTCAGATAATGAGTGACTAAGCTCTTGGATGGCAGACTGGATTCAGGGAGAGAGTGGGGCAAACTTTCAGACGATGGTCATATAGAAAGGATGGTAAGGACTAAGCACATTGGTTCCCATTAGATTAAACCCTTGCACAGGATGAATATAATCTTCCATCCAGACAATGTTAAAAAGTTAAAAACTACTTTTCCCTTTCATCATCTAGTTGCTACAATCCTATCTCCTGTTTCTCTCAACAACTCTTCTCCTTCGATGGCACTCTGCTTAGGAATTTGACCGGGGGAGGCTAGACCAGCTAAGTTATACAGATAGGATGTACCCTAGGAATCTGGGTCTTACCCTTAGAAGAAAGAATTACTTACCTCTTGGTAATATTGTGTATTGGTCCTTCCTCCCAGAAATGATTATTTACAATAAGCAATTTGCTACCTTTCTTAACATGGCTAGACTAGATTATTGGTTTGCATTTTGGGCAGATTGTCATTGCAAAAGCGTAACCATGATTTGTTATAGTGTCTAGTCTTTCTCCATATACAATTGACTTTTCAATTTGGATAAGCAAATTACACTGCACATACATTTTTATAATGGAGAAATCCATTTGATTTTACTAAACATATTTTGGTCATTATTCAAGGGTACGCACATTTTATGAAATATAAACAATTATTTTACTTATGTATACTAACTGATGGCCATTAGGCAGCAGATGAATGACTCCCATTTAATCAACACTGTTATATTAAAATAAAACCTTGCACAACTCGATTTGCTTTCTGAACACGATAATAGCTTCTATTCAAGCATATGTATAAATAATTAATGTCTTGCAGGTGAAAAACAGGACGTGAATAACATTCTGCAGATTTGGTTTTAATCCAGTAAATGTAGTTTACTAAAAGAAACAGAGCCAATATGCATAGCACTATCAAAATAACACACACAAACCAAAAAGTACGGGCAAGTGTTTGACACAAAAAGGAAACAAAATCTGCAAGATGTCAAACAGACAATGAACATATGGCTTTTTATTGCAAATGTGCTAGCAGTTCACATACTGTTAAATTTTGAATTTCATAACAGTATGGAAGTTAGATAGACCATCAAGGAAAGCTTGATGACTTGCAGTTCAAATAGATTGATGGGTTCACTCACCTCTGCAGAGGACCAGAGTCCTCTCGCAAGACTGCCTAGGTGAGCACAGACCCACATCAGTGAGGCATTCAAGTAACACCAAGCGTGAAAAGAAGTCTCTCCTTAACTCATTTTCTCACCGGGCCCACTACAGGTGACATGACAGACCCGTTGTAGGACTCGAACAATGGGTCACCTCAATAATTTTCAGATTCCTCATCTTTGGAAATTACCCCAGCAATGCCAATCAGAAAAAGGAAGGGCGAGCTTTGGAGATTCCATGGCAGAGAGACCGAGACCTCACTCAAAAATGTGTGGTCTCAGTTCTTGCATCCAAGTCCAGACAGTAACAGTCTGCAATGCAAATCTCCTGAATTGGGACCACCCCCTCAAGAAAACCGTTGTAGTCGCGTAACCCCTGTTGGAGGGGCCACAGTTCCCTCTGGAGGAGTTCAGTGCTGCCTCATAGCAGACCCTTATACATGCCACAATCAATCTTGAGACAGTCCGTTTGGACACAGCCACTCCCCTGGGTGAGTTACAATAAGCTAGAAAGAGTTGCATGTCCATGTGGTACCCCAACCTAGATATGTAATGGTATAGTGCCCTTTTCGGGCTGAGTCTGTGCGACCTCTCCTCCACCTTGGACATCTGAGGACTGGAAAGAACGGTGAAAGCTGTATGTACTAACTAATGTGAAATTCGCTGATCAAATGCATCACCTGGTCCTTTAAATGTATAAGGCCGGTCCACCGATAGAGCCTGAAGTTCACCCACCCCTCTGGCTGCTGTAACGGCCACAAAAAAGGCAGTATTTAGGGTACATAATTTGAAGTTGCAGCTGTGAATGGGCTCAAAAAGTGGAGCCATTAGTTGCTCAAAGGCCACATTCAGGTCCCACTGTGCCAGAACGTACGGCACTGGTGAACAGTGAATCACAAAGCCTTTCAGTAACTGTGCAACAACTGGGATCTTAAAGCCCTGTTCAGGCCTCCACAAGAGGATGGCTAGAACAACCAGACATCTCTTTGCAGTGGATTCCTGCAGCCCTTCCTTCACCATTGCATTTAAAAACTACAACCAGGGAAGCAGAGGAAAGGTCACCATCCCATTGAATGCACCATCTGCAGAAGCAGTCTATTGCAGGAATAAAACATTTGTGTTCTCTGCCTCCCCGGGTCCTGGGAACTTGGGCATTCAGGAGCCAACCATGTAACCAAAGGTTGCCTGGGTTTGGGTGCTATACCGTGCCCACTTCCTGAGTCAACAGGCCCGGAAAAAACAGAATCCTCCAACACACCATGTCGCTCTTGTTGTGCAAGTCCGTACAAAACCCTGTGTGGCCACCATCAGGGCGAACAAGATCATAGTCTCATTGTAGTGCTGGTTTCAGGAATACCATCTTGGATATCCAAGCCCTTTTATTCCTTCAGATGAAGCCTAAAATCTTCCCCTGCAGAGTGCGGAGGTCTGAGTCCAGGACCCTGACTGCCAGAGCAGTGCTCACGTAAAGCAAGCGTGGCATCAAGTTCATTTTGACCGCTGCTATGCAGCCAAACCAAGAGATCTCCTGTTTTCCCCACCTCCCTAAGTCTTCAGTCAATTCCCCAAACAGTGTAGGAAAGTTAGCTTGGTACACCTCTGAGTGCCTGCTTGGAATGCGGACCCCAGATATGGGATAGAATCCCAAGACCACTGTATGGGAGCGAGAGAGCCTATAGGTTTCCCCGTCTCTGATCTCAAGGGACACGTCCAGACCATGTGATTTGCTGTAATTCACCCCTGAAC
The DNA here is from genome assembly GCF_040938575.1 of Ambystoma mexicanum. Taxonomy (NCBI): domain Eukaryota; kingdom Metazoa; phylum Chordata; class Amphibia; order Caudata; family Ambystomatidae; genus Ambystoma; species Ambystoma mexicanum. The sequence continues at coordinate 1,476,337,620 of NC_090932.1, read as the reverse complement.
CCGGAGGCTAAACCAAACTCATCCAACTCCCCCTGCACAGCTGCCAGGGAGGCGGCAGCATCACTCAGTGTGAGCAGGACATCGTCCGCATATAGGGACACCTTAAAATCCGTAGCCCTCACCCTCACTCCCTTGATTACCCTGGCTGATCGGATGAGACTGGTGAACGGCTCCATGCACAAGGCAAATATTAGTGGGGAGAGCGGGAAACCCTGCCGTGTACCCCTCGTGATAGTCACCAATGTTCCCCCATTCACTCGTAATTTTGTGAATTGATTCTGGTAGATAGCCATGACCCAATTGGTGAAATTTGGCCCAAACCCGAAAGCGTTCTAAGACCCTCCCTCAAGTAACCCCAGTCTACTCTATCAAAGGCATTATGGGCGTCCAAGGCGATTATCCTCAAGTCTAAGCCCAACCTCACACCTAGCTCCAACAGCCCTAAAGTACGCCGCACATTGACCTGTGCTCCCCAACCCGAGATAAATCCCGTCTGGTCCCCATCTATGAGCCCGGGCAAAACCCCCAATCATCCGGCGGACCAAGATTTTGGAGAATATTTTCGGGTCCACATTGGTTAAGTGTGACGGGCCTAGACGAGTCACACATGGTTGGGTCCTTACCCGGCTTAGGCAGAAGGACCATCGTCGAGGCGCCCATGGACGGGGTGACCCTCCCAGATGCCAGGAAAGAGTTGAACAACCCTACCAGCGGGGGGACAAAGATGCCACTGTATTGTTTATAGAGGGGGGCCGAAAAGCCATCCGGGCCCGGAGCTTTATTCTTTTATGATTTAATAGACCACTCCACTTCCCCAAGAGTTATTGGTGTTTCAAGGCCTTCTTGATCCTCCTGCGTTAACCTAGGCAAACGTGCCTCCCCAAAGTAACAGACTAGTTTAGCAGTCTCGTCCCACTGCAGTTTCCCTTCCCAATTCCGTAGGGCTTGGATCGAGTCTTAAGTGTATGCAATTTGGCCACCAGCATCAGATTAGCCCGATTTCCCTTTGCATAGTACTATTGCTTGGTTTTCATTATTGCTTGGGCCGTTCTATCCGCCAAATGTGCTTCCAGCTACTTCCTTGCCACCTTCAACGCCTGCAGTGCTCTATGTGACCTTGCCTTCTTATGTTCCCGCTCAGCCTGCTCCACCTCCCCCTCAAGCCTCCCGCACACCAGTCTCCTTGCTCTGGTATATGCTGCAGTCCTGCTGATGAGTTTCCCCCCCCCTTACCGCCGCTTTCATGGCATCCCATATTGTATCTTGTGGGGGGCCTGACCCTTCGTTCTCCTTGAAATAATTGGAGAGTACTACCCTATTTCCCCAGGCAGGATGGGATCCCTGAGCACCGGGTCATAGTTTCCATGGGTGCCTGGGTCCGACGGGTCTGTCTGCAACTGCCAGTGTTACTGATACAAGAGCATGGTCGGACAGCATGCATATGCCAATATTCGCCTCACAGGCACACTGATACAGTGTGCTATGTATCAATATTAAGTCCAGTCTCAAGATGCCACTGTGAACATGCGAGTAGAAAGAATTCCCCATTGTCCCTGTGAGCCAACCTCCATCAGCCCCAACTCCTGGATGAAACTGCAAAACACTGTAGAGTGTTTAAAGTCTAGCTTAGTGGGTGGAAGTGTTTTATCCTCTGTAGGGTCTGGGACCAGGTTAAAGTCTCCTCCCCACCCCCCCAGCAGGATCAGCCCCTCTGCAAATGGTAGTATCTTGAGGATGATGCCCTCCAGGAAGCCATCTTGCCTAACGTTTGTGGCATACAGGGACACCAGGGTAAATACTCGATCCCACAATAGGCCCTTAACACAGATATATCTCCCCTGTGGGTCTCAGAGAACCTTAATTTTTGTGATTGGGCCGCTTATCACGATCGCCACCCACCTCTATTTTTCCCATCCCGAGGCAAAGTATTGGTGCAGAAACACCCGCTCCTCACGCGCCCCTCGTCTTGAGTTGACAGGCGAGTCTCCTGCAGGAACACAATAGACCATGCCATATCCCTCAGTTTACCCAGGACTGATTTTCTCTTATTTGGGGGGGTTCATACCCTGGACATTCCATGTGCCCAAAGCTATAGTGTCTTCCATCCCAACCGCCATAAACCAGTGGTTTAAGTCGCTGTTTTATCGATCTGTTCCGTGTGTCATGTCTCCCACTCCCCTATAGTGATGGTGTCTGCCTCATGAACAACATTTCAACGGTCAATAATCCCCTCCCCCCGACCCAACCACCAAACAAGCTCCAACATGAGCATTTATCGAACATTGGGTAGAACCGCAGAGGGCCCAACTTGGAGGAGACCATCCTCCACTGGCATCCCACAGCCTCTCCAACCCCTCAGCCCACCCCACTGCTGCCCCTCCAACACTGGGATCCACCACCACCCCACCCGGCCATCCCAAGCCCTCAAGCTCCATCAGGGACCCCTTAAGCCATTTCCGCAGGGACCCCGGCTCCGCCTACCCCCAGGCTCTCTGCCCTCCCCCGGCGCTCCACCCCCAGGACTCCCCGGGCATAACAGCCCCCCTGCCAAGGAGCGCACCAACCATCGCCTCCTCTGGTGGGATAAATGCAGAGCCGTGTGAAAACCCCACCGATACGTTATCTACTTTGTGCCCAGCCATTCAGTCAGTGGGCGCAGCGTCTTGCATTTCATTAGGGTAGCTGCCACCAGGTCCTGGTACAAAGAAATCAATATGTTGCGAAAGGAGATCGTTGGCATGGGTCTAGCTGTTGGCATTATGCACTCCTTTAGTTGGTAGAAATGGACCCGGGCCAGGATGTTCGCAGGCCTGTCCTGAGACAGAGCAATGCGAGATCTAGTGCGGTGCGTCCTGTCCAGCTCCATTTCCTGCTCGGGTGGTGCTTTGAGAATGAAGCGAAATAGTCAGCTGCGAATGTTGGCAGGTCTTCATCCCTCACTCCGGCCGAGACACCCCGAATGCGAATATTGTTCTTGCAGGAACAATTTTCCCCATCCTCCAGCTTCTCTTCCATAACCTCACAACGCTCCTCCAGGAATTCCATGCGTTTGGAACATTCCTCCACCGCATAAGGTTGCTCAGAGAGTGTGACCTCCACTTCCAACACCCTATGCTCAGTTTCAGCAACTCTCGTATCAAGTGCCAGGATTTTGTGGCAGAGTTCCTTCGTGCCTTTATGAATCTCCTTCCAGATTTCGGCCAGCAGGTCCTGCAGGTCAGCCTTGGTGGACATCAGCGTGAACATGCCAGGCAAGGGGTCTGTATGGTGGACCTGAGCTTACACGCTTGCCTTTGTCCATCGTCTGCAACATAGTCAAGATGTCCCCCTGTTTACCACTCTTTGGGGTTTTGGCCATTGCGAGTGACATGAGGGCCAGGTCTCCAGGGCCCTGGGGGCCTGCCAAAACCAACTACCTTCTCTGCTGGTGTACAGGCCACATACAGGTGGGCCCCGCTTCAGGAGCCTCCTACTAATGTTCTAGGTGCAGGTGTGGTTTCCCCCAGCCAGTTCCGCCTGTAGACTGAGCCTTAGCTCCTCTATGCTACTCCAGGCACTCTGTAGGCAAATTGTTCTTAGGTGTCAATGTGATTATTCTGCCATTGGCAGAGGGTGTCCCCCCAAGGGTTGACCCCGGGGGCAGCCGGTACACAGTACCATCAAGGCCCTACAGTCCTCACACGGCCCCCTCACCCCCGTGGCTCAGGGATCCCGACACACCTCCACCCCTTCAGGCTTCTTATGCTTCAGGTCGGACTCGGCTACTGCTTTAGGTTCAGGCACATGGAGGATCCCGCCCTGGGCCGGTGTGAAATGCTGCTGTGGCTCCAGAAAGCAGCTAAACCATGTGCGCTGATGCACTCTCCTCTCTGCTCGTTTTCTTTAATCATTGCTGCCCCAGGAGGCCGCTACGCGGAGGTCCTGCATTCCCCACTGCTCACCACTCGCACACGGGACGCCATCCTGTCTCTTTGCAGTCTCCTCCAGGCTGCCCAGGTCGAGCCAGTTGAGTCCAACCAGCAGCTCTGCTTCTCGAACAGAGATAAAAAGAGGGGGGGGTCCCCTCACCGTAGCATGCTCCTCACTCCCGGACAGGGTAACCCCCCACCCTGCCGCACACTCCCCCACCGCTCTCCTCACCACTCAGACGGGGATGTCAGACTCCGCTCTCCTTCAGCTGCTGGGAACTCCTTGTCTCCGGTCCCCTAAGCACTCGAGGGAGACCGCCACCGACAGAGCCAGGGTCGCTCTAATGTATGGTGCTGGATACAGCACCCGTCAAGCTTCCACCAGTCAGCACCTCTCCCTCCGCCAGCCCACCGGGAGCACGCTCCCCCACCATAAGCGGCTCTGACCCAGGCAGCAGTCAGGGCCGCAGGTGGCCCCGGCTCACTTCTTCATTGGATATGCGGACGGCATTCCTGTCCCGCCACGTGGCTCCTCAGGACTGCTTGCCACAGGCGAACGCCGGCACCTCCAGGGCCTGCAGATCCAGCGAACTGCAACACGCAACTCTCTGAAGCTTGTTCCACCGTTATTTTTAGGGAACGGATCCGATGGAAGGGTGCTTTTCCTCCTCCTCCGCCCTCTCAACGCCGGAGGCACTTAGGCTGCCATCTTGCGAACGGCGCGCTAAGCCATGCCCCCTAATAGTTGTTTATATTTTAGTTGGGTATTTTAGACAAGATCGTGGGCACTGAAGCAAAGGGGTTGCCCGAAATACAGAGCATAATAGTACACCATTGCAGAAGAATAAAGGAGCATGACAAGGAAACCGCTCAGAGGAGGCAGGAAGTGGAAGCAAAACAAGTATAAAACGAAATTAGCCAAGGTCGCAGTGGAGGCGTCTATGTTGACGCCAGAAGAGAGAGAAGAGTCAGGAAGCACCCAAAACTTTGCAAACGCTAGAATAGCTGCGGTGTGGTCAGAAGGAGGACAAGGACAGTTGGGCGGGAACACACAGCACCCCGACCCACAGTGGCAACAAGGAGGACAGCCAAGAGGAAGAGGTGGGCTTTGAGGGTCGAGCAGAGGGGGTTTTGGAGGAATGGTACAGAGGGGGAGGAATGGGGCCCTCACAATGTTGAAACTGTGGGAAGTGGGGATATTTCTCAAGAGAGTGTAGGAGTAGACAAGGAATGGGGTAGAATTACAGCCAGCTGAATTACGGTCCACTACCCCAGCAGCCCCCCACAAGGCTGTTGCCTAGAATGATCTCCATACCCCACAAAATACATCAGTCTTATAAGCAGTTCCCCCCTCAGATCCCAGGCCCACCCGTGCAGCAGCAACAACGGCAAGCAGTACAACAATACACACCCCAGAACACATTCCAACAGGCAGATGGCACAAACCCATTCAATGGAGCACCAACTGGTACAGTCGCCCCCTTCCCGAGGTGCAGCTGTGGTTGGGAGAAACACCTTTTTGTTTCCTGTAACAAACACATATCCCGACTAGGACAGCCCACAAAGAACTCTGGCGTGTCCAGCCCCGTCAATGACCCGGACGAGGAACCCTTGGTGGTGACAGAGATGGGAAATAAGCAATTCATTTTTATGGTTGATTCAGGCGCTGAGAAATCATGCATCCGTAAAGGAAACTTCCCATTATCGGGCAAAACTCAACACGCAGGGCTTCTCCGGGGCTATTTCTACGGTTCCTTATACTAAAGATTTGGATGTAAAGGTGGGACAGAAGGTGGTGCGCACACCCTTATTGTATTCAGAGACTTCTCCTGTCAAGCTCTCATTCACCATCAGGGCATTGTTTGCGCCACACCCCGCATATGCGCAATAAGAGCGATGGTGTTAATGCATGCAATGGCAGGTGAAAAGGTGGTCCGAGGGATACCAGTGGACCCGCATATGTCAATTTATGGAATAAAAGTGCTTGTGGAGGCGGTATCACAGATTGCCAAAGGCTGCTGTAGGGTGCCGACAGATTTTATCTTTCGCCCTGTTGTGTCCCCGGAGTTGGTGGCAGGTACCGTCCTGTTCCTAGTCTTGCAAGTGTTGGTGGTATCAGCTACGAGTGGTTGTCCTAGGAACAGACAGCCACGGATGGGAGTGGCGTACAGTGCTTTGTATTGACCCCACTGTACCTCTTAAGGAGGTGACTGATGCAGAAATGTTGGAGAACAATTACAGCGATGGCAAATTAATCCTAGAAATGTGTATTCCCTGCAAGATCATGTTACAATATCGAAGAGTGCAATGCCCTCTGATGGCTGTTGTGGCCCGCACCCCCATTCAGAGGCAGAGTATGTGCCCAAGCAATTGGACCACCAACCGGATGTACGTTCTAAAAACAAACGAAAAGATCGAATGACAAAATCACAGACCTTTTTTGTTGTGGTCCCCCGCAACACATGTATTGTATGCAGGGCACAGCTCCGCAAACCCGAAGACCATAATACCGAACTAGGGGAGCAGGGGACACCCCTGCAATCCCTGCTCCCCTAGTTTGGTATTTTGGTAGTAGGTATTTTATACTAGACTATTTGTGCATTCAGTCTTTTATATACGATACTTTGGTCCAATCCCCACCAACCCACATGATGTTGGTCTTTAAAAGGTAAGTGACCCAAGTACACATTACACTGAAGGCAGGAGCAGTGCTACCTTGGGTAAAACAGTAACCACTATCAAGAGAAGAGGAGGAGGGAATTAAATACCCGATACAGCCCTGCTCAACCAAGGGATAATAGTGCCATCCACATCACCGTGCAACACAGCGATCTAACCTGTCAAAAAGGCAACGGGGGGCAACTGGAGAATGATTCAGGATTTACACCCACTAAATGATGTAGTACCGAAGGTTTTGGTGGTTTCAAACCTGGCCACCATTTTGTGCAGTATTCCCAAAGAAACAACCCACTTTACAGAGATAGATCTGAAAAATACCTTCTCAATACCTTTGTAACCTGACTCGCAGTACCTCACCGCCTTTAGCCGTGGCGGAAAGTGCTACGAACACACTGGTTTGCCCAAAGGGTACTGCGAGAGCAGAGGCATTTTTTTAACAGATTACATGCTGACCTAGGAAACATTCAAGTGCCTAGTACGTCATCCAGTATGTGGATGACCTGCTTGTGTGTAGCGACAGTGAGCAAAACTGCCAAAGAGATTCCATCACACTCCTACAACTCACAACCCGCAAGGGGTACAAGCTTGACAAGGCCAAACTACAGTACTGTCAACAGGAAGTACTGTTTCTAGGTCAGTTAACATCAGTAAACAGGAAAAGAAAACCAGACAGAGCGGCATGTGTGCGCAGCCAAACCAATAACAGGGAAAGACATGCAAAAATTCTTAGGGTTATGAAGCTAATGCAGAGCATGGATTTTAGACTATGCAGCATATACCAGACCACTCCTACAGGCCCTCAAGAAGCACAAAAAGGCAAACACAAACTCAAATGGACAGCAGAGATGACACAAAATTTAAAGGAAGGTATATCCACAGCCCCGGTGCTTGCCATCCCAGACTAAACACAGATATTCTACATATTCGAACTGCAAGCTTATGACCGCCGTACTGACCCAAAAGAGTACAATGGGCCACAAGCCATTTGGCCTACTACAGTGGTACACTCAACTCAATTATGCAGGGGCAGTTTGCATGCGTACAAGCACTTGCAGCAGATGAGTTTGCAATTGAAAAGAGTTCGACAAATGATGATGGGATGCTCCGTCACCCCATGTGGAGCATTCAGTATTTGCCATTTTGGAAAGATCGAAATCTAGCCGGACCACACCAAGAGCCTCTGCTTACGCGATTATCTTCTTGCGTTCAAATACTCATGTTGTGCGATGTAAAACAGTGAACCCCACCACTTTTCTAACAGAAATGTGTACGAACAAGGATTTAGAAATGCACGATTGTGCCACATATGAAGGGGAAGAGGATGACATACCCAACGCAAAAGATATCCCACTGTAGGAGGTTCTCTTGGTTGACGGGTCAGAGACAATTGATCATGAGACAGGGCAAAAAACATGGGCGCCGGAGTAGTGTGCTTTGAGGGAGGTGAATAAGAGACTCTAGTGATGAAGACTACCCATGCATTATTCCGCCCAAGCAGCAGAACTTACAGTGCTCATTGAAGAGCAACAAGCGTCACAAGGTTGCCACGTGACTATTCAGACTCGGCATACGTCACTACAACAGTGCATGCCGGGTTGTCAAAGTGGAAGAGAAAGGGTTTCCGGAGAGCAGACAGATCCCCAGTACAGCATGCCGCAATGCTAGATGACATGCATTACTCACTGTAGTATATCATTTCTGATGATTGTATCTGCTTAGATTCACATGCTGTGCATATAGTTCGACACCTAGTGGTAATCGCAGAGTATTGCATCTTTTCTTTCGAAGATCTTAAGGGGACGTCGACATGAACGCGACTAACATTATCCCTAACGTGACGTGTTGTGTACCCAAAATTCCTCACGCGTCGAGGTCCCTCAAAATGTGTTTTTTCTGCTATGAGGGAGCCTTATAGTCAGTGTGAGTACATACGAGAGAAGGTGTAAGATGTCTATGTTCCATCTACTCCATGAGGGGAGAAAGGGTGGGCGCAAGTGAATCTAAGCAGATACAATCATCAGAAATGCTATTACGGTGAGTGATGCAGGTCTTCTGATGCTTGTTAATCTGCTTAGAATCACATGCTGTGCATAGACTAGCGAGCAGTACCCAGAGATGGTGGTGGGATGTGAGAAGGAACAGTTGCAAAGAGATGTCTTAGCACCGATTTGTCCTACCTGAGAATCAGACCAAGAGTGTGTATCTAGGCAGTATTGGTGTCCAAAGGTGTGTACAGAACTTCCAGGTTGCTGCTTTACAAATGGACTCAAGAGGAACATTTGCAATGAATGCTATGGAAGCCCCTGTACACAGAGTAGAGTGTGCTCTAGGCGTAAAGGTCAGGTCTCTCTTAGCAAGAGTGTAACACAGTGTGATGGTCCCCTTCTCTACCAGCTGCCACTGAGACGAAGAACTGGTTTATCTTCCTTAGTGGCTTAGTTTTGTCCAGATAATAGATAACTGCTCTCCTCACATCTAGTGTGTGGGGGCTTCTTTCTGCCACGTTAGTTGGGTTTTGGAAAAAGGTGGGTAGTTCTATGCACTGGGTTACATGGAACTTTGAAATAAATGTAGACACAAATCTTGGGTGAGTGTGCAGGACCACCTTATCTTTGTGAATCGTGACTAAATGGTCTTGAACTGAAAAGGCCTGCAGTTCGCTAACTCTCCTTATTGAGGTGATCAACACTAGGAAGGCGGTCGTGTAGGCGAGTGCTTTCAGGCTAGCTTTGTGCATAGGTTCAAAGGGATGCCCCATTCATCTGTTAAGTACAACATTCAGGTCCCACCCCGCAGCTGGGTTTGAGGTAGGTGGATGGATCCTCTTTACCCCCTCCATAAACGCTTTAATTGCCAGAATTTTCCACCACAGAACCTTGCTTTGGGGAATGGTGTATGCGGAAAGCGCCACTAGGTGGACCTTCAGGGAATTGAAAACCAGACTTGAATCTAGCAGGTAAGTTAGAAACAGGACAATGTTTTGGTGTACAATCAACGGGATCGATACCCCCGTTATTACACCAGATAAAGAGATTACATTTACTGGATTAGCAGTGCCTGGTGTTTGGTTGGCGTGCTTCCCAGAGTATATCCATACTTCCTTGAGGTAGTTTGAGGTGCCCAAACTCTATGACCTCAGAAGCCAGGCTGCTAAGTTGAGAATTTGAGGGCAAGGATATAGTTTCTCTCCCCGTTCTTGAGATAGCATGTTGTAAGAGCATGGGGTAAGGGTATGGCAGTTTCCTGGGAGGGGAGACCGACATTGACATGAGATGGGATGGGAGAACCAAGGTTGGCTGGCCCACATCGGGGCCACCAGAATCGTCTTTGTGGGCTCTTGGTGCATCTTATGCACTAATCTGAGTAGGGGAATCAAGAGGGAAAAGCGTAAACAAATTTCCCCGACCATGTTATCCGGAGACCATTTCCCTTGGAGAGGTTCTGAGGGTATCTGGAGGCGTAATCTGGGCATTGTGCATTCTCCAGAGTTGCGAACAAGTCGATCTCTGGGAAGCCTCAGTCTGCAAAGATGTCCTTGTGTATCTGCCATCCGTACTCTACGGGAAGGGGGAAGTCTCTGCTGAGTGCGTCCGCCAGAAGATTGAGTTCCCCTGGAACGTGTTGTGAAAAGAGGAACATCTTGTGTGTGAGAGCCCATTTCCATATGTTCTGTGACAGTTTGGACAGCCCTAGAGAGCGAGTGCCCCCTTGTTTCTTCAGGTAATACATGGCCGTAGTACTGTCTGTGAGGATTAGGACCGTCTTCCGCTGGAGGTGTGTTTGAAAAGCCTTCAGGACCTTTAACACTGCTAGCAACAAGTTTATATGATTGGATGCTACTGCTGAGGACCACACGCCGTGAGCCGTCAGTTGAAGGAGGTGAGCCCCTGACCCCATCAGAGATGCGTCTTTGGTAAGAGTGGCTTTTACTGAAGGGGTGGTGAAGGTTTTCCCTTGCAGAATGTTCTCCCTTGACCACCACTGCAAAGACTGAACGATGGCTGCCAAGACAACCACTAGATTTACATGGGACACATGCGCAAACGAGGGTGAGGAACTAGGCAGATGCAGGAAGCCATCATCCCCAACAGTCCATGGCTTTGCGTACGGTCACCTCGTGACTGGCTACATAATGAGGGACCTGAAACAGCATGTTCGGAACCCTCTAGGAGGGGAAGACAAGGCCGTCTTTGGTCCGAATTAGAGCCCCCAAAAACTATTTTACTTGGCTGTGGTCTAGACGGGACTTTTTCTCATTGATCAAGAAGCCTAGGCTGAAGAGGAGATCTACTGTCCTCTGGGTATTTATTAGGAATGTTCCGTACGAATCCCCTGTTATGAGCCAGTCGTCGAGGTAAGTATAGACGAATGGACTGCCTATGCAGGTGAGCAGCTACTACGGTCAGTACCTTCGTGAACACCCTTGGAGCTGAGGCGATGCTGAAGGGAAGAACCTTGAACTGATAGTGCAAGTCCTCCATCAAGAAAGTTAGGTACTTTCTGTGTGCTGGCAACATTGAAATAGGAAAGTAAGCACCTTTCATATCCAATGTGGCCATGTAATACCCTTCCGTAGTAGTTAGATTACTTCCTGCAATGTTGTCATTCGACATTTTTGTGGTTTGACAAATTTGTTCGCTGGGCGCAGTTCCAACACAGGCAGCATAGTGAGATCCTTTTTGGGTACAAGGAAGTACACTAAATAAATACCTTTGTTTACCTGGTGAATGGAAACAACGTCTATAGTGCCCTTTTCCAGAAAGATCTGCACCTCTTCCAGCAGGATGTGCTGGAGATGAGCATGGTGGGTGATGTGGCCGGTGGAACTCGATGCAATAACCATGGGTAACCTTCTTCAGCACCAACTGGTCTGATGTGATCGCCCTCCCATGCGTGAATGAATGATGTCAAGCATTCACCGACCGAGGAGGCATGGGAGGGGACCAGGACTGGTGAGCCTTTTGGAAGTGGAGGCCAGGGAGCCTCTTGGAGTGGAGTTTCTGCCTCTACCCCATGCCGCTGCACTGTCCTATTTGTTGATACTGGCTGTTGCCAGATGAGCCTTGCACGGCTTTGGTCGGCGTGTCGGTAGACGTATGCTTTTTGATATGGACGCCCTTGTGAGAGGGAAGCCCAGTCGCATGCCGAGAATACGGTTGCAGGGAGGGGCCAGACTGCGAGGCTCGGCAGGTACCATTGAAGATTTTGGCAGGCCTGCTGGCGTTTCTTCAACATGTCGGAATAGGCCTTAGGGCTTGGGTGGTGCATGTGTGCCTCTGTCGCCAGGGTGTGAACTCCCCATAACAGAACCAGTGGTCTGTCTGTCTGGCCGGGCAACTGGGAACCGGAGGGTTCCGCCGAAAGGTCTATGGCCTCCAGGTCGGAGCCATGGCTGCTGCTAGAATTCTCATCATCCGAGGCGACGGTGTCCACAGGGGAACAACTTTCGGCCTGCATCGCGCAGGCCGCCCACTGCTTTGTCTGCCTGTCCTTTAACGTCTTGGGACAAAAGAGTTTGCAGAACTTACAGGAAGGCTTGTCGTGGTCAGCAGGCAAGCACCTATTGCATTTGCGATGGGTGTCTTCCCATGGAAATTTTCCGTTGCACGACAGTCAAAATGTAATGGTGTCCTCTCCATAGCAGAGGTAGAAGACGGCAGCCAGACCAAAGAGGGAACCTGGGGGAAAATAAATGCATTTGCAAAAGGAATCAACCCTGGGCCACACTCTCTGTACTGTAAGGGCCTTGCCGGAGGGCCCAGCCCATGTGATCAACAGACGACGATCAATGCACCAGTCACCAAACAGTGGATATCTTCGACGTAGGAGTCCACAAAGTGGTCGTCGAGAAGTAGCAAAGACTAAACGACCATCGGTCGTGGGACAAAGCAGTAGTAATGAGCAATATAAACTCCTGCGAGCTCCGCATAAGATGACCAACTAGTTGGGCAGAAAAAACAATCGGAGGGACCTCAATGCGTGAGGGATTTAGGGTACACTAGGCGTCCCGTTAGGGATAGTGTTACAGTCACGCCCATGTCGACGTACCCTTTCGATCTTCGAAATAAAAGATGCAATAGGATAGTTCTTTGCCGCAAAGAGTTACTGAAGAACTTTGGCCCAGCAAGGGCATCTGCTCGTCGGCGTCTTTGTGGTCTTCGGGTGGCAGGAAACCCACCGGCTGATTCTCCTTGGCGGCTTTGACTTTCTCCGGCAGGACAAAGCGGTCGTTGGTGCTAGAGAGAGCGTTCTTGAATTCAAAGTGTCTTAATCAATGGAGCGTTGTGGCTCTGGTCGTCGATGATCATCATCGACGGTGATGGACTTCAATGTCCGGGTGCCTTGCTTCGCGATTGTCTCCATCTCCGGTCGGCAGCCTTTCGAGGACTGACTTTCAGGGCGCTTCAGTGAAGGTTAGCTGGTGCACGATGGTCCCTCGTAGCACGGGAGCGGTCTCCTAGCCAGGTCCTCTCTTGGATCAGTTCCTTGAAGGCACAGCAGCTTTTAGATTGGCGAAGGACAGCAGCAATTCTTTTTCCAGTGGGCTTCAAGGTTAAGCATCAACTTCAGCTTCTGAAAGATTTCCATCAGTGAGAGGTCCCCAGATATACGGTTTGGTCTTTCATTCACTCTGCTGGGTCACACTCTGGCAACCAATCATCCAGAAGGGCATTCATGCAGGCCATTCTCCTCCCTCAAGACACTCACAACAAGGAATGTGTATTGGGACAAGTACCCAGCCATTCAGCACTCCACGCTGCATTCATACCAGTTTCGGGCAGGGATGTCTCATTCATTGTGTTACATACCAGAAACCAGACACCCATAACGAAGTGCATATTGGTCACACACATTTACCCAGGTCCCACCCCAAGGGCGTACCCACAACACACCGTCACTGGGAAGGCTCCAGCCAGTCTAGCCTGGACTTCCCCACAATACCATATATGGAACTTCCACCCAACAGCCAGTCAGGGGGAAGAGACGGAGCCAGGCCTTCCCGGGTCTTCAGGAAAACAGGCGATAGAAAGCAAGAGGCCACAGGGGCCATCATGTCTCCTATCAGAAATCAACTGATTCCAATGGCAGGGCCTGGGCATTGCAAAAATGGAGGATACTCAGAGCACATGTCAAATTCCACCTGTCCTGCTCTTTGGGCCACACACAGGTGCCCAAAACATACACTAGGGGTACAGGGTTGTACCCCCATCCATGGGTGCCATCAGGGTTGTTAGGGAGAATTCTCTCTTTAGGCTGAATTTCCTAACCTAGCGAGTCCCCCAGCAGCTTTGCTGGATTTCTGGAGTGTTTTTTTCCTCCTGCCAAGAGTGAGACTCTTTTTCTCCCACTCTTGGACATGATTAATGGTGTTCCTTGGATTGGTAATGTGTTTTATGGGCTATGGGGTCCTTTACTCCATAGGGTCTCACATGTTTTTCCTATGCGTGTTACACAGCACCTTCAGTGCAGTAACACAGGGGTGTCATAGTGACACCCCACCATAGACTCCATACCCTGGGACTGACTACTGTCTCCCAGGGCATGTAAAGTCACCATTGGCTTTACTAGTCCCAAATTATTAACAGAACCCAGTACAGACCATCATATTGTGGACGTACTGGTCGGGGCAATTTGATTGCCCCGGGGTCTGTTAGTCGAGGGGGCACGTCTCCGTCCCCCCTGATCGAGTTTTGGCTGGTGGCAGTGGAAACTACTTTTTATATTCGACCGCGAATATTTCCCTATGGGATTTTCCCATTGTTCGAGGCTACCAACTTTAATTATTTAATTCTCATAGCCTCGAACATACCGCCGGTTTATTTAATTAATATGAATTCTCCGGTTGGTATTTTTTGCCGACTCGATTCTAAAATGGCGTTTGTGTTCTCTTCTATGACTCCAACCCAAGTCGAGCCCTTTGTTCCACATTTTGGCAGGCTTCTCCACGGAAGCCTCCAAAAGTGGTGCCACTCTGTCTGGATACCACAGGGGGTGTAGGAGGGGGTTTAGGCACCCTGGACTGAGTTACCTTGGTAACTCAAGTCGCACTCTTGTGTGATTGGCCCAAGTGGTGAGCCGGCCGGCTCACCACTTAGCATGTTTGAGTGACAGCTAGGCTGAGTGAATGGGGGTATGCTGCATAAAAGCAGGGCTTTGGGGACTGGAACTTCAGAAGTCGCCACAGGACCTGAGAATCTGATGAGGGAGAAGCTGAGCCGACCTACCACGACGACACCACCGGTGGAGCCCTGCAGAACCGACTCACCACTTCCCGACGACAGAGAAGATCTCCCGGCTGGAGAGGCTTCTTCCCCTGATTGGTGGGCACAACCAGTTTACCTTTCTTTTCTTCGCACCCCAGCCCGGTTTGTGGTCGAACTGCCTGTGCCAAGCACCCCGGCAGCCGGATAGCCACTCACCACTGAACCGCGAATCACCGGACCGCTCCTTGTACCTGGGAAACTCTGCGGCTGGTTTCTTCCCTGGCAGTGCAACGGACTCCTGTCTTCCTCCACGACGAGATCCTCTCTTCCCCCGGACGAAGCACTGGCTTGCACCCGCTGCCAGGAACAACTGCCCCCGCTGGAGCGTTCTCACCACTTTAAGGTACCGTGTCCGCCAGGCCTCCCTTTCTAAAGATTGCAAAAAGGTAATAATAACTCCTTAACCTTCTGGACTGGGTATGGCCGCCTTGACCCTCTAACTGGTCCCTTTCTTTGGTCCAACTCCTTTTTGAGTCATTACAAGACTTTTGTACACTGCAACCGTGTGACCTTGGACACATTTCGTTTCGATCCCCTTAAAGTGGATCCGGCCTACTGACTCTGAATTCACGGTTTTTACTTTGCCTTTCTCTCTTGTTATGTTCTTGTAAAAGTGTTGGGATCTGTTGCTCTGCTTTTCTCTCCCTTTTTAAAACGAACTATTAGAGTGCCATCTACGTTAAGCGCTCACCGCTGTCTGAAAATAAGTGGGGCTTTACTTAAGACTTGTCTAATATTCTTTTAAGGGAGTGTATATCTTTTAGTGACCGTGTTTTTGAATTGCTTACTATTAGTGCCTGTGTGTTTTTCTAGATGTGGTTTTAAATAAATAATTATATCTCTTTTACAGCAAGCCCTGGTCATTGTTTACTTGTTCTATTGTGTGCTCTTGACCTATTGTGACTACTCTGTATATTGCCTAACTCTTCTTGAGGGAAGTCTGTCTGCTCAGCCACAGCTACCAAGTGAATCTGTGTGGTACAGACTACTACCAAGTGGGTTTACTGCCAAACACCTGTAGTCCTAAATCTTTTGCAGTGGTCCCAGAGGGAACTGCACAGGTTTCTGCCTAACAAGGGTAACCCAAGGGTCTGTACACCAAACCAAAAAAAGGAAGAGCTGCACGGCCAGGAGTCCAGGAGTCCCACATGGACTCCTGGGCAGAAAATAACACAGAACATACACGAAAAAGGACTACAGAATAAGGCCCTGTCCCTCCAATGCATTTCCAGCATCACAGATACCACACTCCGCTTTTTGGCAGAGGTCCTCCTGGGGTAGGAAGAGGAACTCCTAGCTCAAATTGATGCAACCTGCGCACAAATTTGTACTGAGCACATTACAAAACTAACCTGGATTGCAACAATGGAAAAACATATGAAGGTGCACCGAGAAGAAACATATGAACTTTGCTTCCACAGTGAAGAAACTATGTTTATCGGCTCCAATGAAAAATGCAACAGAACACTCCTGATTACAGACCTAAAGAAGGGCATGTCAGCTGTGATGGATTGCTACTGGTTCTGTGGCCAACAAGTGTACTTGCACCTGTCACCATCATGGAGGGGCTACTGTTCGCTGGTAATGCTGCACTCAGCGCTACTAGTAATCTCAGAACACTTACAAAGGGGTGGGGCGCAAATCAATGATACAGCCCGACCGTTTCTCCAGCATTCAAAGAACAGAATCAGCTACCACTGCCAGAATTTCACGTTCTACCCGGAAGAGGGCAGTATGAGAAATTGTGCAAGAAGAAAAGATCCTCCAAATACCTATCCAAAGACTCGGCTGCAATGCTCAGGGAGATTCCTGATAAATATCGGCTGTTCAGCGTGGCAGAGACCTTCTTCGCCTCGCTTTTGCTACCCGTAGTACAGGCTGCAGCTAACACAAAAAGGCTGCAGATAATAAGTTGGGACCTGCTCCGGTTGGAAAATGACACCAAGCACGGGTTCAATGTCATTACAGTCAAGCTGCGTGCCCTAAATTGATGACTATGCAGAACGGGTACGTCCTGGACATGCCGACGGTGATGGAAGGAGGTGTCCGCTGCAAGATCGGGGATTCTTGCTGCCCATTTGTACCTCCCGAAGACACAGAGAATGGATCTTTGTCTCACATAATAGCAGCAGTACACAGTCTGGGAGTTTGCCTCAAAAAAGAGCTGGAATGATTGGGGGATGGGTTAGACGTTGCCTTCGATTGGGCCCATTCCGGACTAGGAGCCATTGTGAAGATGCTGACACCCGTCATTGTGTTCCTCTTGGCCATCTTGTGCACCTGCCAAATGGGCCTCCGATGTGCCAAAGCAGTATCTAATAGCACAATGATGGTTTCGATTGGGGTTTCAAAAAGGTACCTCGCAATACAATGGAAACCAATTACCCCTTCCCCTATATGATCCCCATTCGTTACAGAGACAAAGTTGACCGTTTGTAGCATACCATTATTGTCCCACACCCTGAAAATTATGGAGGAAGTATGGGTTGATCTAGCAGATGACAGGGGATGTATTTATATGACATGCACACCCGAAGAGTATGCGCAAGCAGGGGAAAGCTTGCGGGCTGTATGCAGAGCATGGATACCAATAAAGGGAACCCCATCATACGAGGAGGCCGTTAGAAG
The DNA here is from genome assembly GCF_040938575.1 of Ambystoma mexicanum. Taxonomy (NCBI): domain Eukaryota; kingdom Metazoa; phylum Chordata; class Amphibia; order Caudata; family Ambystomatidae; genus Ambystoma; species Ambystoma mexicanum. The sequence continues at coordinate 1,476,320,141 of NC_090932.1, read as the reverse complement.
GGAAAATGAGCACGTACAGGGATTTAGTCACTGTAGAAGTAACGAATGTTGGGAGGGGAATGACCCTATCGCACCCCACTAGGTGCTTTAGGGTGAGGCGAGTCCCATTGGAAGACCTGTGACATACCAGGGGATTGGGGGGTGCCACAAGAATCCCCACACATACATAGTATTATATGTGATTTAGACATAGGTCGCGCTTATAAGTAGACGCCATTTTGTAGTCCTGGTCGAAGCACAGGGCATGCATGGCCAAGTAGTATTCAGCATGATAAGCACAGGCCACAAGGCTGAAGAGGGAATCTGAATAAGCCCAGGAGCTGATTAGAGGCCCACGCTGCTGCTAACGTTCACAAAAGCCCCCCCCATTTGTTCCCAAAGTGTTGCCAATATGTTGCTTCAAGAAAGAACGTGCTCCGCAGGGCCATGATACAGTGCTGGGCGCCTTGGTGTACGTGTTATCACAAACCGGTCAAAGCAGGCCTCCGACCCCCACCCAGTTAACAAGGAGTTATAGCTCATTCCCCTGCCCCAGTCCTAAGACCACCGAAATTCAAAGATACCAGTTGACCCCAGATCCCTGACCATAAAACCAATCAACCATGAAAGATCTAAGAACACAGTCATCCCACCTTTTCTTCATAGGGGCATGATTTGTAATGCAAGGTACAGGGAGGGATAAATTATGGTTCAAAAGCGAGGTTGGAAGCCTTTGAAATCCAAAGACGCGATAGGGATGAGTGAAATGCGTGCGGTTTAGCCTGCCAGGTGCACTCTGCCAGGTGCACTGTATAATGATAGAGTAGCACTACTTATCAAATGTAGGTAATTGTTATTTTGGCCTTGGTTCCCCAGAGAAGATGAGCTGAGCAGATCCCACGTGATGGAACACTGACGAACTGGGCTGAGACCAATGTCCTGGCATCCCCTATGGAGCATACCGCCCATGTTTAGGGTCACACCAACCAGCCGTGCAGGTTTGTACCATATGTAATGATGTCATTGTTGACAATGTGCCCCCTTTTAAGCTTCTGCTTGCACCCTTTTTCCTCAGAACGTTCCTGGGCAGCAGAGTTTTTAGCGGACACACCTATTTTTGTAGAATTAAAACTGGTTATCCTTGCAAGAATCTCTTGGCCTTTTTTCTCTAGCGGATTGTATTTTTTCTGGTGTGAGCGTTTAGGGGCGTGCCTTCAATGTGACAAACTGTTTGAGTAGTACTAAGAGAGGGCTTTGTGGTAAAATGTGTTGCAAATTGTGCAGAAGGAATATTGCTCAGTAGAATGGTCACCACTACTAGCTGCAAAGCAAAGCAACTCAAACTAGCCTACTTGGAGCCCATGAAATGGCCTGCACTGCTACTTGAACTGGTACTTCAGACACAGCCATACAGGGCACTTTGAGCCTGCAGAGTTCATGATACTGAGGTAAGCACCCTCTTGGCCATTCCATCTATTGCTAAACTGCCTGGTGGCATGGTTGGGAATGCAGTGGGATGCACCTTGGAATTAGCCACATGAACCATAAGCAAGTCCGCTAATGGGTTCTCAAATATATAAGAGTCCAGTACCTGGATAGCCATGATCTTAAGCTCCCTCCCATGTATGACAAATTCTGCACTGGGGGCCCACCAGCAACCTCTAATTGAGGATCAACGCAGGTGATGTGTTTGGGTCCCTTGTCTGGCCTTTTAGGACCTCATCCACGTTGCTTGATCTTTCCTCCAAGTCATATCTGGCTCTGGAGTAATGATCTTCTCACTCCCAGATAACAGTATTTGCCGCTCTCAAGAAGAACATTCACCTTCCTAGGGGACTCCTATAGTCGTGCAGGTCGCATACTCCACTCCAAAGCCAATTGGCTTCCAACTAACATCCAGAGTCGGAGTTTGCTGCATACTGGCGTTTAGTACGTTGTGCTAAACTCCAGCAGCACTGCTGTCACCTTGACAGAGTCTTTTGTACATGTCAAATAGTTCTGCCACCATAGTACCAGGCGCTTCTCTCCGGATCCACACTGGGCAACAGTAGGGGGTGGACATCGCCAGCTGTTGCTACACTTTGACAAACATTGCCAGCATCTCCTGCCGGAAGGGGCTGCCAGCACCTACGGTTCCACAGCAGCAATCATAGATTTGACATTACTGTCCCCGGCAAAGTTCTTAATCGTCCTTTTCTCACTTTTACCCAAGTGACTATGTTTGGAGGAAGGTACGGTACTCTAAAGCAATCAATTCAGGTCCCCTTTCAGTATCTGTAGATTCTCTCCTTCGTGAGTGCCCCTTCTCCAATTCAGAGAAGTCCCACAGGTCCCAGGGAGGAAAACATCTACTTTGTCCTCCCCAGGGACATTAGAAGGCAATGTTCCTGGGACTGTCTGGCCGTAGATGTTATGCCCAAGCAGACCACACACCAATTTCTTTCATAACTGGTACTGAGGCATTACATGCATCGGTCATGGGAGTCTGCTGACAAATGCAGCAGTCCTTAAACCCGGAGGGTTTCTCACTTATTTTTAGCAGAAAAATTTAGTTAGTTAAATTGAGTCAAAAAAGAAAACGAAATGTAAACTTGCGTGAACGTTGGAGCCAGCAGCTCCCTGCATGCTCTGAAGTTCCATAGCAGGAGACTTGGAAATGGAAATGTTGGTATCAGGGTGGCCAGCACCTAAAAGGCACAGCAGGTATGAATGGCCCCACACAGAGCCCTGTGAACGAAATTCTGAAATGTTCAAGATTTCAGCCTGTAGGCTATTCATTTCAAAAGATAAGAAAACTGTAGAATAGATAGTAGCCATTAGTTTGTAATTTTGTAGGTACACCATCAGCCACACATGCATGAGATGCAGGAACCTGTCCTTCTCGGGTACCAAAAAAATTAAGTACCAGCTCCCTCACCCTGCAGCAGGCACCAGCTCTATATTGCTGTTTTGAAAGAAGTTGCTGACTCTCCTCCTGCAGGAGGGAGAAGGATGTGAAGATGAGTGGTCGGGTGGGCAGTGGATGAATGGGAGGCAGTAATCCTGTAACATCACCTGTAAGTACCAGGCATCAGAAGTTGTGCATGGACACTCCCCATCTGAAGGGACAACCTCTTCCCACTGGAGTGGAATGGGAAATGGCAGCGTTTTGGACCAAGGCTTACAAAGGGGGACAGTGGCTGGGCAATGCAGCCTGACTGGGAACCCCCGTTTCAACCCTGATGGGGGGGGGGAAGGTCCCTTGGCCAGTAAGCCAGAGGATGCCGGACCGCTGCCTGCATTGGAAAAGGAACAGTTCTGGCAGGAATGGCCCCAAGAGGAAGAGGTTTGTTGGACTGCTAAATCTATGCTGTGGCCTTGGGGGCCCCAAACTTCTCCATGGACTCTTTGGCCTAGGACCCAAAAGCTTGCAACCATCGAATAGCAAGTCAAGTAACGGCATGCACTGTAGTCTCAACAACAGGGGACAACACAGACATTCTCATACACAAGTGTCTATGCAAGATAAACTCTGTACCCATGGCTCTAGCCACATAGGCTTCTCCAGGACAGATGAAGGATTTGACGTGCCCCCTCCTTAGCATAATTGAGCAAAGAGGTCAAGCCTGACTTCATCTCTGGAATGAGGAGAATCTCTGCATCCCCAAAAATCAGATCCCACAAGGAATGGTTGTCCTTGGCAAGGGCACAGGCGGCATTCATAGCTCTTAGGCTGCCTGAAGCAAACACACTGTGCAACCAAACGCATGCAATTCTTTTCTCTCTCCCCATGTACGTGGGCAGGGTCGAGAAGGTAGCAGACGTGGTACTCTCAGTGTTGGCTTGTATATCCAAAGCCTCTCTCGTGTAGGGCGTGCGATACGAATCCAGGAACTGTGTGTGGCAGACAATGCTGTAAGGCAAACTCCCAGTCCAAAGTGAAGCAGGTTTCATTCATGCTGCAATCATCAAACACCAGATATTTAAAACAAATTTAAATTAAAAAAAAAATAGGACAGCCGTTACCTTTGGGGACCTTGCCCAAAAATGTGACAGGTCAAACTGCACCACAGGGTTCATTGGAGCAGACAATTCGAGTTTCAATAACTTTGGCAACAGTCTTTTGGAAAGATGAATGAGGGTTGCCATAAGCAGAGGCTTGCATGGAACTCAAGCTCTCTGGATGTTTCCAGACCCCCTGGTGTCTTGAAGATGACAAGGCAGTTAATTATGGACTTAATCTTTGTGGCAGAACCTTTCGGGGAAAATCTTCCATCGCTGCATAATCCAAGGGCTCGAACCCATAAGGGAAAGGATCAGCCTCTTTGTCAAAACATTGAACTCAAGAAGACATAGCAAAGTCTAGAGAGGTGTTGGTGCCGTAGAAGTGTGCATGGGGGCCTTTAGAAGATAGAACCCCGCAGCAATGAAGGGGAGCAATCTTCAGAACTTGAGCTGGAACTGCTCCACCACCCGCACCGGAACCTAAACTGCTTGTCCATCACTTGCCACCAGAATTACTCCCACTACGCTCGGGTAGATGAGCCGATGGTGAACAGTACTTTAGGTGTAGAGAGTCCTCAGGTACCACGGTCATCTCCGGAGAGAGTGTAAGGAACAAGTTACTTACCTGTAACTGTTGTTCTCCAGCATGGGTCTGGCATGGATTCACATGCTCATGAATATTCCCAGTCGTCAGGCTGGGAATCCTCGGTAAAGAAAAATCAGTATCAGTTTCGTTTCTGATCTGTCTTTCATAGTAGTAACCAATCACTGATCTCTGCGTCATATTGACCACAGCCAATGACTGCCCTCTCCCTAAGCCCCGCCTCTGGCAGCCATCTTCAGATTTGGTAGCATGTAAAGTGGCAGTATGACCAAGTGAAGAGCCGCAGAGGGGTAGGCGGGAGGGTTCGCATGTGAATCCATGCCAGACCCATGCTGGAGAACAACAGTTACAGGTAGGTAACTTGTTCCTTCTCCAGCATGGGGTCTGGCATGGATTCACATGCTCATGAATATAAGAATACATAGCTGTACACACATGCACAACCACGGGAGGTGGCAAAAGGCTCAACATTAAGCAATACAACAACTCAACATTAAGCATCTCTTACCTCCTCACCAGGCTCACCTTAAGCGAACAGGTTGTGCAGCACTGGAATCCCGATCGACGCAGTAGAATCTCGTGAAGGTGTGCGTCAACCTCCACGTAGCAGCCTTGCAGATGTCCAGCAGGGGCACACCAGATAGGAACGTCGTGGTAGCAGCGATCGCTCTGGTTGAATGGGCTCTCGGACGGCCTGGCAGAGGTCGGTTAGCCAACCGGTGGCAGTGCATGATTCAGCCAGAGAGCCATCTGGAAATGGAAGACTTCGAGAGAGCCTTCCCTTGATTCACAGGTCCAAAGTTCAGAAAGAGCTGTGATGGCCTCCGAAAACTCTTTGTGCGGTCCACGTAGAACTTCAGCGCTCTAGCCACATCCAGTGAGTGCAAAGTCCTCTCGGCCGGCGACGAAGGAGACGGGAAGAAAACAGGTAACACCAGGGGCTCGTTAAGATGGAAGTCCGACGGCACCTTGGGCATAAAGGAGGGGTGCGTCCTAAGCACCACCCTCGAGGAATGGAAAGTCAAGTACGGTGCTTTGCAGGATAGGGCTTGGATCTCTCCCACTCGTCGTGCGGAGGTAATGGCCACCAGGAATGCAGTCTTCCACGACACAAACGTCATCGGTGCAGAGTGCATCGGCTCGAATGGGGGCCCCATGAGCCTGGTCAGCACCACGTTAAGTTCCCACGCCGGGGCCTTCACCGGCAGGAACGACCGGAACAGTCCTTTCATAAACTCTTTTACCAGTCGATGGGACCACAGGGACGTCCGTCCCGTGGTTCTGGTATATCTGGAGATCGCCGCCAGATGAATCTTAATGGAGGCATGGGCTAGCCCAGCCTTTGCCAGCGATGGCAGATACGGCAGCACTTGAGGGGCCGTAATCTGTAGGGGGTTGATCTTCTGTGCTCGGCACCAGATAGAGACCCTCTTCCACTTGTGACCATAGCATTTGAGAGTCGAGGACGCCCTGGCCTTTGCAAGAACCTCTCTGCAGTCGGCCGGTATATCGTACCCTCCAAACTCTAGCGCTGCAGGAGCCAAGCCTGTAGGTTCAGCGACGCCGGGTCGTGGTGGAAGATGGCGTCTCCTTCTCTGGAGAGAAGATCTGCGTCAGCCGACAGCTTGACGGGTGGGGGACATTGACAAATCCAGAAGGTCCGGAAACCAGATCTGCCTCGGCCACGCCGGTGCGACGAGTATCATCCTGCACCGGGACCTCTTCAGCTGGTTGATGAGTCGAAGCAGCAACGGCAATGGAGGGACCGCATACAGGTATAGGCCGTCCCAGGGGAACGAGAACGCATCGCCCATGCTTCTCGGCTGGGGGAACCTGCTGGCGAACCTCTGGCACTTCGAGTTCGTCGCTGTTGCGAACAGGTCGATTTGGGGTTTGTCCCACCGTCGGAAGAGTTGATCCACCTGATCCTGGCGCAGCTCCCACTCGTGACACGTGCGCAGCTCCCAGCTGAGCGAGTCAGCGATGGTGTTTCTTTCTCCTGCCAGGTGGAAGGGAACCAGGAACATCCCCTGGGCGACCGCCCAGTGCCACAGATCCCGTGCCTCCTTGGATAGGGCTGGGGATCTGGTGCCTCCCTGCTTCCGTATGTAAAACATTGTCGTGGTTGTGTCCGTGAAGATCCGCACCACCTTGCCCTTGAGCGACGGGAGGAACGATTTGAGAGCCCAGAACACGGCTCGGAGTTCCAGTATGTTGATGTGCAGGAGCTTCTCCTCCGGAAGCCAGAGGCCTCTTGCGTGGAGATCTCTGGTGTGGGCGCCCTAACCCTCCAGGGAAGCGTCCATCGTCACCGTCTCCTGGTACGCCGGCGTCTGAAAGTCCTTGCCCGCAGTGAGGTGCGCTCGAACGCCCCACCACTGAATCGCCCGCCGGAACACCTCGTTGAGGGGGACCTCGTCTTCGAAGGTGCCCGTCGCCTGCATCCAATGAGCGTTGAGAAATTCTTAAAGAGGGCACATCCGTAGTCTGCAGAGGCGCACCAGGTAGATGCAAGAGGACATCATCCCCAGGAGGGACTTGATGGACCTCACCCTGGCCACGTCCGTGGCTAGCAGGCGCTGCACTTTGCCCAGAATGGTCTTCGACCGTTCTTCCGACGGTGCCGCCAGGCGCCTCACTGTATCGAGCTTCGCTCCCAGAAACAGGGCCACCTGCGACGGCACCAGGTGGGACTTTGGGTAATTTATTGCGAATCCCAGGTCTGTGAGTAGCTGGACGGTCCTCGCAGTGTGTTCGACGGCGAGTTCCCTCGTCCTTGAGCGGATGAGCCAGTCGTCCAGGTAGGGGTAGACATGAATCCCCTGCAGGCGCAGCTGCGCCGCCACAGGTGCTAGGCACTTGGTAAAGACCCTGGGGGCCGACTTCAATCCGAACCGTAGTGCTCTGAATTGGTAGTGGCGTCCCTGGACGACGAACCTGAAGAACTTTCGGTGACTTTTGAGGATGGGAACGTGGAAGTGTGCATCCTCCAGGTCCAACGACGATAGAAAGTCGCCTTCCTCCAGCTGTCCCAGCACGTGCTGGAGGGTGACCATCCTGAACTTTTGTGACCTGATGTATTTGTTCAAACGACGAAGGTCCAGGATGGGGCGCCAGCCGCCAGTCTTCTTCCTGACGAGGAAGTACCTTGAGTACACCCCAGAGCCCCGGAGCCTCTTCGGGACGAGCTCGATGGCGCCTTTCCTGAGCATCGCCCATACTTCCAACAGCAGTTGCGGGACGTGATTTTCCTTCCTGGCCACAGGTGGAACATGAGGGCACTTCTTCAGGAATTCGATAGAGTGTCCTCTTGCCAGGGTATCCAGCACCCAACGGTCGGTGGAGATGGACTTCCACACGCCGACGAAATTCATCAGCCGGCCTCCCACCGGGGTGCTTCGGTGGGGGCCCCGAGGCCACGGCCGGTTCAGTCCTGCTTGTAGGTGGTGGCCTTGCCGCCCTGGCCACCTTGCAGACGGCGGCGAGGCGCTCCCTGCTTGCCGCGACCCCTGTAGGCCTCCTGAGACGAGGAAAGTGCTGCCTGCCGGTAGGACGACGAGCCACCGTTGGATCCCTTGGAGGCCCCTTGTCTGCCTCCAGAGCTCCGAAAGGGCCGTCGTTGCTGAAGGGCTCCTAGGGCACGGGCCGTCTCCATCTTTATAGCTTGGAGGGATTCGTCCACCGCCTTCCCGAACAAGTTGCTGCCGTCGAACGGCATGTCCAACACCCTGGTCTGGACGTCCTGACGGAAGTCGGTCGCCCGGAGCCAACCCCGTCGTCGTAGGCAAACTCCGTTGCCCGGCTGGCGGAACCCGGTATCGTCAATATCGGTTGCCACCGTTATGGCGTGGTCCGACGCCACCTCGCCTTCTTGAAGTATTTCCAGGGCCTCGGACCTCTTGTCGTCCGGTAGGAAGTCCAATATGGGGGCCAGCTTAAACCAGAGCTCTCTGTCGTAACGGGCCACAATCGCCAGGGTGTTGGCCGCTTTGATCATCGTCGCCGCCGACGAAATGACCCGTCGCCCCATGGCGTCCAACTTCCTACCCTCGCCGTCCGGAGGGGAATTCGACGTTGAGGCTCCTGACCCCGCCGCTTTCTTCTTCGCCGCCGCCGAGACGACCGAGTCTGGCATTGGCTGGGCCCTGAGGCACAGGGGAGCGGTCTCGGGGACCTGGTACTTCTTCTCGTACCGGTCCCGTTTGGCTGGTGCTGTGGAGGGGTTCTTGAGTACCGACAGGCCCTCCTCCCAGATGTCATCGATTAGAGGCACCGCGATGACAGTCTCTCTTGGCCTCCCGGCGCTGATAGAGGAAACCTTCCTTTTTCTGCTCCTCCGGGCAGAGCTGGCACAATTCGGACGCCCTGGCGATCATGGCGTGGAATGATCCAATCTCGTCGGGCGGAGAGGCCCGTGCGACGGGAGACCCGTTCCGTCGTCGTCGCCCTCAGAACCCATCGTCGAGCCCACCGCACCGTCATCTCCCGACTCGTGGGAGGATGAGGAGGGAACTGCAGGCCTTACGGGGGCGAGTGGAGGAGAGGGTTAGGTCCTCTGTCGTTTGTTCTGAGGACTTCCCGACGGGCCAGGTTGCGGGTCCTCCGGCCTGGGCCGTGGTAATCTCGTCCTTATCTCATAGCATAACAAAATGGCCACCGAGCTATCCTGAGGCCTAGGTAGCGGCTGCGCCGGAAGGGAAGGCTGCTCTTCCTCGCCATTGTCGTCTTCCTCGGTTATCTCCCGAGGATCTTCCTTACGGGATTGAACCTTCTCGAATTGGACTTCGAGATTCCTCTCGGCCTCGATCAGTTCCTCCTCCGAGGCTGACTCCGAGCTCGAGGAGGCTACCGTGCCCCCCCCTCGCTTCTTCCATCATGGTGGCCATGACGATGGGCTGAAAAGAGGATTCCCTCCTTGGCGGCAGGGAAACTCTAGTCCCGGAGGCAGTCTCTGCTGGCGGGGTCTCTGCCGGCTTGGCCAGAGTCGCCGCGATCGCCTCGATAGAGGCCTTAGCCTTCTGGGCAGGGGCCTTCACCACCTTAGGTGCGTCCTGGGCCTTCTCCTTAGGAGGAGGGGCGACGCCTCGCTCCCCCTCTCCCGAGATCGGACGGGGCTTCTCCCAAAGCTTACCCGGGGTCTCGGACTTCCTCTTCCCCGAACCTGAGCGCTGGCATGTGGTTGACGGTGCCGGGGAAGGTGCGCCCTGCCTGGCGACCGAAGAGCCCGACCTTTCGGTGCTCCCGGAGCCAGCGGACTCGCAGCACTTGGCCTGGTGTTGGGCCCCTGTCGCCGGGGTGCCCGCACAGGACTTAGAAGCCCGCTCGGACCCTTTCTTCTTCTTCTCACCCGTTGAGCCCTTCTCCAACCAGCTGGCGAGACGGGATCGACGGTCCCTCATGGTCCGCTCCGACAAGTTCTTGCAGAACTGGCAGTCCTTCTCTACATGAGTCTTGTCCCCATGAAGACAGTAGAGGCATCGCAAATGTTCGTAATCCTTAAACACATTCTGCAGCCCGCATCCAGGGCAGCTGCGAAACAGCTTGGGTCCGGGTGACAAACTCGCGTCCTGGGCCATCTCGAAGTAGGCTGCAAATCTTCTGGAATCCTCCAAAAGGTTGATTCGACGAAATATTCACCCTTGAGGGGCGTAGGAAAATCCTGCAACAGGTACCCATTAACGGAAGTAGAAACGGTGGAGCTTGAGTCTCGATTAACCGGAAAATGTGAAAATTCACCTGAAAAAGCGCGAAACACGCAGCAAAAGCTCGAGAGCTAAGCACGAGGACTCCCAACACTTGAACGTGCGGTAAAAATCTGAAGATAGCTGCCATAGGCGGGGCTTAGGGAGAGGGCAGTCATTGGCTGTGGTCAGTATGATGCAGAGATCAGTGATGGGTTACTACTATGAAAGACAGATCAGAAACAAAACTGATACTGATTTTTCTTTACCGAGGATTCCCAGCCTGACGACGGGGAATATTCATGAGCATGTGAATCCATGCCAGACCCCATGCTGGAGAAAGGAGTAAGAGTGTCACTTCAAGTGTGTCGCTGAGTGAGTCGGACCTCTAATCGCAAAAGATTTCTATTTTTCAGTCTCAGTGCCATCAGACATCTTGGACAAAGTTTACGCAGCGAGAGACTTCAAAGCTTTGGAGAGCGATTTCCACCTTGAAGGTGAAAAGTGTAGAGCTTTGCTACTTCGAGTGCATGGATTGGTCCTATCCTGTCATCGAAAACCTACTCCTCCCATGGCAATAAAGGCATACCATGTGAGGATCCGAAACAGACATCTACAATGCAGCATCCATGAAGCCCGCACACCCATCCACAGGACAACTGAAAAGGATGTCCGTAGAAGAGTTAAGGGACTCGAATGGTATAACTGTTCTAAGGAATCCATTAAATAGTTGACCTCAGTTAGGATAAGTGGATTCATCTGTGAAGGTCCAAGAATTCCTAAACCATGAAAAGACAGGATTATAGTCCAGATATTAAGAAAGGGGGCACAAGCTGGTCAGATAGCACAGCGAGTAGAGCAATCGCTTTGACATACATGCAGAGCCTGCCGATGCAGGTTCGAATCCTGGCAGGGCCAAACTCAGCCTTTCATCCTTCCGAGGTCGATAAATGAGCACCACACTGTGGGTAATAAGCAGCACTCCGATGCCTGAGGGTTTGTAGCTCTATATAAATGCTAAATTATTATTAAGGGGCCCTTCCTTGTTCCAGCAAATTACATGGTTGTGTGTGGATAGCAAAATATGTGCTGCTCCTCAAACTGTAAGCTGGTTTTCTGCAAGTAGGTTTTCAGGGACCCTCAAACACTTATCAAGCTTTTACTAACCAGAATCACAGGGAAATATATGCAAATGCTAAAGAGGAGTGTCTGATTTTGACAGACTAGAAGCAAGCATTTGACTTAATCAACTGAGCCAAATTGTGGACCATGCTGTGAAAAATAGGCTCCTTGATGGGTTTGTTAAATATTATCCAAAACCTCAGAGTACACATTGGCACAGGTCGAGCCAGTTGCATTCTGATGTTGCACTTCAGCATCCAAAGAGGTTGCATCCTTGCCACTCTACTGTGTCTGCTAATATATATAGCAGCTATATCGTACTGACATGGTTTACATAAAGTAAACAGGAAACACAGTCTCTGAAGATGGACAGCATGGGTAGAACACCACCTCCTCAATGTGGATGACACAGCCAAAAATAAAAACAGCAATACCATTGGTCTATTAAAAAGAATCAGCACTACAAATAAATACTCCTGAATAACATTGTTCTTATCCGTGGAAGCCCGGATCTGTAGAAGATTATGGCCAAGTATTTCTTGCATGCATTTTGTACTTGTCCCAAGCTATGCACGCAAATCCTTATTCCACTTGGCACTTCCTATGAAACGAGTGTTGGTCCAACCTGTGAAATACCTGAAGGTATCTTAGAGGCTGAACCTCTCGAAAACAAACGCCATTCAGGTGGCCAACGAAGGGCTGGTCGGTGTAGATCCCCACTCTAAGGGCTAAATCCCTTTGGTTTTTGTACGTTACCACTCATCTGCATCACCTCCTCCCATTAAATCTCTCCTACCCAAACCCCCTAACCCTTCCAGACAGAACTAATCCCGCTAGGATCTCAAACCTTGCCAATTTCAGAAACCATCTTTCCCAAAACCCCTGTTTTTCTGTTCCCTAGCTGCACACTCCCGGCCATTCTTTTCCACGCCCCTCTAGTCAGATTTTCCCATGCTTCCCATTTGTGCAGAAGAGACACTACCATTCCCACAAATCCTCTTGTTTATTTCGTGAACCCTATCAATCTCATTCCGTTGATTGTCACCTTCCGAACAGCCAATCCACTCCGGTAAATTACTACAATTCCCATTATCCACTTTGTTGTGTCCTCCATCCCGGTCATTCTCGTCCATTTCAGAAAACCTACCCTTTCTGTTCTTTTCAGCCTACCAATCAACCCCCTTTTTACAATAGCACCATTTACCAATCCTATCCTGTAAGACATTCCAACATGCATACGGTTTTACAGACCTGTAATGTTAAACCTATGTACCCTGACATATCCCAACTCGAGGGTCAGGCAAAGTCAGGCAATTGACTCAAATTACACACACCTGACGGCCCTTCCTTTTCCCCGCAGGGATAAAAGGTGGAGCAGGAGAGTGCCGTACGAACAAGGAAAGTACAGCAGAAGCAGACAACACAACGAGACGGCTAACACACGGCAGTTCAAAAGAAGGAGAAAGGCGACAGGAATTGAGAGGGTTGCGGGGAGAGAAGTGAACCTGTCCTTTTTATCCCAGACTTGCAAAACCTTTGTGGATAAGAGCCTAAAACTACGAATAATAGTACAAGTGTCCTGCAGCAGATCAGGAGTGAGGGAAGCTCCTGCGCCCGTGGTACCGGCCTGGACTCCAGAGAAGCCAAAAGCCAAGCGGTTCATCACAACCGTCAAGTTCATCACAACTGGTGAGTCGAGGGGAGAACGATAAGAACCGGGATGTGTGGAGGGAGAATCACAAAGTGGCAACTTTTGAAACAAAGCAAATGAACGTTGAATGAACTGTTAAAAATGTGAATGGTAGACCAGTTGCAGAGGGAATGCGGTACCATGTGGGTGCTAACTCAAGGGACTCGGGTCAATCCCCATATTGAGAAACTACAGAAACCAGAAGGCCATAAGAAGGCCGCCAAAGGAACTCAAAGTAGTCAAACCTGAGGGTTGATTCGTGAATTAGCATGAAAGCAAGGGAAGTGAATCCTGTATGGTAAATAAGAAAAAAGGGACGCGATTCCCGCAAACATTTGAAACCAGTAGAAAGCAAAAGAGAAGGGTCCGAGCTACACTCAATACTGGCACTCGAGAGGTCCGAGCCCGAACAAGGTAGATCCAGGGGTGAAGCCATCACCCAAGGGCTGGCAGTCGAGAGAGGTCCAAGCCCGAGCGAGGGAGCTCCAAGGAGTTAAGCTATCATCCAAAGTTTAATGCGAAAAGAATAAGAGATGCACAGACATACTATTGAGAAACAGATGAAGCCATCACCCAAGTACTAGCAGGCAAGAGAGGTACGAGCCTGGCCGAGGGAGACCCAAGGGCGAAGCTTTCATCAAAACTTTATGTGGAGTACGATAAGAGTAGGGTCAGCCCAGAAGAGGGGGAACCAGGGGTGAATTGTTATCACCCTAACAAACTTTCATTTGATAACCCCTTACCCTCCCTGTTGCCAAGGACGAGATACCTTGTCCTTTTTGGCACTTAGTTTTCACACAAAACAGTAATCCAACACCCGGGCTATATGAGGGGGAGGTCCCCCCTCACTGCCAGGGGGTTGGATTACCTTTAGTTTCACGTCAGTGTGCGAAACGCACGCCGACATGAAACAAAGTATTTTCACTGCGGCAGCCATTTTCGGCTGCCGCAGTGAAAATAGAAGGTGAGTGGGTGCCCTTCTCCCTCTTCCCTCGATCTCCGGCTGTAGTTCAAGCCGGAGATCAAGGAAGGCGTTGTTGGAAAGGTGAGTTTCTCCCCTTTCCAACAACACCTTTTGTGAAAGCATTGCTGGGCGCTAATCTGGTGCAGAGCACTCGATCCGCACTCAGCAATGCCACTGGACCACCAGGGATCCGTTTGTGACAGACATGGGGGGGGCGCTGCTTAGAGTAAGCAGCCCTCTCCCCGCCGGCCCCCAAAGCATGGGGGCACATATATGGAGAACCCTGGGGGCAGATGGCTGATCATCTACACACAGGGAAGGGGGCACATTGAAAAAAATAATTTAAAAAAAACCAAAAAGGGAGATTTGGGTGGGTGTGGGGGTCCAATATCCACCAGGGATTTTTTTGTTTACATAAAATGGGGGTGGCCCTCTTCCCCCTCACCCCAAGAGGAAAGGGGGGCACCCTTTGTAGCCCTCCCTGGGGGCATATTTCTGCCCCCAGGCAGAGTACATGAGGTGGCCCCCGCATCCAATTGAAGGGTTAGGGGGGAAGGGCCACCAGGAAAGTGTGGGCAGGCCCCCCCAAAGGATGGGGCCTGCAGGTGAGGCCCCCCCTGTGGCAGATGGGTGCCCATCTGCCCCCAGGGAATGGGCCCAAAGGGCAAAAAAAAAAAAATAAAAAACAATTATGGTTTTGGAGGGAGTGCCCCCCCCACTAGACCACCAGGGAATTGTTTTTTATGGCAAGGGGGTGTCCCTTCCCCCACCCACCCAAAATGGACTGGGGGCCATGTCATGCAGCCCTCCCTGGGGGCAGTTATCTGCTCCAAGGAAGGGGCAGCTGAACCCAGGGAGGGCTGCATGAGATGCCCCCCTCTTATCCGTCCCCAGGGAGGGCTGAATGAAATGCCCCCCCTGCATTTGGTGTGAGGGGAGGGGCACCCCCCCTTGACAATAGAAAATTCCCCAGCGGTTCAGGGTGCCCCTCAACCCCTCCCCCCCCCAAAGTGCAGTCTACCATTTTCAATTTTTTCTTTGTTTACCAAACTTCCCTTGGCGCAGATGGGCACATTAGTGTGCCAATCTGCCCCCAGGGTGTCCAAACCTTACTGCCCCACCCACTGAGGGGCCTGTCCCACGTTTTTGGTAGGCCCTCTCACCCCCCCCAACCCAAATGGAGGGGGGGCACCTCATGCAGCCGTTTGTAGGTGCCCCAGGGAAGCATGCATGGGTGCCCCCCCTCCATTTGGGGTCGGAGGGAAGAGGGCCACCACAAAATGTCAGACAGGCCCCCCAATGGGTGGGGCAGTAGGTTTTGGGCACCCTGGGGGCAGCTTGGAACACTAATGTGTCCATCTAAGCCAAGGGGAGTTGGGTAAACAAAGACAAAAATTGAAAATGGTAGACAGCATTTTAGGCGGGGGGTGGGGGGGGGGGTCTGTGGTGCACCCTAAACCGCCAGGGAATTTTGTAATGTGAAGGGGGCGGGGGGTGGTGGCGCTCCCCACCCACCCAAAATGGAGTGGGGCAGATATCTGCTCGTAGGAAGGGACACCTGACCCCAGGGAGGATTGCATGACATGCCCTCCCTTATCTGCCCCAGGGAGGGCTACATGAGATGCCCCCCCTCCATTTGGGGTGGGGGAGAGGTGCACCCCCCTTTGCATTACAAAATTCCCTGGCAGTTTAGGGTGTCCCTCAGCCCCCCCTAAAGTGCAGCCTACCATTTTCAATTTTTTTCTTCGTTTACCAAACTTCTGTTGGCGCAGATGGGCACATTAGTGTGCCAATCTGCCCCCAGGGTGCCTAAACCCCACTGCCCCATCCATTGGGGGGGGCCTGTCCAACGTTTTGTGGTGGGCCTCTCCCCCACCCCAAATGGAGTGTGGGGGCACCTCATGAAGCCCCCCAGGGGCAAATGTGTTTTCACTGAGGTGGGGGTTGGGGAGGACTGAGGTTCAGTAGGGGCATGATTGGAAATTATGAGTGTAGATTTGTTTTGGCTGGGGTGACCGCAGGTAACAAATGTTTTTTGTTTAGTTTACAGCTTTTTCTACACGAGCAGCTGCAACGCTATGCGAGTACTGTTTTTTATTATTCCATGGTTAGGGCCCACTGTCAGTGGGGTGGGTGAGACTGGGGCTGGATTGTTGGTGGTGTGGGTGGGAATGGGACGTCTGGGCAGATATTTTGGTGGGCTGGGACACAATTGCAGGGGCAGGCCACAAATTGCCCCCCATGCCAGCAGAACATTGGTGTTTCCCAGGGAGCGGATGTCTCCCATGTGGGTTGTCCGTCTGCAAGCCCAGGCTGCACCTCTGGCTGTGCTATGTTACAGATATCACCTCCGGGAAGGAATGGGGATCCTGCCGGGGCTCCCTGGAGCTGCTGCTGTGCTTAGGGGACGGTACACCCACATGGTAAATGGATGTCCAAGGCTGAGAACATCACCTCCAACCGTCCTGGAGTTGTGGCTGGGCTGCATTTCAGCTTTTCCGTTCGGGGAGGTATAGGCACACTGCCGGGACTCCCTGGTGGGAAGAAGCAGTAACGCAGGCCAACCAGAGCTCCAGCAAAGTCGGCAGTAATGTCCCTGGCCTTCACCCTTCTCCCATGTGGGTCTTTGGCGGGGCTTGTGGGTAATACATTCTGGGGAGATTTGCACAAGTCAGACATCTTTGGATTCCCACGGGTGTCTTCTTTTCAGAAATGCATGGGGTTCACTGTATTCCTTGGTGGCTTCAACACCCTAGGCCCAATTCAGTAGGTGGTCTCCCCACACCCGTTGGTTGTTACCTGTGGTTTAGCCTTTTCCCTTTGCGCCCAGGGAGGTGAACCTACACAAGGTACTGTTTTCATCGAGACAGTGTGGGGACGCGGGAAGGTAGGCCATGTGTTCTTGGTGGCGTGTTTCGGTGGGTGGCCAGAGCGAAATGTCTGAGATTTGTCTTCATTTCCAGCCAATTTCAGACACATTCCTCTCTGCCCACTCACTGAAACATGTCGCCAACAGATGTCCTAGCTTCCCGCATTCCCACAGGTGTCCTGACGAAAACGGTACCCCACATGTGTGGGTTCACCTACCTGGGGGCAAAGGGAAAAGGCTAACCCACTGGTAACCCCAAGCCTTTCGGCACAGCACATTTTGTTCATGTGGGCAACCTAAAGATTTGGGCCTAGGGTGTCGAAGCCAGCAAGGAAAACGGGCTACCCCATGCATTTCCCAAAAGAGGACACCTGTGGGCATCCAGAGGTCTGACTTGCGCAAATCGGCCCAGAATTTATTTCCCAGAAATCCCGGCAAAGTCTGGAAAAAAAAAAAAAAAAAACAACACAATTTCCGCATTTTACTCTGGTCACCCACCGGAACACACTGCCAACAACACATGCCTATGGTCCCGCGTTCCAACAGGTTCCAACAGGTGTCCCGATTTCTGGGCCGATTTGAACATGTCAGACCTCTGCGGATTCCCACGGGTGTCCTCTTTTCGGAAATGCATGGGGTTCCCTGTTTCCTTGCTGGCTTCGACACCCTAGGCACAAATCTGTAGATTGTCTCCCCAAACCCTATGGGGGTTACAAGTGATTTAGCCTTTTTCCTTTTGCGTCCAGGGAGGTGCACCCACACATGCGAGGTACCTTTTTCATCGGGACACCCGTGGGAACACGGGAAGGTAGGACATGTGGCGTTGGCGGCATATTTTGGTGGGTGGCCAGAGTGAAATGTCTGAAAATTGTGTTTTTTCAACAAAGTTTGGACTTTGCCGGGGATTATGGGTAATACATTCTGGTGCGATTCGCGCACGGCAGACCTCTGGATTCCCACAGGTGTCCTATTTTGGGAAATGCATGGGGTTCCCTGTTTTCCTTGCCGGCTTCGACACGCTAGGCCCAAATCTGTAGGTTGCCCACATGAACAAAATGTGCTGTGCCGAAAGGCTTGGGGTTCCAAGTGGGTTAGCCTTTTCCTTTTGCGCCCAGATAGGTGCACCCACACATGTGAGGTACGGTTTTCGTCGGGACACCTGTGGGAACGCGGAAAGGTATGACATCTGTTGTTGGCGACGTGTTTACGTGAGTGGACAGAGGGAAACGTCTCTGAAATTTGCTGGAAATAAACACAATTCTCAGACATTTTGCTCTGGCCACCCACCGAAACACGCCGCCAACACCACATGGCCTACCGTCCCGCGTTCCCACAGGTGTCCTGACGAAAACGGTACCTCATATGAGTGGATGCACCTACCTGGGCGCAAAGGGGAAAGCCTAAAACACTGCTAACTCCAAGTCTTTTCGACAGCAGAATTTCAGGCCATGTGTTGTTGGCGGCGTGTTTCGGTGGGTGAGCTGAGTGAAATGTGCGGAAATTGTGTTTTTTTCGCCACATTTCGGACTTTGCCAGGGGTTCTTGGTAATAAATTCTGGGCCGATTTGCACAAGTCAAACCTCTGCGGATTCCCATGGGGGTCTTCTTTTCGGAAATGTATGGGGTTCCCAGTTTTCCTTGGTGTTTTGGACAAACTAGGCCCATATCTGTATGGTGTGCGCTTGAGCAAAATTCCACAAATTCTGCTGTCCGAAAAGTCTTGGGGTTAGCCACGTTTTAGGCTTTCCCCTTTGCGCCCAGGTAGCTACACCCACACATGTGAGGTACTGTTTTCATTGGGACACTTGCGGGAAGGTATGACATTTGTTGTGTTTCGTGGTTTTCATAACGTTTCGACCCATTTGCTGCTGCCCTTTGTCACACAACCCTTTCATTTCCCAAATGGGACCTACATTTAGTCGCTGCTTTAGGCACCATACATTTTTGTAACCTGCACAAGTCACCTACCATTGAAAAGGTCTACCTGTGCTCTTTCACAAAATGTATGCTTGCCGTTCCTCACCACATTGGTTTTCCTGATTTGCACATGCTAAGTACATCTGTTCAGGCTGTAAGCATAAAACTCCTGTGTACCATGGCTCAGTTTTTGGCTTGTGGCATAGCTTGTTTTGTGAACCATTACAAAATATGTGTGATTTCCTAACTGCAAGAGTCGGGGGAATGGAGCGGAGCATTGCTTTTCTCAAAATTCATAGAAGCCACTGCCGTACCAGGCCAACCATGTCCACCAAATAGCTTTTTCCCCAAACCATGGAATTTTTCCCTACATAGTTGTTGTCGGACCTGCGCAAATCACCCCTTCCTAAACTTGGAATTTTGTCTACGTTTCAGAAATGTATGCCTTTCTGTCCTCCAATTCAGCTTTCCTGCCCTTTTCTTCCATTCCGTCCATGCATGTCCAAATGGCAAAAATGTCCAAAATCGCCTACCTCTCACAAAACGGTTGATTTTTTTTTTCGTTTACACTTAACCTGTTCTTAAAAGCCAGGAAATTGGGGAATTCAGCACAGCAAAACTATTTGTTCCTAGCTCTTAACCAGGAGAAAACCACAGGCTTCTTTGTACATCATTTTATTGGCATTTTTTAAAAAAAAAAACGAAAATTCTCACTTTTTGGTTATTTTCTCTCCCCCCCCCTACAGCAACCTACCTAACCTGGGTGGCATTACAACCGTCTACATGTGGGAAAAAAGGGGCCAAATTTGCAGAGATATCTCATGTAACAAAAAGTTACAAGGCATTGAATGGCGACATACCGAAATCACCAAAAAAGGCCCTGGCACGGGGGTGGTGGGGTGCAGGGAGGGGTGTGACCCATGGCAGTTAAAGAGTTAAAGGAACATTTGTTTTTGTTATTGAAACACATCAGGCCCTGAAGGCAAGAGACTTTCAGAGGAAACAAGACTTGGCCATCGACCAACCCGAGAACTGCCATTGGAACTGTCGTCTCGTGCTGGAGAAGCCTAAGACAGTACTGTGCTCCAAGCTACCATCCTAGCTTGTGCTAAAACATGGGGAAGAGAGTCCCAAACCACACCACCCTGACTTATTATTTGAAGACCCTTCTTTCTTTTCTTAAGAAATTTCCTACAATCCTTTTTCTGTAATAGTTTTAAGGTTTGGCAATAGGTTTCTTAGTATAGGCCCTTTTTATTTTTGACACAACGCCACTAGGACTGCCTTATTTTTCATTTGATGGCTAACATTAGTTTCCATCTTAGAGCTAGGTTTAGATTAGACGTTTTTCCAACCCGCACACCATTTTCATTGTTCAATAAACACCTTTGAACGGTGATCGTTTGTGTCTGTCTTACTTGTGGCACCATGTTTGTTGTTTGTTTGGTTTATTGATTTATAATGCGCACCAGACCCGAGGGTATCAGGGCGCAGCAGTTACAGGATATGCAAGGCTTAGTCCAACAAGTTACAGAACAGGTCAAAAGTGCAAGAAGAGACAATACAGGTACGATACAAAAATGCAGGTGAATATGCAGATAAGGTACAAAAGTGTAAATCCTGCACAAGCAGGCCTTAAATATCGGTAGACTTGAGCCAGTTGATGTAACTGAATCTAAAAATCGGATAAGGTTGATCTTCTCTGATAGGATGTGACAGGGAGTTCCAAAGTTGGGCCGCTTTGACGGGGAAACTGCAGCCACCAACCTTAGAGAGCTTACATCTAGGGATGGTGAGGCAGTTGGTATTGATCAGTCTCATGGGTCTGGTGGAAGTTCTCCTGTGGAATCTGTTCGTCAGATAGCTGGGGGCAGCATTGTTCAGTGCTTTATGGGTAAGGGATGCCATTTTTAGCAGACTTTTGTTATGGAATGCGAGCCAATTATTTTGGCGCCTTATCACAGATATATGTGATCTTCTGGCCACGCCGAGTGCCGCTCTTAGGGCATTGTTTTGGAGGATTTGTATCTTTTGGATAATCGATTTGTTAGCACCGATGTATAGGGTGTTTCAATAGTCAAGCCTGGAGAGGATAAGGGCTCTTGCCAGGATAATGCAGTTATCAGAGAGAAAGGGTTTGCTGGTTCTAATAAGCTTACACGTATAGGCCGTGGCAGAGGCCATGGCGTTCACTTGTTTGGCAAAGGAGAGGGTAGAATCAAGGTAGAAACCAAGGGTCTTTACCTCCTTGGCCATCTTAATGAGGTTGCCATCGATTATGAATGATGAGTAGTCCTGGCCTAGTTTCTTGAGATTGGTGTGGGTCCCCAGGATTATGAGCTCGGTTTTGTCATCATTCAGGCATAGACCGTGGGTCACCATCCATGTCTGGGTGATGAGATACACTCTATTCACCAAAGCCAAATCCTTAACGTAATCCCTGGAAAGTGGGAGGAGAATCTGTGTGTCATCTGCATAGTTAGTGTAGGTGATATGAAGATGGTCCAGATCGTCGAAAAGGGGCTCAGTAGATATATTATATAATGTAGGGGAAACAAAAGATCCCTGGCACACCCTGCACGTGATGGGAATGGGGGTATGCCGCTGCTGAGGGGGAGAAGACCCTCATGGTCCCGTCACTTAAGAAAGACTCAATCCACATTATAGCCTCTTCAGAGAAATGGGCAGCTGAGTCTAGGTGGCTGCATAAAACCTTGTGATCCACATCGACTTGTGTCTTCAGGTTGATCAGGGCGGTCTCAGTTCCGTGTTGGGGACAGAAACCTGATTGTCACACTCCTAAGAGTTTGTTAAGTTCTAAGTATTTTTGGATTTGAAGGTAAGCAATCTTGTCAAGTATTTTTAACAGGAAGGGTACTGTCGATATGGGGCGGTAGATTGTGGGTGTGAGTGGATCTAGAGTTTGCTTTTTTAGTAGTGGGAGCACCCAGGATTGTTTGAGATTGGATGGGACAATGCCGGAAGCAAATGAGGCATTGATGAGTTTGGAAATAAAAAGGGGTAAGATCTCTTGCGACATCTTTACGACGTCTTTTATGAGCTGAACTGGGCAGAAGTCGCCCTGGCAGTTGGAGGGCTTGAGTGAGATAATAACTTTCTCTACCTCAAGAATGGCTGTTTTAGTGAAGTTAAATCGGGCAGTGGAGTCGGATAGAGTTTCCTTCAAGAGGAGGTCAGGAGTAGTGTTGTTGGGATGAGATTGATAATTTAAAGAAGCTTTTTTAAGGCTATTTTATTTTGGAGGGTGGTTACTTTGTTGTAAAGTGCCTGTTGTATGTCTGAGCACCACGTTTTATCTTTAGTACATATGTCAGGAATAGAGATAGGAGACTCTAGTTCCTTTAATTCCTTCATGCTGGAGTTAGCCTTAGCAATGCAATTGTTGTAGGAGTTGCGTTTGGCCATGCACATTTCCTTTTTGTATTGGGATGAAATTTCGGTAAATTTGGTTCTGTTGGCTTCTGACAGGAGTGATCTCCAGGAGGATTCACAGATCCTCTTTAATTGTCGTAGGTCTTTTAGCTGTGGGGTGAACCACTTGTTTAGGTGAGTTTTGGGCTTGCTAGGTCTAAGTTTGATAGGAGCAATAATGTCAATTGAGGTTAGCATAATTTTATTCTACTCCTTAACAAGCGTTCCTGGGTCTAAGTCGTCCGCAAGCGAGTTAAGGGTAGGGAGGATGGCAGGGATCACTTTGTCCACTGTGATGTTCTTTTTGTTCCTTGTTGGGCACGGTGGGGCAGTAGAAGTGGCTAAGGGGAGTGGTCTGGTAGTTAAAAGTGCAAAGGACAGGAGGTAGTGGTCTGTCCAAGGTTGCGTGGAGATGGAAGTGATGTTAACGGTGCAGATGTATTCTGCAACCCAGTCAAGGGTTCTCCCTTTGATATGTGTAGGTTCGGTAATTATTTGGGATAGGCCAAGTTCGCTATTTGGCCGTGGCTGTAGCATATTTATCCGATGGGTCATTGAAGCCCAGGTTGAAGTCACCCAAAAGTAATAATTGAGAGGTGGTTTTGAGGTTGTTGCATAGTAAAGTGTAAATGTCCTCCTCAAACATCCCAATTGGTCCAGGGGGTCTATAGATAAGGTGTATAGTGAGGGTCTGGGAGTTGACTAGTGGAAGTTTAGCTGTAAGGACTTCACAGGATTGGGCGATTTGGGAGGGAACTAGTCTCATAGAGAGGCTGGATTTGGAGATAATGGCAATACCTCCGCCTCGTGCCTTATCTCTATCCTGTCTAAGTATTGTGTAGCCATCAGGGACTGCTAAGGAGAGCAAGGGTCCTGCCGCTTCGTGCCACCATGACTCAGTAATGGCGAAAAAATCCAAGTTGTCTGCCAGTATCAGGTCGGAGAGGTCTGTAGCATGAGCTGCCAGGGACCTCGTGTTTATTAGAGCTCCTTTGAAAGGGAGGGCAGAGGTAATGCCTGTAGCTGGGGTAAGGGTAGGGTTTACTTTCTTAGAATTGTGCACAGTGTGTTGCTTAGAAGTGGCCCGAGGGCAAGGCCCGATAATGTTGGGGTTAGCGTTCGTGGCCTTCTGGCTGGTAGGGAGGTTGGATTTTTGTTTGCCATAGGTAAGGATCTGGTGAGGGGTTTGAAATGTTTAGTCGGGATCGGAGTCTAGAATTCCTAGCGCATAAGGTGCCATGAGTTTCTCACACACCCTCCAGCTACATACTGGCTAATACCACAATCTGACATGTCTGCTTGTAGAATCTGATAAAATGATGAGCCTGTCATTGTTATCATTAGAGAATAATTAGAATCATTATTATAGAATCATTACTCTTTGCTATGGAATCATTCCATCATTGCATCCCGTTTAGTTCTGATTAGTACATGAAGAAGTAGCATCATTACACTATCCATATATTAGACTGCCACTTTGTATGCATTATCCATTTGCATTATGCATTTGAAGAGAGAAATAGGCCATGTTATACGAAGGGTTTGCTTAGTTATGTTATTGCCATATGATGTTGAAAGAGATGCTTTTAGAATGATGTATTATGCATTTATGTGGCGCTTAGGCTGAGAGAGAAACGTGCTAGGCACTAGAGAACAAATGAGGCCTGAAATGCCATGAAATGACACACTGTCATATTTGAAAATGACATGTAGAGCCATTTAGAATGACACATGTGGAGACTGTCTTGTAGAGACACATGTAGAGACTGTCATGTACACATGTATGCATGTAGAGTGTGCACTTAGAATATGTTTGATATGTTTGCATTATGTAGTTGGCGCTTGGGTTTGCGAGAAGAAAGCGTAAATGTTAGGAAGCATTTAGCTGGCATTATGAAGCCATTTCTGATGGAGACAGAGAAGCCCCACTGGGCTCAGTGCGGAGTTGTTATGGTACACTGTGAGAAGGAATTCGTAAACAGTTTGGTTAATAAGAGGTCACCTTTGTCCGAGTGGAGACGGCCTGGCTAATCAGCATGGCTTGTGTGCCACGGAGACAGCAAAGGTGAGGAGGCAGCGTGACATGGGGAGATGGGAGAGAAGCCTTTTCAGGCAAGGAGATGCTTTGAACACAGGCACAGAGGGATTTCGGGACGCAGGCAGAGCCAACAGTGGAGTGAATGGAGAAATGGAGGTATAGATGGTGTTTTGCACTGCACACAGAAGGCCAAGGCAAAGATATGATGTCCAATGTCACTTTGACACAGAACACGTAGTGACCAGAACACGAAAGTACACAGACAGACTGGCAGGCATTGTTAAATGCTGACAGAGAAAGAGATATTCTTAGCTTAGAGAACCATGTAACCATGGAGAAATGAGTGTGTCACTGGATTAGTATAAGCAGAGCTGAAGAGAAGGGAGTTTGTTAGTTTTTGCTAGTTGCTATTGAAGAATGGGGTTAGATACAGATGGAGTTTGTTCGAGCTAGTTGCTGTTGGAGATGGTGATAAGCGTTTTGGATGGAGCTGCTTTCTAAGAATGAGGGAGAGAGGTCTTGGTGCAGCAGAATCCGATGGCTTTGGGAGGGAGATGGCAAGGCTTGGCAGAGCTTGGCAGAAGCAGTTCGAGTGACCAGATCTTGAGGGACCTGCCACTGACTGACTGATAGCAGAGTAGCGGGAAGAGGAGAGATATGGCCCTGACAGAGCTGGAGACAGAGAGGCACAAGCAAATGGGAAGTATGGTTTATGGCCTAGACAAACTGATTGATTAGAACCAGTGGGGTAGCTTTGCTGAGGATGTTGGAGGGGACGTGGCATCTGAGGAAGGGGTGCCCAGGCCAAATGAGTGGGGACAGAATGGTGTGCCATGGAGGTTGGGGGGACGGGGACCCCTGCCCCCCCCCCACCCTAGAATTACGCCCATGATTAGAACAGACACTCACACAAAGAGCATTGGGTTTGGGAGAAGGGGAGATCAGACAGGGATTGTCTTAAGAGAGTGAGTGTGAAGTATGGTGTGGATTGGAGGGGATTGATTATGCATGAAGGAGAAGATTGCTGGATGTTTGACGCTTGCATTAGACTGCATTAGAATCACAGGCTTGCATCACAGGCTTGCATTAGAAACCTGAAAGGCTTATAGTTATTGCATAGTAGATTTGCACCAGAGGCATAAATGGTGCAAAGTTGAGATTTGCTTAGTTTGGGAAATGCTTGCATTATTATCATGCTTTGTTGTGCATAAATAAATGTATTTTATTGTTATAATTGAATCGATTCATGTGTTTTCTTTGTGTCTTATGTTATTGTGTCCATAGGAGTGTGATAGGAGTATGTTGGTAGCCGTAAGATAGAAGTAACACAGTGCACAAAGGGCCCGAGATACAAAAGGAGGTGGGGTATAGTGATCCACACCCCCCTCGGAGATTGTCTAAGACCGGAGCATGGTTGCCGGAGGGGGGGAAGGGGGGAGACGATGATAGGATTAGTTTTCGGACTAACATGCTGTAACTTCCGGTGGATGTGCTCTTCCTTTTACACTGTCAGTTGCACCAACCCTCAATCCCGAATCTACTGTCATCCTCCCTTTGACGCTTGCAGCAGCCACTATCCAAAGGCCTCATTATGTTAAAGCACGTTGTATATAGCTCAATTCATGTTTTCATTGAAAAGAATTAAAAAAACGAATCCCAACATTGATCAATGTTTTGTTATTCACTGTTGGGCAAGGCAAGTGAGCTTTTATGCCTAACTGCACCCCAAAAAGAAGGTAATGTAGAGAGGAAAGCATGCCTTAAGGCAGAAGGAATAGAACACTAGATACTCACTTGGCTTATGATGGCTTTTATTGTCACTTGACCCATTGGTGGAGGTTATGGGGAAAAAGATCTATACATGGAGCACAGGGTGGGCTACTTGGCAAGGAAGGACCTATTCAAAAGTATGCAGTTTGCTGTAATTTCAATAAATTTCTTTCTCCCAGATTCCTCACTTGCAGATATTTCTTCCAGCAGCAGCTGTTCTCGGATACTTCTTCAGCCACCTAGGGTTGTTGCCATGTGTCCCCACTTTGGCTCCATTTGACTCTTTTTGGGCATTCCTGATGCCAGACATGTTGCAGGTAACCTCGTCGACCTAAGGCAATGGCATTTAAACCTTTTTGGCCATAGCCCCCCTTGAGCAAGATGTCCCACCCATGCCTGGTCATGTGTATGGAGGGCAATGGAGCCGGTAGGTAGGGTATAGGAGGCAGCGGGTGTATTCAGACACCCTTCCACTAGTCACTCTATGGGGCTGAGAACAGTCCAAGAGGCCACCTGCCTCCCTTCAGCCCTCATGCAAACTTTTAATTCAAAGGAGGTGAAATGCTTGGAGGTGGATGTCCAAAGAAGTTATGGCATAAAGTTAAGGCAAGACTCAAACCCATCCTTCAGAGGTGATAAATTGAGAACCGTTAAATGGGGCAATAATAATAATACCAGTTATTGCAGTGCTTAGAATTAGTGTGTATCTAGCATGAAGCACTATGTAAGACCATAAGGTATTATTAAAATGAGCTCAAAGGATGATAACACCATCCAAGTAAGAGGAATCTGACAGGCATGCTTATGAGGCAGACCTTTTGGGAAAGGGGCCTGCTCCAGGAGTCTCATGCTCAAGATCATTTCATTACTGGGAGGTGGAAGGGATTCCAGGTTCCACCCAAACAGGTTTGTCAGAGGACAGCGTTTCCACAGTGTAACAGAGCCACAAACCTTGGACTCCCACACAACAATATCTTGAGACTATGGTCACTCCCTGGTTGTCTCAACCCTTGCTCTCAACCTTCTCTCCCATCTTTAATCCCTCCAATATTCACTCTACATACAGTGTTTCCCTTCACTCCCACGGCCCTGCTAGGTCTTCTTTTACTTCCTCCACTGTCCTGTCTCTCCTCTTATTAACCTCTTCAATCACAGTGTTGTGGTCCCTCATCTACGCTTGTGGATTGTCATGCATTTTCTCTCATTAGGTTTCTGTTTATACTACCCATCCTGTTCTCTTCCGGTCTTACAGTTTCCCATTCTGTCGCTGGCTTCTCTTGTTCCACTCTCTGTGGTTGTGACCTCTCCTTGTTCTCTTTTTCTCGTTCGGATTCTATGTGGTCGGTTGCTTTCTCTTTCTCTCTTTTCATGTCTCTCCTTCATATGTAGCGCTTTTTCACCCCACTCTGTCTTTTCTCGTACTCTCAACTCTTCTGTCTCGTCTCCCAATATGTCTCTCCATTTTATTTCATGCTGTCCCTCCGCTCTTTGCCCTGTTCCTTTTTAACTCTCCCTTTGCTTCTCTTCCCACATTCTGTTTCTAGTCTCCCAATCTCGACTCTTTTCCTGCATGCAACTCTTAGCTTATTCATATTTTTAGTCCACCTTTCTTTCTCTTCGCTTCTGTTCCTTCTACCTCCCTTGTTTTCTTTTCTTTTTAGCCTCCCTCTTAGTCTTTCTTCCCCCATCTGCCCTGTCCGGTTTGCCTTTCGGTTCCTCCATCCCATGCCTATTCACCTTAAACTTTAACTTTGGTTGCCCCCCCTTCTCTCTGCCTGCCGTTTTACATGGTCTCTTGGCTTTAGGTTGGGGCAGGTGTCTGAATGCCTACATTACTCAATTATGTGTCTGTGTAGACTTCATTGACTAGGAAACATACAGCTTTGGACAAGCTTAAAGCGGTGTTCTAATTTGTAAAAACTGTGCTCACCCAAAGCCTCCTACACAATGTGTAAAGGTTGGGCCTCGTTCTCAAAGAGAATGGATTATGTTGCCACAATTCTGTATGAGTGGCGTGTATTTGAAGCAGGGGATTTGCACCCTCCCATCACCAGAGGGGGTATCGGGGACCCTAAGGAGCAGAGGGCCATCTCCTCGCTTTGAAGGTCACATATTAAAGGTCAAAGACTGACTGCTAATAGCCTTGTGTGAATCTATGAAGCATGCCTCCCATTTGTCCATGGAAACCTTTGGGGATTAAATGTGCTGTGCTGGCAGACATACCCTTTGTTACCAGTATTTATTTATTTATTCACATTTGTTAAGCGCACAGCAGCCCGTGGGTATTGTGGCGCTGGTTACAGTAGATGTTCATATCTTAGTTACGGTAGTCACGTAAACACACACAGCATGAAGTGGCATTGCGGCGCTTGTACAATAGGTGCAGAAGGCATAGCTGTGAGCAAGTACAGACAGTGAGCTAGCAGCTAATTGAAAAGTGTCGTTTTTAGATTTTTGCGGAAGGCATGGAGAGAGGTTTCAGCTCTGAGGGCTGTGGGTAGCGTATTCCATAGCTTAGGTGCCAGGTAGGGGATCCCTATTCCTCCTGCCTTTGCCCTGGTAATTCGTGGCACTGTAAGTTGGTTGGTGTACCCTAGTCTAGTGGGACTAGTGGATTGTGTTCTGATTAGAGTGTCCGATATGTAAGAGGGTGCGGTTAGGTTGATGCATTTGTGTGCGGTGGAGAGAATCTTGAAAGTGATTCTGTCTTTAACTGGTAGCCAGTGAGCATTTTTTCTTGCTTGAGGGATGTGTTCTCTTTTAGGAATACTGAGAGCTGCTCTGAGGGAGTTGTTTTGAGTGGTTTGGAGTCTGGCTGTTTTTTTTTTGATGTACCAGCTAGGAGGGAATTGCAATAGTACAGTCTGGCTCCTATGGTGGCTCTCGCAATGGAGAGGCAGTTATCTTTTGTTAGAAACGGCTTTATGGCATTGATCAGTTTTGTACTCAGAGCGGAGGCTGATACAATGGCGCTAACTAGTTTATCCATAGATAGTGTAGCATCAATGTGGACTCCGAGCGTTTTAACTGAGGATAGGACTGGGATGACAGTTGTCAATGCAGAAGTTTTGATAGGTCGGACCCAATTTGGCTAGCGTGGATTTTTGACCGAGGATGAGGATTTCAGTTTTATCCCCGTTGAGGCATAAGCCATTAGTGACCATCCAGGCTTGGATTGTGGAGTAAATTTGTTGAAGGGTAAAAACGTCTTGGAGATAGCTCCCGGTGAGGGGAAGGAGCACCTGGGTATCATCAGCATAGTTTGTGTATGTGATCCCAAGTGCATCCAATTTATCAAAGAGAGGCTTTGTCAATAGATTGTAAAGCGTTGGGGCAGTACAGGATCCCTGGGGAACACCACAGTGTACGATAGTGGGCTCAGCGTTTGCTATTTGAAGAACACTTTCATGGCTCTGCCTTCTAGGAAGGAGGTGATCCACGTTGCTGCGTGATTGGAGAAGTGCGCTGCATGCGTGAAGTGGTTGGTGAGGGTGTTATGGTCGACAAGATCAAACGCTGCTGAGAGATCTAGGAGCAGGAGTAAGGCAGGCTTGCCCATCTCAAGGATGGAGGTGATTTGCTTTTTCAGATCTAGTTTTTCAGCTCTAGTAAGCCAGTACATTCAGCGATGCTTGTATCTGACTGTTAATAACGTGCTCCCCTACTGTACATATGCAGGTTTATCTCTTTTCCTTTTTTAATATGCCTTCTTAAGGGGTGGGGGGGGCACCTTCAATCCTTGACCTATCATTTTAGTTTTAAGGAAGAACAAAACGCTTGTTGCATATCTAATGCTTGGGGTCTCACTCTTATTGCTAAAACAGTTGAATCCACTGGCTAAAATTTTCATGCCCTAGTCTACTGTTGCAACCAACACTCACGTTGAACGATCATCAATTCAACAGTGTACTAGCTTTATTTCCTCTTTCACAGCAGGGCATAGACTTTAGCACACTGCAGCATTGCTCCATCTAGAACAGGGGATAGACCATATTGTTTAACCACCTGGACATTGATTTTGTTTACAGAAAAACTGCCTTCTATGTGTAAAGAAACCACTAGTTTCCACAGGAGTTCTCCCGGACAGTCCTTGTGATCCTTACGGTTTGGGTATCTGGTCCTGCAGGCAGCCAGCAGACGGAAGCTGGGAAGCAAGACTGAGGTGGCAGGGAGAATTTTGGTTTTATTCACTTGTGCCCAGAAGGCTTTCCATTTAATTATTCCAGACGTCTTACAACCGCCATGTTTTTGTAAATAAAAACTGTGTTAGAACTTTCAAGTACAGTCTTTAAGTGTTCTGTTGCATCCTCTATGTGGCAGGGTTAGCAGACCACTCGAGAAACTTCACCTGTGTGACACTGGTCTGTACCTTTAATCTCAGGGAAATCTACCACCAAGAGCCTGGAAGTGACAACACCCTCACCCCCACAGCCAACTCCTCACTACTAAAACCGTGCATCCTTTTACCTGCCACACTCCAAAAGATAAACTCCTAGGTCTAGTGTGCTTAATAGATTCAGACCCGATCCATCTTCTATCAACAACCATTCTGTTCCAACCACAAACCAAGATTTCATATCGACACAAGTTAAGTGTACTTCTGACCTGCATCCATCAACACCAAGGGTTTCTGCATCTGCCTCGCTGCTATCCGGCTAACACACTGCGCTTTTCTTACAGAGTGATGCGCAGCGAAGGAAACATTGACAGACGGGCGCTATATAAGACCACTTTACATTACTTCCTATAAACATAATAAAAACCTTCAGCTAGGCGTTATCTACAGAAAAATAACATCTTGTTCAACATTTTCAGAAAACAGTCTTGGGTACCCCAATGCATTCTGTCACCACCACTACCATGGAAGCAATTTCTATAAAAGACAGCTTGGCCAAGTTGATTTTCTGCTTGTTGCTACACTTCAAATTGCTTCCCACCAAGTATTCAGCAGAGCACTGTGTTCTCAACTAATCTGAATGATATGACATGCACCACAACAACAACTGTGTAGTAACGCAGATTTTCCTCACCGCCTGTCCTACACATTATTGGAAATGCCTGCGAGGCATCCTCATCTCACCCCTCGATAGGGGCGTTTTTCACATGACTGCAAATGCAGTGAGAAATGAAGATAATTTAATGGAGCTATCGACTTAAACTAGGCTCTATGCAAAGTTCTCAACTTGTGAGTTGTGATGAAGATATTGTTAAACTTGAACTCACTAAAGAAATATTTTATATTCGAAGAGGATTATGTAGGAGCTCAACAAAGTACTGAAAAGCCAGTTTCAGGGTGATGAGAACAATGTTTTATTGTGCTATATAGGCTAGGTAGTGAGTAAAAGAGAAAACCCAGGTATGACATGTCTCCATGAATGCAGCAAAGTCAAAGAGAATTGATAAGTGCAGAGAATATTCACAATGTTCAGGGCCACTCTTTGGTAGATCCTCAGCCTGGGCCAAGGTTTAACAAAAGGTCATAGGAAAAAGGGTCCATAAAATAATGTCAGTCACAGTTATTTTAATAGTTGTCCACATTTGAGGCTCCTGGTCACAGCGAATGATTAAGACGGTGGTCAGATAAACATTTATTTATTCCTCATTGGTATCTGGAGGGTTTGACTCCTAGTCCCCTGCCAAGGGCAGCATGGCAGCACTTCAGCCCGGGTACTCGGACCCCTCTCCCAATTCCACCCCTGTTTCCACTTTCACCCCAACACCTCCTCTATCTTGTTATTCTTGGTGAATACTGGGTTTTCCTAAAGTTCCTTGTCCACCAGTCACTGATCACCAGCTACTCCTAACAGTAATGTATCTTCTCCTACAGCCCCCCCAACCTTCTTCCTCCTGCTATCTTCTGTCCCTGTTCAGGCCTTTTACCAGACTCTTTATGGGTGGCCTCTGTCTTTCTAGTGTACATTTCTTCTGTCCTTTCTGCTTTCACTTCCCTTGATCCTTGCCCTGCAGCTTTCTCCTCGCGCTGCTCTTCCTCAGTCGCGCCAACCAACTTCAAATTCCCACACTATCTCAAGCGTTGTGCCCCTTTTTATGCTCCATTGCTAAGGGCTTAAAGTACTCAGAATTGAGCTCATGAATTTGTTTACATTATTCAGCCGTGCCCCCCCAACCTTGTCACAACTGAGGAACCTATCATGGACGCAGAGCCATGATCCAAGTGCATAACATCGGGGCTCCCATTTCAGAATCAGGCAGTCCTGTATCACGGCTGCCAAAAGATTCCAAAACGTCGTTCTTGCTTCCCTGCTTCAATCACTTGGCTTAGCATTCTTAGCTATTCAGAGCCCGCACATAATTTGTGGCAAGTGGTTACATAGGGCAAGTGCCTGCTGATTCTCTCGAGTAAAGGTTCATAGGCTGCGACAATGGTCTAGATGCGCCCAAGAATAAAACAAATTCAAACAATTTCAGATTCCTTGTGCGGGGAATCCTTCACTACAAAGCAGAGGGGATTCACCATGTACCAACTATGGGTCGGCCAGAGGGAGCAGGTGGTCTTCCCAGTGCCTGGGGTCCATCTCTCCTTACTGATCGCAGACAGGAGACTCGGCCACAGTGGTCACAGCAACAATCACATTTAAAATCAAATTAAACTTGGGATTCACGGTCTGCAAAATGAGAGTATGGCTTTCTAAATCAAGTCACCTGAGAGCGACTATGTCCTGCAATCAGCCATGGGGCACTTAATGTATAGTACTTTGATCAAAATAGCACACAATGGGAATCATTACGAGGAGGGCGGTAAGGGGTTAACGGCGCTGGTAAAGGTGCTGGAGCCGTTAACCACTTACTGCTCTATTATGAGGTCTGCTCGCGGGACCCGCTCAGGATGCCTGGTTTTACCAGACGTCCTTAGTGGGTCCCGCGAGTGGCCCAGCATGCTAACAACGGGCCCATCATTAACGGGCCCGTTGTTAGCATTATCCCCGTTCCCACTGAGCCCTATGGGGGCTTGAACGGGGATGTACCGGGTCCGGGTTCCCTGTATGGAGAAATACTGGGCCCTCCAAGGTCGGAATGGCCCGGTATTTCCCCATTCAGAGAACCCGGACCCGAGTTTGGAGGCAGCCATGCCCTTAAAGGCATGGATGCCTCCAAACTCGTAATGAGGCCCATTGTGTTTGTGGTATAGCAAAATTAACTAAACGGCACATTTTACTGTGGGATTTCCAAAATGTTAATGTGCATGATAAAGCATATGAACATTTGGAAATACGCATGTGGCTCTTAGTGGAGAGAGCTTAAAGGGATTCAGTACTGCCCATTGCGATTGTCTTCCTAAACTGTATTCCTTTGGGGAAGATCTATGCTAACATACAAATACACCTTTTGCCTTTTAGGAGAATGATTGCTTTAGTGTGTGGCACATCCCAATCTTTGCGAATTGTTTTAGAGTAGCAGGTATTTTTGAACGCAACATATGCTTAATTTCCATTGCAATTAATATGATGTGTAAAATCAGGTTAGTGAACCAGGCATGAGATTCTAGGCTAAATATTAAAGACAACTAGATCCCTGGCCCACTTTCCTCCAGACCTGCAGCTGGTGGGAATGGTGTGTCATTTGTTGTCAGTGTGCAAAAGGAATGTGTTGAAGCCATCAAAGGGCTGCACTGGTTGTCTTAGTACTTAGATTTAAAAAAGAAGAAAAGATTAGCTTCACGTCACTAAGACAGCAGAACATGCAACGGCAGAAGCCATGCCACTAGAATAGAGTGCTTACCCCATGTAGCAAAAGCTAGCCTGCAAAGAGAAGACTAATCACAAGTAGTCCTTCTCCCAACATGCCCTGTCCATCTGGAACACAATCCCAGTAGAGGCTTGAAATGCCACTAGCATCCTCCGGTTTAGCTAAACACTAAAAACGTGGCTCTTTCAAGAATACCTGCCAGAATAATAAAAATCCCTCTCTCCCTCCACCAACAGTACTGCGTTACTGTACAAAATGCCAAGCCCAATTCTGACACAATCTGGTTGCAAAGAGTGCCACTGCTCTTGAGCTAGGGTCGTGCTATAAGCAACGAAATAAAAAATAAAAATGTCCACCGCAACGCTTTCTGCAACGAAACATGGCCATTATCTGCACAATATTTTAATTAGGCTACTCATATCTACAACACTACAATTCTAGTATTGCCAATGTCTGGGGTGTGGCCCACGGTTGAAAAGGTCCACTAGTTCGAAGGAGAAAGTGAAGCAGTGGTTTCGTCAGATGCATAAACATGGTTAATTTCTTTTTTAAGTCTTCATTGAGTCTCTCTGGCATTGAGTTTTGTAATGAGATATATTTTGGAGGGCAATGTCAGTTGCTTATATACAGTGCTACTTGTACTTTGCGAGTTAATGCAGCTTCAAACGCACCGCATATCACACTTCATAAAAATGAGCAAATAGTTTAATAGTAGGTATCATTTGTGTCTCCCGCATTAGAGAACGTACTACAGTTTGGCTCAATCAGATTCTTAAATGGTCTGTATATATATTTTAATAATGGCACGTACCTGCAAGCATACAGTTATCCAGGCTTTCCACTACAAAAAGGAAGAAAAACGAAAAATGGGTACGGAATAAAAACACAAATTAGAGTTTATTTAAAACATGCAGAACGTAATCACTGCAAAATTGGGTACTGCGATAATGCTGTGGGACTGCTGTGTTAAAATGGCCACTAGTGTCCCTTGCTAAAAGACAATGTCATTGATCTTTTGTCAACGTGCCTAACGTATTACATTTTTATCATGCACATATGGAATGTTCCATTTAATTTGGTGGCATATTTCTCCAGACTCTTATAAGAAATGGCAATTAACCCAAAGCGGTCTAAGACCCGTCAGTACGATTGGAGTATTTAAAGCTGAAAGGGGTTTTGTAAACATTTTAATTAATATTATCAGGATATTTATTTGAGCACAGACTTAGATACGGGATGCTGCGGAGCATTTTACAAGCCATAAGGGGAAGTGCACAGCGAGGGAAGCAGGGGGAAAAAGGGAGAGGGGAGTGTGGGCAACGGATCTGCAAGTAACTTGGGGGGCAAGTCTCGTGTTTATTGGAAGGCGGTTCCAGAGTCTGGGCATAGACAGAGAAGGTTCTTTCCTTCCTTCACTGACTAAGTTCAAGTCTACAAATGTCCTTTCTTCTGGTGGATCATAGGCCTCCGAAGATGTTGAGCTTGCCAGCAAGGTAGCTTGGGGACTTCTTGTAGAAGATTCAGCAGGATTTTAAGACGATACATGCTTGTAGTGGTAGCCATTTCAGTTTGATGAGGGTTGGGGGATTGAATGTGCAGAGTGCTTTGATGAGACGTGCAGCAGCATGTAGGTCCCATCTCAG
The DNA here is from genome assembly GCF_040938575.1 of Ambystoma mexicanum. NCBI lineage: Eukaryota > Metazoa > Chordata > Amphibia > Caudata > Ambystomatidae > Ambystoma > Ambystoma mexicanum. The sequence continues at coordinate 1,476,284,741 of NC_090932.1, read as the reverse complement.
CAGTGACATGGTGTTTGCTGAAAATCTGTCCAAAAGGCCATTACTACCATCCAGCATATCTGAAGTGGTTTGCTAGGATAAAAAGGCTTCATTTTACCCAGGAGAGAGTTGGTATCAAGCACCTTCTGGCTTCCTTGTTACGTGCTCATTGAAAAGGTTTTCTGTCGATGTAGGACCTAAGAGACTTTCTGAAGGTGGTCATATGGGGTGTGAAGCCTTCAAGGTTCACAGCAGAGATCCAGGTCTGGTTGTCAGGGTGTTATTGGTCAGCAGTTAAGAATTCTGCTTTGGTGGGGGTTGAGCATCAGGTAAGCACTCGGCTGGATCAATGTGAGGCAGGCCTTGATTTAACATGTGAAGATTAAAGTGTAAAAGGTCTGAAACATTCAGAAGCCTCAGGAACGAGGAAATGAATGTGGAAACCGATGAGCTGCAAGGTGTGGCTAGCAGGCATAACTGTAGGAGTACTGACGACACCTGGAACCGGTAAGAATGAAACACTAGTAGTGCAAAGTATCCCTTTCCAGAGAGGGAATTACTGCCATAAATCTACTTATCACCACCATCTTAAATGTTAATTCAGCACTCGGCTTTGTCTGAATCAGGATGTGCCTTACAATTACACGCACAACACATATTGGGTCATGGATTCAATCTATGCACATCTTCATTGCCACATTATGCCTTGCCCAAACTCGTAGCAGATCTACTTCACTGAAAGTCCCAGCAATACACACCATGGTCTCAATATCCAGGAGATTGCACAAGAAGGATGGAAAAATAGGAGGGCACCATTTCCCCCATCTTAAATGGACATCCTATTTTCACTGGTTTCTAGTTTTGCGTCATACAAGCACTCTCAATGCTGCAGCTGGCCCAAGTCAACTATAAAATCACCCATCTTTAAAAAGAACAGTGTCCCGAAAAGGACACGAAAACATGGCTTTTTGTGGAGATGGCTTAAAGGGTTTCTCTACGGTGTGGCTTGGTGATCAGAAGTTATTCTGGACCAGAGCTTAATTTGTAAAAACAAGTTCTAGGATCAAAAGAGTCTTTAAGGCCAACTCTTCACGAATAAGAATTTAGATGTCACCTTTATACAAATTAAACAAAAGAAGGCTGCTACAACTGACCCACCAATGAAGCATCAAAGCATTATTTATTCTATACACCCAACTAGCCATAGCATCAAAACCATCAAAACAGAAAGTGGAAGAAGTGTTCACTGCATCAACGTGATGCATAACTTTAATGGATTATTTTTGTTACAGGACCATTGCTGCTTCTGTTTGAGCACCAGAGCCCTACAACGTAGCTACAATTTTGCAGTGACTAGGAGTCTGCAGCAGCCAAAATAAATGGTCAACCTACACGACTTACGATTTTCTTCGTTCTCCCTGTACAATCTGTTTACTTTCTCAACCAGCTCCCATTTCTCGCAACAGCCTGAATAATTTACAAAATTACGAGCCAGGATTTCTTTCAGTTGGCGGATGGTCAGCCCGTCAACCTCCTCAAGAGTTGACAAATCAGACAGCGATGCTCTTGCTCTCTTTCTGGATAGCCCGGTTATCTGAAAGAGAGACATACGTTTTAAGTCGAGCACTGCGCTAGGATATATTTTATAAAAACTAGTTCTCATTTACACAATTTGGGATTTTACTTAACAAAAGAGACCTCGTTCTTGGACATGAAAGAAACATCACAGCATTGGAGCAAAAATGTCTGAAGTGGTCTGGTAAAATGTGGTGGTTTGCAATATATATATGTTATAATGAACAGAAAGGTCTGGGAAATCCTCTACCGAGAATGCAACACGGACAAATAACCCGTTCTATGGGAAGGGCAAGCACGTTTTAAGCTCACTGTACCTTTCAGAGGAGAAATAACCATTTGCATATCCGTCTTTGCCCCACCAACAAGGGCAGTACAGCACTGAAATGCTAGGCAATTCTCCTCTGAACAAGAGTACCCACAGCAAACCCAGACATGTTTTCAGCCTAGTCGGCCCTCATCAGTGAGGTGAAGCTGTGCCTCTCTAAGCACATTGAGCAATGTGGGAAGTAAGAAGGCTAAAAAGACTCAAAGAAAAAGAAGTCTAAAAAAAATGGGAGAAAAAAAATCAAAGAAACAATCAAAAGCAAAATATAAGAACTCAGAAACTAACTAATTTTTAAAGAAAGTTGGAACCTCTCATCCTTTGGTGGCAGAGGATGATCAAGAAATTATTGAACTAGAGTCACTGAATAGTCCTCAGAAAAAAAGGGGGAGCTCAAAGAGGGAAGACAACCAGGAAAGATCCTCTCAAGATGTCCAGGAAGCTGTTATGAAAACATGCTCTAATACAACTAAGATTACGCATAGTGTGTCTTCAAGAGGCTCCCAAACAATTCATATTCTGGATAAACAGGAAGTGGCCCTAGGACCATCAAATTTGAAGAAGGGCATCAAATTAGTTCCCATCATCCTTAAAGCTAGACCAAAACTGGGGCCTAAATCATCCCCAGTCCAGGACGGGCAAGCTGCAGAACCAAAAATCAATGTGAAAATTGCTCCAATCTTCTTAACAAAACCTCCAGCTTCAACAGAAATGAAACCTAAACCTCCAATGGTGGTAATAAAATTGGGCAACGGTAAATTCAGGAGTTTGGGTGACTATCACGGCCTTAGAAGAGCCCAGTTTGTCGGAAGAAAGAGCGTTTTCAACCCATGGGCCCACCGAAACACTCGAACAAACATCCGCGCAGGAAGAGGGCAAAACCAATACGGGTTCACCTTATGCGATGCCGATTATCTGGTTATCCTTAACTGCAAAGAATTATGCAAAATTTCTAAATCGAGGGACCATACTCACACTCCTGAAAAAAGTACCAAACCTGTTCTTAATTAACAGCCAAGACATAGAATCAGTAAGTTCCCCAGATCCAAATAACCCATTACTGGCAGAAGTTGGCTGTGCCTCCAGGGAGGTGTTCCAGGCAATTGAAGATGCAAAAGTGAAACTAAAGAACTTGGACATAATGGTACTAAGAAGACAACCGAAACCCCTACAGCTCTTGAACTTGGCAGGAAGAAAGAACGATTATTGCAATGAAGGGGTTAACAATCTGCCAATAAAAACCACGAGGCCCATGGGCACAGTTGAACCGACAAATGTCACCAGTAAGGACAATACTCTAGCCCTACTTCCGAGTATTTTAACTGAGGTTTTTCAGAAGCTGGGTCTAGGCACACAACATCTTTGAAAATGATGGGCTGAGAGTTATCTGTTGGAATACTCGGGGGCCGAATAACTGTACATCAAGGGCAATAAAGAATTATCTGTTTGATGTGGGAGATGTTATAATGCTACAGGAGACTTGGCTGGTAAACCCAATAGCAGTTGAAGGGTACCGCATAGATACTCAGGGGGCACTACAGAAAGCTAGAGGGAGGCCTAGTGTAGGGTTGCTTATTGCCTTCAAAAACTTGAAATTTAAGGATGTCGTCTCCCTTGAAGTGAACATCCAAGGGATACAACTGTGTAAAGCTACGCTCAGAAATGGGGTATATGATAGGGAAATGATGTTTTGTAATATCTATTGGAATCCCTCAAGTATGATGCTCACCTCATTTCTAGATGCATTAGCCAAGGCCCTAGGTGACATGAAGCTAGCTTTTCCTGTGGCAGACATAATTCTTGGGCGTGACCTAAACACTCAATGCATTGATCTCCCAAGAAAAACCGCAATGGGGAAAAGAATCACGAGAAATGGCCACCAGTGGGTAGAGTGGTTAAATGTTTGGGGTTTGAAAATGGCAAATGGATGTCTTCCAGGAGATATACCGGCCAAACCGACTAGGATTCAGGGTCCATCTGCCTCAATATTGGACTACCTCTTCCTTTCTTGTGGCCTATTTGAACAGAGAGCACATCTAAACATAAAAGAAGGGGGGGGGGTAGTGATCACTTGAGGTTGGAACTTTTCTTTGCAGAGATTTCATCAGAAATGTTGCCACGCATTACACAGGGGCTAGCAGCCAGGAAAGGTAAAGTGTGTCTACATAAATATAAAGCAGGAGGAGTTCTCCTGAATGAAAGGTTGTTAGCACTATCAGAAGACGTGCAAAAGGTGAATTGTTCTCCGTCAGGTTTTATTAAATTCATCTGGCACATCTGTCCCCCGAAATTAAATGGGGGGGGGGGGGCGAAACAGGTTCATCGGCACGTTTATGACGAAGAGACGATGACAAAGAAAAAAGATCTTAATAGTAGGTTAAAGTTCATAAAAAAAAGATCCAGCTATTGGTAAAATGGAACAAGAGCTGCAAATTAGAATACTCAAAAGGTATAAACAATGGTCTGTGGCACGTAATGCAAAAATGTTCCAACTGGATGGGGAGCACATTTTGGAGGTCCTAGGGAAAAGGGATGCAAAAGGGTTTTGGGATATCATGCGAGACATGGAAGGGGAGAAAACAATCCAACTGTGTAACTTAGTCCCTGAGGATGACTGGATCAAATATCTAAACTCAGTATTCGGTCAACCGGTTAGAACAGTATGATATGATATGATATGGCATTTGTAACGCGCCTATACACAAGTGTTTCAAGGCGCGACGAGGCAGGGAGGGGGGAACAAGGAAGACAGACAACAATCCTACTAGGCCAGGTGTCATTCAGATCGCGCAAGTGCAGGGGTAGGGGGAAGGGAGAAAGTGCAAGGGGAAGGGGGGGGGGGTGCAGTACAAGGTAAGTAGAATAAAATAAAATAAATAAGTAAGAGGGCCAGCTGGTGGCAAGTGCAAGGTAAGTGCAGACAAGTGCTGGGAAGGGGGGCCTGTAGGGATACAGAGACAGTCCCGCAGTGCAGGGGTTGCCAGGGAGGCAGTGCAAGTGGAGAGTGGCTGGGCCCAGGACCGGGGTCGGTGAGAGTGGCCCAGTTGCAGATTCAGTGCAGTTTCAGCGAAGAATTAGCAGGGGAGAGGGAGAGAGAAAGCAGAAGCAAAGAGGAAGGTTTTGAGGTGCTTCCGGAACCGGAGATGGTTCTCCTCAAGTTTCAGGGAGGCAGGAAGGCTGTTCCAGAGGGAGGCCCCTGCCGCGGAGAGAGATCTACCCCCAGCTCGTTGCTTCGAGAAGCGGCTGACCCTGAGGGAGTTGGAGACAGATGAGCGAAGGGCTCGGGAAGGAAGATATTTAGGAAGAGAGAGTTGAAGGTAGTTAGGCCCCAGAAGGCCTTGTGGACAATGCAGAGGGTTTTGAACTTATTATTGAAATTATAACATTGAGGCAGAATGGAGGCTTGAATTTAACACCTCGGATATTGAAGATATCATCAGGAAGGCCTCGTCTTCGAAAGGCAGCAGGGCCAAATGGCCTTACATATCAAGTCCTGAAGAGCAACCCGGCCTTATGGGCAAAATTGCTAAATTGGCATTTTGGGGAAATTCTGTATCTGAAACAACTCCCGTCTTCCTGGCGCACCGCCACAATTATCCCATTATTCAAGGGGGGCGATAGGGAACTGGGAAAAACTCCCGTCCCATCGCCCTGTTGGATATTGACAGCAAGATTTTTATGAAAATCTTGCTGAGGGAATTGGAATTATGGGGAAAAAAAGTCAGAGTGCTCTCAGAATGTCAAACAGGTTTCAGGAGGGGACTTTCAACGGCAGTGAATGGTATGATACTAAATTTACTGAGTGAAAAAACACAGGTCAAAGGAGGAGAACAACTATATGGTGCCTGGGTAGACTTCTCAAGGGCTTTTGACCAAGTGGACAGAGGAAGGCTCTGGATGAAATTAAGAGCGAAAGGCATTCCAGAGGGGCTCCTGGCGATGCTCATGGAATTCCACAAGGGAAATGACATCAGGGTGAGATTAGATGCAGAGGGCCATCTATCTGACCCAGTGAGAGTAAACTGGGGGGTTAGACAGGGCTGTCTTGGGGCCCCGTTATTCTTCAACCTCTACACATCTGATATGGGGGATTTTCTAGCATCCTCGGCGTTGGCCAGCCCTACCATAAATGGTAAGAAAATACACTGGCTGGCCTACGCAGACAATGTGGTGATTCTTGATAAAACAGCCATTGGTCTGCAACGATTATTAAATGGCATCCAAAAATATGCAGTCGAAAATGGGCTTTCATTGAATCCAACTAAATCTAAGGTGTTGGTCGTTAGGCAAAAGAACAAAAAAATCTAATTTCCAAGGTGGTCATCTGGGCTATAAAATGTACGCCACCCTAGCAGTATGCAAGGCAGAGTCAGATCTTGAGACAAAAATAAAACCCCTTGCGGCCCAGATGAAAAGAATTCTCTTTTATACCAGTGCTCAAGTTTTACCAGGCCAGAGTGATCCCCATTCTGCTATATGGGCTAGAAGCGAAACCCCAGTTATGGAATACATCCTGGCAAAAATGGGAAGGCCTTGTCTGGAAGCATGCCTTGGGATTACCCATGAGTCTCTCTATGGAGAATATTAGATTTGAACTGGGCCTCAGATCGTTACAATCACAAGCAGGGTGGAAATTGATGATACTATATCATCGTATCATGTTATCACAAGATCAATCCCTGTATACAGACATGAAACGACATCTGGAGGCGGGTAATTCTCAACATCTGGGCAGGCTTGAGTCGCTTGTGCAAGAGTGGCAAGTGAACGCGGATATTGATCCCAAATTGTTAGAGGTAAATCCATTAAAAGCTAAAAAGAAATGGGAGGAAATGGACTGGATTAGGACCCTTGAGAAAGTAAGATCAGGGAAACACCCAAACCCTCTCCAAATGACGGAAAGAAAACTGGGCTTCCTGAGCAAATATTTAACCAAATTCCCAGACTTTAGGTCAAGGAATAAATTCTTGAGATTAAGATTGAGTATACTTCACACAGGTGAAGTCCTGGCGAGAAGAGGTTTGGGGGCCTTAGCTGTGAACCTATGTCAATTTTGTACCAAGCCAGAATATCAATCAAGCATCTGATGATGGAATGCGTGGGCACAAGAGTTCCCAGGCAACAGTTTCTTGGGAGGTTCATGTCTGATTCGACATATTGGGTAAATGACAACTTCTGGGAAAGCCTGATTGATGGTCAATCCAACCAAAAAACGATTGCTGTTATTAAGATGCTTGAAGCTTGTAACCTAGAACTGTAAAATGTATATAAACACTGTTGGCAGTTCTGGGGTTTAAGGGGGCAGTGCAAAACGGATAAGGGAAGAGAATGGGAAAGGCTGCCCTTTTAGGCCCCTTTGTCTATGGTCAAGTTGATTTCCAATGGCTGTTTTCTCCGCTTTTCTCTTCTAATTGGCTTGGATGCGAAACTGCCTTTTTCTAGATGAAATTAATTTTTCATTTTCTTAACTTTTGTATATGTACTGTTTTTAGATGAAACCAAACTTTCTTCTTTTTTGTGTATGTATTTGTGAAAGGTTATATTTATGTAACCATATACAATAAAAAAAATAAAAAAAAGAATTTGACTAAGCAGTTCGCGAACTACTCATACTTTACACAGACCAGAACCAAGATGGGTTCCTGAATGCACAGAAATCAGTGGTATGTTCTATTATTTCTACGTCCCGTATATGTATGATGTCTTTCCTACAGAGGTGGGCAGGGCCACTGCAATGCTTAACAGTAAAACCTCCACTTTTGCACTGTGAAGTTGGGGCACATGTCGAGGTATCCGCCCAAGGCTCACCCACAGAACCCTGCACTCTGGCTTCACCCACCAGCCCTTTTCTTCACAATGGAAGATCTGGACATATTTTGCACAGCAGCGAGATTTGCAAGTTTCTTCACTCAAAGCAATTTTTAATGCTATGATATATAATATTATAAGGCATTTATAACGCCCCTATACACAAGTGTTTCAAGGCGCGACGAGGCAAAGGAGGGGGAAACAGAGGGAAGACAGAGACAGCGATCCTTCTAGGCCAGGTGACATTAAGATCGCACAAGTGCAGGGGTAAAGTGCAGGGGGAAGTGGTGGCAGTGCAGTACATAGGATAACAGTAAAATAAAGAAGACCATAAATAATAAATAAAAGTGTGGCCAACTGGTGGCAAGTGCAAGGGTAAGTGCAGACATGAGGTGTCGTGCTAGTAGGGGCGGTAGGGATACATAACAGTCCCCGGGTGGAAGGGATGCTAGGGGGGCAGTGCAGGTGCGCAGCTGGCAGAGAGGGGACCTGGGCCAGAGATCAGAGGGTAGCCAGGTAACCAGTGCAGTTTCAGATTCAGCCAGGAGATCAGCAGGGCAGAGGAGGAGAGAAAGCAGAAGCAATGAGGAAGGTCTTGAGGTGCTTCCTGAACTGGAGATGGTTCTCCTCAAGTTTCAGAGAGGCAGGGAGGCCCCAGCAGAAGAAAGATCTATCACCAACTCGCTGCTTGGCGGAGAAGTGACAAACCCTGCTCTCTCGATCTACCAGACCATGTATTAACATATGTGTGTAGTTAAAGTGCTTTATAATATTTAATGAAGTCGGTACAATAATGCTTGACATAATGAATGCATCAGAACAGGAAGAACTAGAATGAAAAAGAGTGACTCCATAACAAAAAGAAAGAAAACCATATAAGTGACAATTGATAGTGCTACATAACGGTCACTTTGAACCTTCAATGCAAAAGAAGGATTTGTGCATAGGATCAAGAGTCAAGACACAACTACCCCACACATAAAGTAAAAATTCGTGGAGGGAGGCGCATCTGCTTAGGTGGTAATCGGGAGCAGAAATGGGAACTGAAAACCCCAGGAATGCTCAGGAGATGGAGTAGCAATTTCAGGAAGAAATAAGATCTAGTTAAACATGACACGATACAGGCAGATTAAAACAAACACTCCCAGGCTCTAATCAATGCCTCATACAACATATGCAAATCTACAACGAGAGCTGCCCATTTTGCATGTCACCAAACAGGACAGATCATGGCAGTCTCTTTGGGTTGCTCCTCTTCCCAGCCCCAATCCTCAGGCCTCCCCACACCGTGTCCTGCGTGCCTCACTGCAGCAGTCACCTGGACTGCGAAAATGCAACCACACAGACAGAGCTACCGTCCACAGGACAATGACAGCACAAGTCATTCCTTGTCCAGGAGTCATTCAGTGTAGAAATTAAGTATAAAGTAGAAATTGCATGAAAAAAATGACTGGTTACCCAGCAATACAAGACCAGTTCCTGGTTAAAACATGCTAACAGAAAACCGTTGCTGTATGCGGGGCAGGTGGGTGGAGTGTTAAGCACGTTTCAGTGACGTCTTCAACAGCTATGGACGTGGCAAAGCATGCCTTAAATTGCAGAGATTTTCATTTTCAAATTTAGGCTGGTCTGCCAACATCGCAGCTGAGCCCTTCACCACCACATGGAGGAAGGAGGATGCCAAGGGCCTAGCCATCCCGGTAAAGGGTCATCTCAGATGAGGTCTCACACCTATAGCGCACTGCATTTGCCCTTCTGGGCCCTCACTAGACAGCACGCCCTACCCTCTATGGCATGATGTGTGTGCCTTTTCTGTATATAATACATTAGATTGTTAGGAGTCTGGTCTTTTCCTGCAAGCCTATTCACTTGGGGCACTCCATCTCCTGTCCAATATCTCAAAGTGCGTTAACTGAATGCAGTTTCCGCACTCTGCTTTGCAGGAGCAGTTCCATATAAGCTCTGCTTGGAGTGACATTTTTGACATTCTTTTGGGACTCTTACTAGACCTTGTCTGTGTTGTGAAGAACTGTTCTGGAGGCAACCTCCAGGGGGCCTGAACGATTTTGTATCTGCAAAGAAGGGGGGGGGGGGGCGTCACCGACCTTGTCCAGGGACATGTTACTACTGGGCCCCCAGCAATTAACAGCCGTACTACGAGAGGTAACCCGTTAGTTCTCGGTTCAGGGGCTGATACCTGTGGCAAGGGCCATTCACTGCCTGGTATCCGGGTTTACCTATAAGATCTTCCAAAGCCTATTACTGGTAAACTCCCCAAGGCTTGTGTAGGACTCTCTACAGGAGCTGCAGCGCTGAGGGATTGGCTTATAATAGTAGAGAGTCAGAGTCTCGGTTACCAACATCTGTGTTGGTTGTCCATATCATTTTACCCCGAGAGATGGACTGAACCTACTGGCCGTCAGTTGTCCGTCCCTCAGCGTTTCCCATGTCCTCATGGCCTCATCCTCAAAGTTCTGTGGCCCCTAGAAAAAACTGTGGATTTCCCCCCTCAACAAGGCTGGTGGGCTTTAGGCATACAACTCAAACCCTTGCCACTCTCTACGATAGGATGAAGATTGCTTCATTGAGAATTTCAAGAGGCTGATGTGCTCACCCTCCATGAGGGGTTACTTTGAAATTGTCGTCTAGCCCTTTATCAAGAAAGGTACCTTTGTTCCTCCCAGCTGGTACCTACCACCCGTTATGCGCAGTTAACCAGCTTCTTATACCACTGATGGTGCCTCTGTTGGCTCGTCCGATGCCCCCTCAGCGCCTTCCACATAGCTGGTTCCCCTGCTGTCTCTTGATCCAGCTCAGACCAGGTAAAGGAGTCTTGCCTCTCTGGATCCCATGAATAAGCAGACCAAGGGGAACATGAAGACATGGTCACTTTATCTGCCAAGAGCTTTTCATGAAATTATTCCAGTGGCCACGTAATATCAGGGATAGAAATTCCCTGCCTATGGAGTGTCATTTTAGCTTCTCTCTTGGCCAAAAATGGTGAACACTCTGCATCCCTCTTCAGAAAAATGCATTGCAGAACACTTTAAATATGGGAAAATGCCCAGTCCCTGGCCACAGTGAGCAAAAAGCTTTATGCACTTTAGAAGCTACAGGGAGACCACATGTGTTTGACCTTTCACCATCAGGCTTTCTTTGTGGCTGGCAGTGGCAATGCTACGGTATAAGGAGTCCTCAGACTGTCAAGACTGTCCCGGGCCTCTAAACAAAGGAGAACAGTACATAGATAGTCTTGGGAAAAGGGTATACAAAATGTGTTCTTGAATTACTGCCAGCCTAATGCAGATGCCAGATTGCCAGGGAGGTAACCAAAAATTGTGGAATGAGAACGCACCAAGTACCTTCGGCAAGACAAGCATGCACAGTTTCTTCCCTTCGACATGGATGCTGAGGAGGTTCAGTGAATGGTTCTGGTGGAATCAGCAATGCGCCCTCAGACAAGGATTCCATGGGCATGTGCATCAGGGAAGACTAGAATCAAAGACTACTAAATGTAAACAGACCTTACAAAAACAAGTCCTGGAAATGTCAAGAGAAAGTCATGGACTGCCACTGGACTTTTTTTTATTTTTATTATAAACTCTACCACGAACTAGGATCTCACAAAAAAGAAAAACCTTTATAATCGAATAACTAAATCTTAGAACATTCTTAACAAGCAGCCAGGTCACACCTTTGTAACATCTCACCAATCACACCTGGATTATTAATAGTCATTTGGTGGCTTTTAAGGCTTCTAGGAGCATAGAGGGAGATGGTATGTCTGGTCTACAAGCAGACAACGAGCCCAACATCCATGTTAAGCATCTAGCATAACAACCAAGCCAAAATAAAGAATTGTTTCAATGATGCTATACAATTATTTCCCAGAATCAACCTTCTTGCAATGGTTTTATGTTAATGGACATTTGGATAAGAGTATACAAGATACTATTGAGACAGTATGGGGGAGGGTGGATTATACACTTTCAGTAACAGTGTATGGTCCTGTGATGGCTGATCCCTGGAACCTTAAACTGGTTCAAACACAGTGCCAGTATTCCTAAAGATGCCTCATTCTGGCATAAAGAAAAGCAAACCCTGCTCCTAGGGTTCTATTGCCAGTCGCAAGTGCAAAAGGTTTTTATGTGGATGGTAATTTCTTACTGGAAGTCGGACATCAGAAACGCTCGTTAGTAGGTAAATCTAAAAGTAATAATTAAGTTTAGCGAGCCACCTGTGGGCAACAGAACGCAGGACGGCACATTCAATATTTTTATTGAATGCCAAGTAATATGTCTCACTGGTACCAAGTACCAGAGTAGCATTCAGATTTCCCATTAATTGGGTCTGCATTGATGTATTGACTAACGTTCTCCAAGAAATAATGCCCAGAACCGCTCCCCTGGGGCACTCCCTGAAGGTATAACAAGGGGAACCCCAACGGAAGGAGGCCCCCCCTCCACACCACAGGGCAGCACCCACCGGTTAACTTGAGATTGAGACCGTGCAAAATCTGGGTAGCTATTATGGTATATATTAAGCGCAGATCTAGCTTTGAGAAGCAATGAGAACAATACAGATACACAACGGAGCGCTTTACAGGGGTATACAACCGTATAGATGCATAACACAGCTTTTCAGAGGGAACAGAACAGATATACAGCGGGGGTAGGATACAGAGGGACACAGAGGGGGAGTACAGCTGTACAGGGTGGCGGCGCCTAGCGAGTCATGGGATGCCGGTGGTAACGTGATGGACTAGGTGATGATGAGACTCCTTGAAGAGGTGGGTCTTGAGTTCTTTTCTTATTGTAGGAGCGTGGGGTTCCAATAATCTTGGATTGTAGGCAAAGAAGGCTCGTTTTCTGGTACTTTCCTTTTTGCAGCAGCAAATTTAAAGTCTGCACATGCACTGGCTTCTGGCAGAGCACAAGTGGAGGGAAGTGGTCTTTTGGTCCTCCACTCTGTGCCTTTCTTTATCCATTGGCGGTTTCACTGCTAACTTGGCATATACGGAGGCTTTCCTCTGCAGCAACAGTATCAGCGTTCCAATACGCCTAGCGCTGGTCTTTTTTCTTTTCCCATCAAATGGGGAGCCTGCCTACTACCTCGATCACAGTGGGCGGAGCTTCACTGCACCTGGACTCAGCAAACTGCTTATTACCCACACTTTCGCACGGAGCACAAGTGGAGGCAAGAGGTCTTTTGGGCGAGTGCAGCATGTGGTGTCCACTTTGCTACATCAACTAAGACACGGTAAGCAGACAGCCATGTGTCTTATTATTTCTATAACTACTGTGAAGCACCATGCCCGTACCTAAACGCCGGAGCGGGAGGCCCCTAATCACCGAGAAGGGTCAAGCGGCCCGTATAGGTAGTGAGGGAGGGAGAGGGGGGCACAGGTTCCTAACTACAGTGGCGTTAAACAATGCACTTTCAGAGGGAAATTAATAGCATTCGCCTTTATGCCTTTTATGCCTCGCTCACAATGCTTCCTCCCTCCCTCCCCCACCCCACTCTCCCGCCCCTGCGCCTATGTCTATTATACAGGGTGAGAGGGAGGTGTGGGAGCCCAAGTCTCACTCTGGCTTGCAGGCCCCCTCAATACCAATTCTGAATCATTCAATGACTTTGGTTGATTCTTTTGAAAAAGTATGTGAAAACTTCGAGGGGATCCACTAATAGAACCTACAGTTCCCACTCCTTGGGGACTGATCCACCTGCACAATTGAAAAACTTTTTTACAAGTTTGTCAGTTTCACCAACTGCTGCATGCCTCAATCCAAAGTCCATCTTAAAACAGCCCCCGACGGGTGACTTTCACACCCAGAAATATCAAAATGAGAAGGGACTCTGCATCGATTTCGGCACTTCATTTGGTGCTAGAATCCATGCTTAGGCTATATGACAACATTAAGGACATTTCCCAGGACCACTCAAGGAAGCTGGGCATACTGGACTCAAAGATGTATAAGTTATTGAAAGGTTAAAAACCTTCAACATGTACCTGCATCGCTTCTGAATGTGACTGCTTGGATGGGGATGTTTGGGAAGTTTCTGTAACATCTAATCTGGATCCATCTCATAACACAGAATGTAGCCCCACTCCCAACACCCCTTTGGTTTTGTAAGATTTAGATCAACACGAGGTGGCTTTAACACAGGCTAAGGGCGACCCGTAGAGGGCACTCACTGAGATGGAGCACCAGAATGCTGAACAGTCTCCTAACACCTATGAGAGTCTTCAACAACCACAGCCAAGGAACCAACGCAATAAAAAAAAAAAAAAAAAAAAAAAAAACAAACAAAAAAAACAGAAAAGGAAAACTAAAAATTCTCGAGCTGCAAACGTGAAGAAAAAAAGACTTCGAAGTACTTAAGTGCCCTCTTGCGAGAGGACACCGTCAAGGACTTGGCTGCGGAAGCAATCTCATTGCCATCCACGGCCCATTATCTACTGGGGGGGTGACATTCTTCAACAGCAGAGTCCCAAAAGATAAAAAAAACATCAAACAAAGCAAGATGACTTCATTCTTGGGCAATCCCATCCCATTTCATTTCATCCTCCTCAACCACAGTTAACCAGTGGGACTCCTACGGTCCCGAAACTGCCTGCTACCCAGCAACTTGAATCAGAACCTATGGCTCCATCATCCAAGGTGAGGGATTCAGGAGAGGTTCAATCCGAGTCCAATGGTCCACTTGATCCACACAGGGACAATACTTTCAAGGGGATCATCATGGGGTGGGACTTTGTTCTACAAACAAATGACAATCCATGAACAGATCGCAAATGCTCAGAAGCTTTTAAGAAATCCCATCTCTACGAGCACTGCGTCCTGACGACATCACAAGTGTAATTTTCCCCAAGTCAGGTTCCAACAGATCGGTTTGTCATTTTAAGTCTAATTTAATTGCACAAATTGTAACGAGAGTGAATTGCTGAAGGTGGTGGGCTACGCTCTCTTCGATCTCCATGATCCAACTGCTCTAGCCAACTACTGGACACCTCAATCCTCCTCCTTGACTTCGAATTTGAACCTACAAGAGCCAAAGACCATGTCTGGAAAGACAGTGGCCTTGGAGGACTGGTCTTGGTTGGAGGCCGCGGTACAGATGTTCTCCAAGATCAAAAACTAAAAACCTGCTGTAGGACGGGGATTGTAAATCTATCTTGGAATGTCTGTGGTTTTCGTAATCTCTCTAAGGGGCTCCATACTAGGGTTGGGGGAGTCGAATATTCTTCTTTTGTAAGAAACTATGGCCATAAATTCTTTTGTTTTACAGGGCTTTCACTCCTACTGCAAGAATGCAATTAGCGGATTTAACGGCCGTCCATCAAGGGAGCTAGTTGTTGCCATCGATTTGGGGATGATGTGTACCCAATACGAGATACCCTCTATTTTGGAAGGCATCTTAGCAGTGGATATTACATTCAAGAACTGCTCGGAAGACCTTCTTTTAGTGAATGTTAACTGGAACCCTGCCAAATATGCCCTCAAGTTTTTTTTGGAAGGCCTGGACGGGCTTCTTGAGGAGTGGTTGGCAATGGCGAAAGGCACCAAGATTATTTGGGAGGTGACTTTATTGAGGTAGACAAGACCAAGATCGGTGATCTTTCAATCCCTCACTAGACCCCTCATTTGGCCAAATCACCTGCTTAATTGGCACATGGGTATTAGTTTACCCTCCCTTGAGGAAGTGGCTTCTTTTTTTACTTGTTCCTGTGGTACTCACAAATCTTGGATTGACCCCTTTTTAATTTCTACGCCTTTGCTAACTTCCTGTGAACCGCTTACCCGGGGCCCGTTCATGGGTAGTGACCATCTTCCTATATCCCTAGTAGTTCATTTAAGGCTGGAGCTTTCACCAATCGAGCTGTCCACTGCCTTTATTTCTCCATCCAGGGAGGCTTGACAGTTAAATGGAAGGCCTCTACTTGCAGGACATTTCTCGACATCTACAACCATATGGCAAACACAGAAGGTTGTCCAAGCAGTTATGTAGGGGTGGACTCCTTTAACACTATAGTTCAAACCTGCCTGGCTTCCTTGGTAGTGAAGGGCAATCCTGTGAAAAAACATCTTCATAAATATGACGCCACCATCGCCCTAGCAAAGAAACGCAAGAGGAAGGCATTGCGCTCTCTTAGGTCTATTCAGTTGCCAACTTCACAATATGTGGCTGCAAAGAACAAGTTACTTCTTACCTTGTAACGTTCTTTCGACAGGATGTTCCTCCGACGTATTCCTTATCTTTGATAATACGTTTCCAGCTTGCTGGCCTCGGAAATTTCTTCTGTAGAGGGCGCTGCGCGTCGTCGTCCGCCGAGTCGATGTCCCTCGACGGCCACCGTATCGGCGCCAATGTCACCATGCCCATAAATAGCCACGCGCTGCGTCCGTTGCTCAGTTCCGTTTTGTAGCATAAGAAAAGTCATGCCTGAATTGGTTATTGACCTCGAAGGAGCGTAAGATGCAACCACAAGGGAAGTATCACTGCGGGGATGGATGGGAGGGGCGATAAGGAATACGTCAGAGGAACATCCCGTTGAAAGAACGTTACAAGGTAAGAAGTAACTTGTTCTTCGAAGGGATTGTGTCCTCCGACATATTCCTTATCTTTGATAGACTCCCATAGCAGTGGCATGTAATTGGAGGTGGGAGTGAGAATGTTATGTATCCCTTTAGGGATGGACCGAATGTAATACGGCCTTGCCAAATCTGGTCTCTGAGTAGTGGAGGAATCCAGATTGTAAAATTTTGTGAATGTATGTGCGGACGACCATGTGGCAGCCGCACATATGTCACGGACTGGTACCCCTCTTTGGAGAGCCGAAGAGGCTGCGATACCCCTGGTTGAATGAGCCCTGAGCTTTTGGGGTGGCTCTTTCCCTGCCAGTTTGTAACATTCCAGAATGGCCAAAATAGTCCACCTGGAGATGGTTTGTTTTGTTATGGGTAGTCCCAACTTGTGACCTGAGTATCCTACAAACAATTGGTCTGCTTGCCTGATCCTAGCCATTCTGCTGATATAAAAGCTGAGAGCTCGCCTTGGGTCCAGCCTATGTAGCTTTTCCTTCTCTTTCCCCAGATGGGGAGGAGGGTAGAACGAAGGTAAGGTAATTTTCTGAGTAATATGAAATTCAGAAACCACCTTTGGGAGGAATTTAGGCTTCACCTGTAGGACAACTTTGTCCTTGTGGAAAACTGTATGTGGGGGTTTACAGGAGAGAGCTTGTAGCTCGCTCACCCTCCTAGCAGATGTTAGTGCTACCAATAGGACAGTTTTAAGCATGAGAAATCTCAGCTAACAAGAGTGAAGTGGTTCGAATGGAGTGCCCATTAGGAAGTTTAAGACTAAATTTAAGTCCCACAAGGGAACCTGGAATGGTTTTGGGGGATAAACATTAGTTAATCCCTTGAGAAATTGTACCACTAGAGGAAGTTTGAAATATGATGGTTCCTCCGCAGTGCACTTGAAGATAGAAAGCGCAGCGAGATAGCCTTTTACAGTGCCAACTTGAAGGCCTGAGTTTGCCAAGTACAGTAGAAACGATAACACCTTTGGTGTACCACATGAAAAAGGGTCGATATTCTCTTCCCTACACCAGCTGCAAAAAGCAACACCTCCATGACGTCATCAGGGAGATCCCAATCCTTGTACCTCACCCTTTCAGAAGCCAAGCGTGAAGGTTGAGGGTTCTGGTGTCTGGATGGAGAACCTGACCTCCCTTCTGCGAGAGAAGATTCTCTTTGAGTGGAAGACGGATTGGAGGGCAGATGGACATATCTAGAAGGTCTGGGTACCACGTTCTCCTGGCCCAATCCGGGGCAATTAGGATCATGGTTTTCCGGAATCTTCTCAACCTCCTGATCATTTGAGGAATAACAGGGACTGGTGGGAACGCGTACAGGAGTGGAAACTCCCAGTCCACTACGAACGCGTCTCCTAGAGCTCCTCTCGGGGGAAATTCCCTTGAACAGAACATATCGCACTTCCTGTTGGTGCTTGTGGCGAACAGATCCACCTGAGGGGTTCTCCAAAGGGCGAAGATCTCTTGAAGGACTTTCTGGGCTAGCTCCCACTCGTGGGAGACTGTGCTCTGCCTGCTCAGAGCGTCCGCTGTCAAGTTCTTCTCTCCGGCTAGGTGGACTGCCGATAGAGATTCCTTCTTGGATTGCCCAAAACCAGAGCTGCATCGCCTCTCTGCACAGTGGCAGTGATCCTACACCTCCTTTTTTGTTGAGGTAGAGCATGGCCACTGTGTTGTCCGTCATTATCAGGACATTTCTCCCCTGTACTGATGGTAGGAAAGCTTTCAGCGCTAGTCTGATCACTCTCAGCTCCAATAGGTTGATGTGTAGTCTGGACTCCGATGGAGACCAACGACCGCTGATGGTCAAGTCGTTGGCATGGGCTCCCCACCCCGTGAGTGAGGCGTCTGTGACTACTGTTATCTCCGGCCATGGTTGCCAAAACAGTTCTCCTTTCAAGATGTTCTCTGGGTAGGCCCACCATTGAAGGTCGCAACCTACCTTGTCCAGAATCCGGAGGAGATCTGTCATTCTCCCTGAGAATTGCGACCACTGACTTCCCAGTGCCCACTGAAGAGATCTCATTCTCAGGCAAGCCTCTGGCACAAGGAAGATGCAGGATGCCATGACGCCTAGCAACCTCAAAAAGTCGAATGCTGGGAGACGTTGGGCATTTTGAAACTTGGTGACCATTTGTAGAATATCTTGAGCCCTCACCTCTGGTGGCGAGGCTTTTCCCAGGGAAGTGTCCAGGACCGCTCCAATGAACTGGAGTCTCTGTGATGGTATCATCTGTGACTTCTTTAAATTGAGGGAGAAGCCCAGTTTGTGAAGGAAGTGGCAGACATAATCTAGCTGGGCCTGGGCCTATTTTTGAAGATACAGCCCTGATCAGCCAATCGTCCAGGTAGGGGTAGACGTGGATCCCTTCCCTCCTTAGACTCGCCGCCACTACCGACATCAGCTTGGTGAAGACCCTCGGGGCGGAGGTCAGCCCAAATGGCAGAACTCGAAATTGATCATGAGAGTCGCCAATTGCGAACCTCAGGTATTTCCTGTGTTTGAGATGGATTGGCACATGGAAATAAGCATCCTGAAGGTCCAGAGATACCAGCCAGTCCTGGAGCTGGAGGGCCTGAAGGATCTGAGAGAGAGTTACCATCTTGAACTTGTCCTTCCTGAGGAACTTAAGTCCAGGATGGGTCTCAGTCCTCCGTCCTTCTTTGGTATGAGAAAGTCGGGGGGGTACCAGCCCTTGTTCCTGTCCGCTACAGGTACCGGTTCTATGGCACCTTTCTCTAGCAGGTCTATAACTTCCTGCAAGAGGAGCGAATCTGGAACTTTTAGAGAGCTGTTCCGCGGTGGATAACTCTGAGGGATGTGTAGAAAGGGTAGGCAGTAACCATGGGCAACTATCTCCAATGCCCAAGCATCTGACGTTATAGCCTGCCATTCCGTCAGATGGAGAGTTAACCTGCCCCCTACAGGTGTATTGTGTGGAAAGGGCTCACAGTGCTTTGGGGGCGGCTGATGCAGATGCCGAGGGTAAAGAGGCACCTGCTGCTGCTGCAGCCTTAGTACTTTTGACCTGTCCACCTCGGGTGGATCTCCTTTGGCCTCTTTGAGCCGGCTGTCTTCTGCCTTTCCCGAATGCGGAATAATAGCGAAAGGACCTTCCTCTCCCAGAGGTTCCTGAGGGGCGAAAAGGAGTTTGGCGGATAGCAGCTCCTAAAGATTTTGCTGCTGCTTTAGAAGTCTGTAACTTTTCCAGTGTCATCAGCCTTTTTTCCGAATAGTGAAGAGCCATCAAAGGGCATATTCAAAAGTCTGGCCTGTACATCTGGAGCAAAGCCAGACTTTCGCAACCACGCATGCCTGCGGATTGTTGTACTTGCCGCCATGGCCCTGCTGATGCTGTCAGCGGAATCGATGCCAGTTTGAAGTGATTCGCACATGGCATCTTTGCCATCTTTAATAATGTTAAGGAAGGCTTCCTTTTCCTCTCCTTCGGGTATGCAGTCAGCCGCTGATGAAGCACACTCCCATAGTGTGTGACTGAACCTGGCGAGCGTACAGGTGGCGTTGATGGACTTCAACGCCATACTACAAGCAGAGAAGACTTTCTTCGCCATAGAGTCGTACCTCATGTCATCTCTATCCTGTGGGACAGTAGGGTAAGCGGTCCTACTGCTAGATGAAGTTGCCGCTTGAACCACCAGGCTCTCTGGAGTCGGGTGTTTTGATAAGTATTCAGGGTCAGCTGCCGCTACCCTATACTTGGCTGACAATCTTTTATTGACTGCAGGGATAACTTCAGAAGTTTCCCAATTAGATGTAATTTTCCTTTGCAAGGCTGCATGGAAGGGGACCACAGGGTCCTCCTGTGGACCTTTGTCTAATATGTCTGTTAAATCATCCTGTTGAAAAACAGGGGAAGGCGCAGACAACCCATAAATTCAATAATTCTTGTCATAAGGGTTCTATAGGGTGTTTCGGCATATTCCCCTGGGTCTGGCTTAACAAATTCCACTTCTGGTGTCCAGTCCACTTGCCTCATGTAGTGACTCTCGTAGGTCCTTCAGCCTTCTTTCCTCAGAGGTGAAATCCTCTGAAATAGGCAGTGTGGTCCTCTGTAACCCAAATGTTTCCTGGTCAGAATCTTCCCCCTCTACATAAATTGAAGATAGTCCAGGGTACTCTGACCTCTGACATGGTGTAAAACCCATCTCTAAGGCTGAAGGAGCCAAACTTGTCATTATTGGGCGAGAAAACGTCAATGTCGTCGACGCCGACGTGACAGGCTTCGAAGGCGCCGAAAAAACTGGAAGGGGTCTCGAAGAACTTGAGAGGATCGGGATCCTACTCGAGTACATCGACGACGGTCTCGGCGTCGTGCCGGAGGCCCTTGGAATCACTGTTGGCTGTGGAGTAGCCTTGGTCTTCTCTATCATCGGCGTTGATGTCGGCGTCGACGATGGCGTTGAGGAACCCTTTGACAATGGCGTCGAAGGCGCCGATCCATGCGTCGAAGGAATCTTCGACGACGTTGTCAAAGGAATCCTCGACGACGGCGTCGAAGATGGTGCCTTCTTACCCGATGGCTTGTGGCGCTCTCGGGTGGAATGTTTCGCCGGGTGCTGCGACTCGCGGCGTTTTGATCTTTTGGGTTTTTCACCCGGGGTATCACCCTCAGCTGTCTTCGAGGGGGTCGAGGCCGCGTTCTCGAAGACGCTTAACATTTTCTTTCTGAATTCCTCCCACTCAGCTTGAGAGCTGTGTTTTGTGGGACAGGAGACCCTTTCTGGGGACACAGAAGACGACGAGGAAGGGGATCTTCGACGTCTCTTTTTTGAGTGTCTGGATCTCGACGAATGGTGGGAGCTACTTCGAGATCTAGAATGGGAATGTTTGACGGCTAGGAGATGAATGCCTCGACTCAGCCGCAGAAACCTTAGAGGAGGTTTTTGACTTACCTCTCTCTAGCTTCCCCTTGCGCTCCTTTAAGGCTTTCGCCGTCATGGACATGCAGTCCTCACACTCCGAACAATGGTGCTCGGATCCCAAGCACCACAAGCAGATCCTGTGTGGATCCGTTATCGACATTTTTTTACCGCAGTCTCGACATTTCTTGAAGCCGGATCGCGGCGTCGTCGGTTCCGATGAAGATGCCATCGAGAACAAGTAGGTATTATTCATAGTAGATATAGATTTATCCTGACTGAACTGAGCAACGACGTTCCGAGGCCCCACGAAGCGTGGAAAAACAAAACTGAGCAACGGATGCAGCGCGTGGCTATTTATGGGCATGGTGACGTCGGCGCCGATACGGTGGCCGTCGAGGGATATCGACTCGGCGGATGTCAACGAGCAGCGCCCTCTACAGAAAAAATTTCCGAGGCCAGCAAGCTGGAAACGTATTATCAAAGATAAGGAATACGTCGGAGGACACAATCCCTTCGAAGAAGCAAATACTGGCTTGCTATAGTGTAGTGATAATTCATGGCAAAAGGCAGGCTCAGATTGCAGCCAATCAGGCAATAATTAAATCCCAGACAGGCAACAACTATGACAATTTCTGGTCAATAATTAGACAAGTCTCCAAGGGTCCGGTGCCGGACAGATGTGACATAGTGGAGCCTGCCTGGATGGGCTATCTGCAGACCAAATTTGCTCGACCCAGTAACAAGCCCGACTGCTCTACCCTCAACATGGGTAAGAAGGACTGGGGGGGGGGGTCGGTCTTTGGGGTGAGGGAGATGTTAAATGGGCTATTGGCAAGGCAAGGTCATCTGCGTCCCCCGGTCCAGATGGCATTCCGCCTATGCTCTTAAAGCAGGAGCCGGATCTATGGGTTGGTGTCCTTCTGACACTTTTCAAGAGCATCTACAGCAAGGGCAACATCCCTACCACTTGTAAGCAATCTATCATTATTCCTAACTTTAAGCAGGGCTATGTGTCTGATCCTAAGAACTACAGACCCATCGGCCTGCTTGATGCATCCAGCTGAATCTTCGCCTACCTTCTCCTGAGAAACCTTTCCCGTCATGTAGAGGAACTCCAACTTCTGCCCAAATACCAGGTGGGTTTCCGCTTAGGAATGGGGACTTTTCCAAATGGTACAATAATTTCTCATTGCTCTGGGGCTGTTAATAAAGGGGGCAATGGGCTCTGTCTATATGACCTCCAGAGATATGTCCAGCGCCTTCGACACGGTCATCAGAGAAACCCTTTCTAGTAAGCTCATTGCGTGGAAGGTCCTGTTAAGAATTGTCCAGATCTTCGCATTGCTATATGGGGAGTCTTCATTGATGGTCAGGCTGAGTAGGGATGGGGCAATGTCCGCCCCAGTTCTAACTTCTGTGGGGCTGAGACAGGGCTGTGTGGTTGCTCCAACCTTCTTTAATCTGTACGTTTCAGACATCGCAGCCTTGTGGAAGGCGGGGTAACACCAACCCGGTAAAGATGGGCAGTTTAGTATTAAACTGGCTCCCCTTTGCCGATGATATCATCCTTTTTGATCAATCTCCAATTGGCCTCTGCAGGAAATTGACCCTTTTCTTTCAGCACACGGTTCAGAACAATTGGCAGATCAATGGGCAAAAAAATCAAAAGGTTGTCATTTTCTCCACCAAGAAATGTCCCAGAACTTGCTGTTGGAGGTTAGGAAACCAGCCCTTGGAAAGGGTGGGATCAATGAGATACCTGGGTTTCAATCTTGTAACCAACTACTCTAGAGGGGCATAAACCACATTCTTCTGGGAGGGATTTCCTACTTTAGTGGCAAAATGAAGCAAATGTATTCCCAACTATGTCGCTATTCCCAGATTCCTTTTATTAGGTTGTATCTTCAAAACATCGAACCGGTAATTCTCTAAGGTTTGGATATAGTTCTGTTCGACCTGGGGGCCCCACTTAACATCCTTCAGGTGCTACTTTGGAAGAGAACCTTGGGCTTGAACCAATCCGTGACCATTGTTGTGGTTACACATGAGTTTGGCCTCGTCTCCCTGGCGGCTAGAGCCTTATAGAAAAAGCTAGCCGAATATACTAAAATGTTGAATCCTCCAAACAAGTCCCTTTATCAATCTTTGGGCGAACATCCCAATCTCATACAGCTTCTACTCTGGCCCAATTTAAACTCACTATGTGTGGTATACTCAATAACAGTGGGTCCTTCTCAGAGGAGTGGAGGACAGTTCCGGGGGTTGTAAAGTGCAAATTATATACTCCAGAAGAGGCTGAAACCTCCGACCTGTTGGGCAATCTATCACTCTACAGGGAGTATGCAGGGTTCAGAAGGAACCGTGGGACGAACTAGATTTATGCATCTTTCCTTCCCTGCCCAAAAATTCAGGAAGTTTACCTGCGCTTCCGCCTAAACCAATTTGCAACCTTGGAAAGGCGGTCCAGGTGTGATAAATAATTAACAAGCAACACCTGTAGATTTTGTGAATCCAACACAGTGGAAACTCTCAAACATATAACTTTGGTCTGCCTTTGCTTTGCGGAGACACGGTTGCGCTACCTGGGCGAGGTGTTATTGAGTGAGAAGAACAAGTTACTTACCCCTGGTAATGTTCTTTCGATTGGAAGTTCCTCCCTCGTATTCCTCATCTTGTGATTATATATGTCCCCAGCTATGATGCTTTGGAAAAGAAATTCTCGGCAGTGGGCGGTCTATGCGATGCAGTCGCGTCGATGTACCTCTAGGGCCTCCGTCGAGCATCAACGTCATTGTCAGTATAAACAGTGCATGCAATGCCCGTTGGCCAGAGTTCTGTTTTTCTGTTCCCCTTTTTCGAGGAATTAAACAGGCGTACCCAAGACTGCATGCTCTCAGAACGTGCAGAGTTTAATACACATAAATTGTACGGCAGAGCAGGCTAGGAGGGGCGATGAGGAATACATGGGAGGAACATCCAATCGAAAGAACATTACCAGGGGTAACTTACTTGTTCTTCGAATGGATTGGGTCCCCCTCACCCCCCCACCCCAAAGTATTCCTCATCTTGTGATAGACTCCCAAAGCAGTGACAATTTGGAGGTGGGAGTATCAATCAATTTAATCATGGACTGAATGTAGAACGTCCTTAGCAAAAAGTTCTCCTTGAGTGGAGGAAGAATCCAAACAGTAATGTTTGACAAATGTATTCATGGAAAACCAAGTAGCCGCTGAAAAGATATCATTTATTGGGACACCCCTTTGGAGAGCCGCAGAGGTTGCCATTCCCCTTGTGGGATCAGCTCTTAGCCCTTGCAGCGTGTCCTTTCCCGCAAGTCTAGAACATTCTTCAATGGCCATTATGATCCACCTGGATATAGTTAGTTTGGTGACTGTCAGACCCAAATTGTGGCCGGTATACCCAGTAAAAATGTTATCATCCTGGCGAAATGTAGCCATTCTTGAAATGTAAAAACTTAGAGCCCTTTTCAAGTCTAGCCTATGTAGCCTCTCTTCCTCTTTGCATGATTGAGGAGGATACAAGGAACAAGTTACTTACCTGTAACTGTTGTTCTCCAGCATGGGTCTGGCATGGATTCACATGCTCATGAATATTCCCCGTCGTCAGGCCAGGAATCCTCGGTATAGAAAAAAAATCAGTATCAGTTTCGTTTCTGATCTGTCTTTCTTAGTAGTAACCAATCACTGGTCTCTGGGTCATACTGCCCCCAGCCAATGACTGCCCTCACCCTAAGCCCCGCCTCTGGCAGCCATCCTCAGATTTGGTAGCATGTAAAGTGGCAGTATGACCAAGTGAAGAGCCGCAGAGGGGTAGGCGGGAGGGTTCGCATGTGAATCCATGCCAGACCCATGCTGGAGAACAACAGTTACAGGTAAGTAACTTGTTCCTTCTCCAGCATGGGGTCTAGCATGGATTCACATGCTCATGAATAAGAGAATACATAGCAGTACACACATGCACAACCACGGGAGGTGGCAGCAGGCTCAATATTAAGCAATACAACAACTCAACATTAAGCATCTCTTACCTCCTCACCAGGCTCACCTTAGGCGAACAGGTTGCGCAGCACTGCTTGGCCGACCCTGGACTCCTCCCTGGAGTCCCGATCGACGCAGTAGAATCTTGTGAAGGTGTGCGTCGACCTCCACGTCGCAGCCCTGCAGATGTCCAGCAGGGGCACACCAGACAGGAACGCCGTGGTAGCAGCGATCGCTCTGGTCGAATGGGCTCTCAGAAGGCCGGGCAGCGGTCAGTTTGCCAACCGGTGACAGTGCATGATGCAGCCGGAGAGCCATCTGGAAATGGAAGTCTTCGAGAGAGCCTTCCCTTGATTCACAGTCACAAAGTTCACAAACAGCTGTGACGTCTTCCGAAAACTCTTTGTGCAGTCCACGTAGAACTTCAGCGCTCTAGCTATATCCAGCGAGTGCAAAGTTCTCTTGACCGGCGACGAAGGCGACGGGAAGAAAACTGGCAACACCAAGGGCTCGTTGAGGTGGAAGTCCGACGGCACCTTGGGCATAAAGGAAGGGTGCGTCCTCAGCACCACCCTTGTGACATGAAAAGTCAAGTATGGAGGCTTGCAAGATAGGGCCTGGATCTCTCCCACTCGTCGTGCAGAGGTGATGGCCAGGAGGAAAGCTGTCTTCCATGACAGGAATTTCAAAGGCGCCGAATGCATAGGCTCGAATGGGGCCCCCCATGAGCCTGGTCAGCACCACATTAAGCTCCCACGCCGGGGCAGGAGCCTTCACCGGCAGGAATGATCGGAATAGTCCCTTCATGAATTCTTTCACCAGGCGATGCGACCACAAGGACGCCCGTCCCGTAGTCCTGGTATATCGGGAGATTGCAGCCAGATGTATCTTGATGGAGGCGTGAGCCAGTCCAGCTTTGGCCAGCGACAGTAGGTACGGCAGTACTTGAGGGGCCGTAATCCGCAGAGGGTTAATGTTCTGTAACCTTGATGGTCGTGCAGATTATATGATACCTCCGTCCCCAAGTCCCCCACAGGCAGAATGTAATCACTGCCTGTGGAGTCTTTGCGGCCACAGGTGAGTGGTAGGTCGTCGAGGTGGAACCGGGAACTGCCAAAGAGACCCCTTTAACGCTGCAAGGCAATAGGCAAATAATCAAGCAGTGCAAAATAAGCAAACTGAATATACAGGTGATATAAACACTTCTTACCTAAGGATGTGTATGAACTGGCAACGAAGGAGTAAAGGGGACTTGGCACCAGATAGGAGACGTGAAAGGGGTCTTAAATGATAACCAATGGACCGGGTTATGTTGCAGTCTGGTAGGACCCAATCGAGTGGCGAACCCTAGAAACACACACCAGAATCAACAGGAGTCAATCCACGTGGTATCCGTTGAAGCAGAATCCCTAGGGACAACCATAAGCAAAGTCCGGATCACAATAGGGGAAAAGCAATCCAAAGGTCCAAGGCGACGTAACAATTCAGGGGCAGAGTCCAGAAACAAATCCAAAAGAAGCAATCCGTAGTCGTAAGTTCCAAAATTACCGGTAGAATCCAAAGCGCCACGCAGTACTTGAATAAGCAGCTGAGAAGCACCGTTTCCGAGTTCTCAGCGGGCTTTATACAAAACAGCAGTCACATGACAGGTCCAGGAAGCCACCGTCGACGTGCAAGAGAGTCACGTGATACTGGCTGCTGGTCACGTGACACCTAGTCCGTTTTGCTGTGGCGATTGCGCCGATAGCGGCGCCAGAGGAAAGGGTACCTCCATTTCAGTTGCCAGAGGAGAGAGGGTCGATAAGCGCCTGAAGTACCAAGCGTACTGGTAGGGAACTGTTGCCTTTGCCTGTGGAGTCGTGTGTGAGCGTGTGAGTGATTGAGATTCTGTTGGGTTGCGAGTGACTGCGGGTTGTTCCCTGCATCAATGTGAACCCTGGTGGACGTGACAGAGCCCCCCCTCAAAGGCCCACGACCCCGTGGGCTGGGGGGATTGTCCCTATGAAAACGGGAAACCAGCAGAGGGGCCTAGACATCACAGGAAGGGACCCAGGAGCGATCCTCAGGACCGTAACCTAACCAATCCACTAGATACATGAGCCTACCCCTGTGCAAACGGGAACCCAGAATAGCACTGATCCCGTAGACATCCGGGGAAGACACAGAGACAGGGGCAGGCGGTACAAGGAGACGGGTAGGAGCAGGGCAAGGCTTGAGTAAGGAAGTATGGAAAACAGGGTGGATGCGCCAGGAGGGAGGAATAGAGAGGCGATAAGCCACTGGGTTTAGAACCTTGGCGACCCGGTAAGTGCCAACAAAACGAGGCAATAGTTTGCAACAGCCGGGAATACGAAGATGACGTGTCGACAGCCAGACACGGTCGCCCACACAGTTACTAGGGGCTTCCGACCGTTTGTTGTCAGCCTTGGTTTTCATTGCTGACTGGGCCTCACGCAAAGGGACAAGGGTCTGGGCATGTATGGTAACTAGATCCCGGGCACAGGCGTTGGCAGCAGGGGTTGCGGAGGCAAAATCGGGAAGAGGCAATGTACGCAGATGTTGGCGGTACAATGAGTAGAATGGGGAAAAGCCAGTAGACGACTGCTGTGAATTGTTGTAGGCAAATTCTGCAAGATGGAGTAAACAAAGGCAGGAGTCTTGATATTGGAGGGTCAAGCATCGTAAATATTGTTCGAGGGCCTGGTTTACTCTTTCGGTCTGACCATCACTTTCTGGGTGGTAAGCCGAGGAGTAGTGTGAATCAATACCCAGGAGTTTAGTAAGTGCCTGCCAAAACCGGGACGTGAATTGTGTACCGCGGTCTGAGATTATGACCTGCGGTAGGCCAAACAGACAAAAAACAGACTCAAAAAACAACCGGGCTAGGGTTGGAGCCGACGGTATCCCGGTACAGGGTATAAAACGGGCCATTTTTGTAAAGGAATCAACTACAACCCAGATTGTATCATAACCTCGTCTGCGGGGCAGAACTGTGATGAGGTCCATCGTAACTGTGTGCCAGGGCTCAGGAGGAATAGGCAAAAGATGGAGTAAGCCTAACGGGCGGCCCCTACGTGATTTGCTTTGTGCACATATTGAACATGTGTTTACATAGTGTTCGACGTCACGCCTCATTGACGACCACCAACACCAACGTTGCAATAGTTCTAAGGTGCAATGTTGTCCCGGGTGACCATTGATGGCGGCGTCATGGGACCATGCAAGCGCCTGGTTTCGTACCTCACAAGAGGGGAGAAACAGGTTCCCCTGGATGAAAGGCAAACCCGCCTGAAGTACCACATCCCATTCTGTCAAAGCATTCGGGTGATCGGAAACCCATTGTTTAATGATGGAGATCATGGGAGGGGACGGGGTACACACACAAATGACATGGCCCGTGTCTAGTATGGTATCAGGAAACTGAGACAGGGAATCCCCCCCAGGCGAGCGAGAGAGCATCCACTTTACCATGGGTGATGCCAGGTCTGTGCTTCACCACAAAATGGTAGGCGGCAAAGAACAAGTGCCAACGGACCTGTCTACTGTTTGAACATTTTAGGCTGGCTAGATCCTGTAGGTTCTTGTGGTCGGTGTAGACCACAGTCTGATGCTTAGCCCCCATAAGATGGTGTCGCCATATTTGAAGTGCGTACTTGATGGGTAGTAATTCTTTCTCAGTGACCGTGTAATGGGACTCTGCTGATGTCCATTTTCGTGAATGGTATGCCACCGGATGCAGACGACCGGTGGTCGGGCAAGGCTGAGACAGAACGGCCCCCATGGCAAAGGAGGATGCATCAGCTTCTAGGATAAACGGGAGGTCCAGGTTAGGGTGTTGCAGGACTGGGGCCGTGGTGAACCTGGCTTTAAGTGTTTCAAAGGCATGTTGTTTATGCGACCAAGAAAACGGAACAAGAGGACTAGCCAGGGCTGTAAGCGGGGATACGATTGATGAAAAACCAGCGATAAATCACTGGTAAAAGTTGGCAAAACCAAGAAAGGTTTGAAGCTGTTTTAGGGTAGATGGGACGGGCCAATTCGTGCTCACGGACCTTAGACCGGTTCATGGACAGGCCCCCAGGTGTTATGTGGAAGCCCAGAAAATCCACCTCATTGGTATGAAAGATGCATTTTTCGGGTTTGGCAAACAGGTGATTACTTTTTAGGCGGGACAACACTTCCTTGACATGGGGTATATGCTCCTCCAGAGATGACGAAAAGATCAGGATGTCATCCAAATAGATCACTACATAGACATCAAGGATATCGGTGAATATTTCGTTGACAAAACGCTGGAACGTCGCAGGGGCGTTACAAAGCCCGAAGGGCATTACCAGGTATTCGAATAAACCCTGTTGGGAACAGAATGCCGTCTTCCACTCGTCTCCCTGAAGTATACAGATCAGGTTGTAAGCTCCCCGCAGATCTAGTTTGGTGAAGATGGTAGTCCGTGACAACCCGTCCAGCAGTGTGGAGATGAGTGGAATCGGATATCTGTTCTTAATGGTAATGTTATTCAATCGTCTATAATCGACACAAGGGCGTAAATCCCCCTCTCTTTTAGGTACAATGAAGATAGGGCTAGCAGCAGGGGAACAAGAGGGTCTGATATGACCTAACTTTAGTGCTTGCTGGATGTACTCCTTCAATACCTTCTCCTCGGATTGTGACAAGGAATAAACCCTACCCTTTGGAATCATAGCATTGGGTACCAAATCTATGGGGCAATCATAAGGTCTGTGTGGTGGCAAACCTTCGGATGTGGCTTTATCGAAGACCGTTAGGAATTTGTGATATTCGGTGGGAATGCTGGTTAACACTGCCCCCACGGTGTGTGCTGTAGGGACATCAGGTGCACTGTCAATGATATGGGAAGCGGCCATAGCGCCGAGGAGACTAGCGGGAGAGGTGGTCGAATCGGGTTCCGATAAACAGAAATGTTGGCAAATTTCCGATTCGAACACCACCTGTCCTGCTCCCCAATTGATTAAAGGGTTGTGTTGCTTCAACCAGGTAATCCCCAATATTATACCAAACTGCGGAGCAGTAATGAGGTCAAAGGACATGGTTTCTTTGTGGATATCTTGGATTATTACTTCTAATGGTGCGGTTTGGTGGATGATTGGACCAGAAGCAAGATTGGTCCCATCCACCGCTTGCATGGGTTCTGGATGTGTCTTCTTAATCAATGGTAGATTGAGCTGTTGTGCTATTTAGATGTCAATGAAGCACCCAGAGGCTCCAGAGTCAATCACTAAATGTACAGGATGGGTGATTTCCTTGGTGGGTTTTAACAGTGCTTGAACTACTATGGGTCTAATAGGACCAAAAGTCGGTTCAACGGGGGTTGTTGAAGTGCTCGTCCGTACCCCCGATGTTAAGGGCGAGCCTTCTGAAAACCCGTAGTTTTATTTTTAGGTCGGCGGGGACACTCTTTCACATAATGCCCATTTATTCCGCAGTAAAAACAGACGTTATCCGTCCTCCTGCGTTCCCGTTCGACCTGAGTTATGGGACTCCGAATCCCGCCTATCTGCATGGGTTCTGAAGTAGTGGTTGCAGGTGTCAGGCTTAGAGAGGAATGATTGAAATGACCAGCCTCGATCCTGCGCTCGGTCTTACGGGCGTCCACCTGAAGGGTTAGCTCAACTAGGTCCGAAAAGACAGAGGGAAGGGATGGTACCACAGACAATGCGTCTTTCATTGCATTACTAAGACCTCTGTAAAACACTACCGCCTTTTTTTCTTCGGGCCATGAGGTTTCTGTGGAAAGTTGATTGAAGTGGGTAATGTATTCAATCAGTGAATGTTTACCTTGCGTAAGGTCCAGGAGTTCTAGATCCCGTGATTGGGCCTTATACTTGGTGTCGAACACCTTTGCCATCTCTGTGACTAAGAGATCGAAATCATACAAAGCAGGATGATTGTTTTCCATGAACGGGTTTGCCCAGGTTTGCCGCCACACAAGATAAATGGGAGAGAAGAAAGGCAGCCTTGGTCACTGAATCGGGGAAAGCCTGGGGTTTACATAAGAAGTGTAGCTTGCACTGGTTAATGAAAGTGCGATATTTCCGGGGGTCACCCTGGTATCGTTCAGGAGCCGCAAGTGGGAATGAGGTCGAAAGGAATACTGGGGTAGGTGTTGTGGGAGGCGTGGGTGGTGGCAGGACTTGGGGGTCAGGGTCACCTAATTCCACATCTGCGGGTAACGGGTGGTGTGCGCTTTGCACAGTGTCCAGACGATGATGAATCGCGGCTGTGGCTGCAGCCATGTCGGTCCTAAGAGCCGCAACTGCCTGCATTAGAGCGGTCACAGGGTCCCCGGCAGAGGGATCCATAATCTGGATGACCAAGAGGCTTCTCAGTCTGTTCTGTATCCTTGATGGTCGTGCAGATTATATGATACCTCTGTCCCCAAGTCCCCCACAGGCAGAATGTAATCACTGCCTGTGGAGTCTTTGCGGCCACAGGTGAGTGGTAGGTTGTCGAGGTGGAACCGGGAACTGCCGAAGAGACCCCTTGAACGCTGCAAGGCAATAGGCAAGTAATCAAGCAGTGCAAAATAAGCAAACTGAATATACAGGTGATATAAACACTGCTTACCTAAGGATGTGTATGAACTGGCAACAAAGGAGTAAAGGGGACTTGGCACCAGATAGGAGACGTGAAAGGGGTCTTAAATGATAACCAATGGACCGGGTTATGTTGCAGTTTGGTAGGACCCAATCGAGTGGCGAACCATAGAAACACACACACCAGAATCAACAGGAGTCAATCCACCTGGTATCCGTTGAAGCAGAATCCGCAGGGAAAACCATAAGCAAAGTCTGGATCAAAATAGGGGAAAAGCAATCCAAAGGTCCAAGGCGACGTAACAATTCAGGGGCAGAGTCCAGAAACAAATCCAAAAGAAGCAATCCGTAGTCTAAGTTCCAAAATTACCGGTAGAATTCAAAGCGCCATGCAGTACTAGAATAAGCAGCTGAGAAGCACCGTTTCCGAGTTCTCAGCGGGCTTTATACAAAACAGCAGTCACATGACAGGTCCAGGAAGCCACGGTCGACGTGCAAGAGAGTCACGTGACACTGGCTGCTGGTCACGTGACACCTAGTCCGTTTTGCCGTGGCGATTGCACCGATAGCGGCGCCAGAGGAAAGGGTACCTCCATTTCAGTTGCCAGAGGAGAGAGGGTCGATAAACGCCTGAAGTACCAAGCATACTGGTAGGGAACTGTTGCCTTTGCCTGTGGAGTCGTGTGTGAGTGATTGAGATTCTGTTGGGTTGCGAGTGACTGCAGGTTGTTCCCTGCATCAGTGTGAACCCTGGTGGACGTGACAGTTAATCTTCTGTGCACGGCACCAGACCGAGAACCTCTTCCATTTATGTCCGTAGCACTTGAGAGTTGAGGACGCTCTGGCCTTTGCAAGAACCTCTCTGCAGTAAGCCGGGATGTCGTACCCTCCAAACTCTAGTGCTGCAGGTGCCAGGCCTGCAAGTTCAGCGACTCCGGGCTGTGGTGAAGAATGGTGCCTCCTTCTCTGGAGAGAAGGTCTGCGTCCGTCGGCAGCCTGACTGGTGTGGACGTTGACAAGTCCAGAAGGTCCAGGAACCAGATCTGTCTCGGCCACGCTGGTGCGACGAGGATCATCCTGCACCGGGACCTCTTGAGCTGGTTGATGAGCCGGAGCAGCAACGGCAGCGGAGGGAACGCATAAAGAAATAGGCCGTCCCAGGGGAACGAGAAAGCATCGCCCATGCTCCTCGGCTGGGGGAACCTGCTGGCGAACCTCCGGCACTTGGAATTTGTCGCGGTCGCGAAGCGATCGATTTGGGGTTCGCCCCATCGTCGGAATAGTCGATCCACTTGATCCTGGCGTAGTTCCCACTCGTGGCACGAGCGCAGCTCCCTGCTGAGTGAGTCGGCGATCGTGTTTTTTATTCCTGCCAGATGAAGAGGCACCAGGAACATCCGTTGGGCGACGGCCCAATGCCACAGCTCCTTGGATAGGGCCGGGGACCTGGTTCCGCCCTGCTTCCGTATGTAGAACAGCGTGTTGGTGTTGTCGGTGAAGATCCTCACCACCTTGCCCTTGAGGGACGGAAGAAAGGACCCGAGGGCCCAGAACACTGCGCGGAGCTCCAAGAGGTTGATGTGGAGTGAATTCTCCTCTGGGAGCCAAAGGCCTCTCGCGTGAAGATCTCTGGAGTGCGCTCCCCAACCTTCCAGGGAGGCGTCCGTCGTCGCCATCACCTGGTGAGCTGGGGTCTGAAAATCCGTGCCCGCCGACAGATGGGAGCGGGTACCCCACCACCGGATCGCCTGACGGAACGTCTCATTGAGAGGGATCCTGTCCTCGAAGCTGCCCGTCGACTGGACCCAGCGGGCGTCGAGGAACACTTGTAAGGGGCGCATCCGAAGCCTGCAAAGGCGCACCAGATAAATGCAGGAGGACATCATCCCGAAGAGGGACTTGATAGATCTTACCCTGGCCATGTCCGTGGCCAGCAGACGCTGCACCTTGCCCAGAATGTTCCTGGTCCTTTCCTCCGACGGCGAGGCCAGCCGTGCCACTGTGTTGAGCTTGGCTCCCAGAAACAGGGCGACTTGCGACGGAACTAGGTGGGATTTTGGAAAGTTGATGGAGAATCCCAGGTCCGTGAGCAGCTGGACGGACTTCGCAGTGTGTTCCACGGCGAGCTCCCTTGTCCTTGCCCGTATGAGCCAGTCGTCCAGGCAGGGGTAGACGTGGATCCCCTGGGTGCCGACTTTAATCTGAACGGGAGGGCCTTGAACTGGTAGTGCCGCCCTTGGACCACGAACCTGAGGAACTTTCGGTGTATTTTAGAATGGGGATGTGGAAGTACGCATCCTCCAAGTCCAACGACGACAGGAAATCGCCCTCCTCCTGCTGTCCCAGCACATGCTGGAGGGTGACCATACGGAACTTCTGTGCCTTGATGTACTTGTTCAGTCGTCGCAGGTCCAGGATGGGGCGCCATCCTCCTGTCTTCTTTTTTACGAGGAAGTACCTTGAGTAAACTCCGGAGCCCCGAAGCCTCTTTGGGACGAGCTTGATGGCACCCTTCTTGAGCATCGCCCTTACTTCCAACAGTAGTTGAGGGACGTGATTTTCCTTCCTGGCCACAGGTGGAACACGAGGGCACTTCTGAAACTCGAGGGCGTGCCCTTGGGCGAGGGCGTCCAGCACCCAAAGGTCGGTGGAGATGGACTCCCCCACGATGACGAACCTCGCCAGCCGGCCTCCCACCGGGGTGCTTCGGCGGGGGCCGGACCCCACGGTCGGTTCAATCTTGTTTGGAGGCCGCCTTGCCTCCTTGACCTCCCTGTCGATGATGACAGGCACCACCTGACCTGCCGTGTCCCCTGTAGGCTTCCTGGGACAAAGATCTTGCTGCTTGGCGGTATGTGGAGGAGCCACTACCGGATCCCTTGGAGGCACCTTGTCTGCCTCCGGAGCTCCGAAAGGACGGCCGTCGTCGTTGGAGCACTCCCAGTGCCCGGGCAGTCTCTGTGTCTGTCTTGATGGCCTGAAGGGACTCATCAACCGCCTTCCCAAACAGGTTGTTCCCGTCGAAGGGCATGTCCAAAACCTTGGTTTGTACGTCCTGGCGGAAATCCGTGGCCTTGAGCCACCCTCATCGTCTCAAGCAAACGCTGGTGCCCAACTGACGGAAACCGGTGTCGGCGATGTCCGTTGCCACCGTGATGGCGTGGTCCGAAGCAATCTCACCTTCCTGTAGGATTTCAAGGGCCTCAGCCCTTTTGGCGTCCGGAAGGAAGTCCAACAGAGGGGCGATTTTGAACCACAACTCCCTGTCGTAGCGGGCTACGATAGCCACGGCGTTGGCCGCCTTGATAGTCGTCGCTGTGGATGAGATGATCCGTCGTCCCATCATGTCCAGCTTCCTGCCCACGCCGTCCGGCGGGGAAGTTGATGTCGAGGCCGATGCCCCCCAGCTTTCTTCTTTGCCATTGCCGAGACGACCGAATCCGGGGTAGGTTGCGCCCGAAGGCACAAGGGGGCAGCGTCGGGGACCCGGTACTACTTCTCGTACCGGTCCCTCTTTGCCGGCGCCATGGCAGGGTTCTTGAGGAGGGCGAGCCCCTCATCCCAGATGTCATCAAGAAGCGGTACGGCGAGGACCGTCTTCCTTTTAGCCTCGCGCCGTTGGTAAAGGAACCCTTCCTTCTTCTCTTCGCCCGAGCAGGGGGCGACGGGCGACACGTCCCGTCGTCACCTCGGTCGTCATCTGTACCTGTCGTAGCCGTGTCCGTGCCTGTATCATCCCTGTGGGTAGTAGACCGGGGGGAAGGCAGAGCAGGCCTCAGAAGTGGGAGAGGTGGCATAGGATGCGTCCTCCTCTTATGCGGTGGACTTTCCGAAGGTCCTGGCTCAGGTACCTCCGTCAGGTCTGGCTCAGGTACCTCAGTCGGGGGGAGGGGCAACCTTGTCCTCATCTCCGAGCATAAGGACTGAATCACTGATAAAATGGCCGCTGAAGTGTCCTGCGGCGCCGGAAACGACGGGCGCAAGGGCTCTTGAGGAGCCTTGTCGTCGACACCGTCGCTCTCGTCGTCGCCCTCGTAGGGATCCCTCCCGATGGGCTGGGCCTCTTCCACGACTTCGATGAGCTCTTCTTCAGAGGTCGTATCCGTATTCCACGACGGCCACCAGCCCCTCCCCCACCTTTTCCAACGAGGACTTCGTGGGGGTCTTCTCAATGGGCCTGAAAGACGACTCCCTCCGCGGTGGCAGGAGACTCTGGGTCCTAAGGGCGCCTCCACTGGTGTAGCCTCCACAGGCTGAGCCAGGGCCTCGGCGACATCCTCAATCGAGGTCTTAGCAGGGTGAATTAAGGACATCGTCACCTTCTGTACGCCTGGGGCCTTCACCTCGGGGGGGAGGGTCCGAGCCTCGCTCCCCCTCTGCCGGAATCTTTCAGATCGACCGGGGCCTCTCCAGAAGCTTCGCCGGGTTCTCGGACTTCCTCTTACCCGAGCCAGAGCGTTGGCTCGTGGTTTATGGCGCCGGGGAGGATGTGCCCTGCCTGGCAGCTAAGGAGCCCGACCGTTCGGCGCTCCCGGTGCCCGCGGACTCACGGTGCTTAGCCTTTTGTTGGGCCCCCGTCGGCGGGGCACCCTCACAGGACTTAGAAGACCGCTCTGACTTCTTTTTCTTCTTCTCGCCTGACGGGCTCTTCCCTTCCAGCCAGTTGGCGAGACGGAGGTGGCGATCCTTCATGGTCCGCTCCGACATGTTCCCACAAAACGCACAGTCCTTCTCCGTGTGCGTCTTGTCCTCATGGAGTCAGTAGAGGCATAACGAATACTCGTCCTCCTTGAAAACATTCTGAAGCTGGCATCCAGGGCAGGTCCTGAACAGCTTCCCGGGCGTCGAGCTTCCTTTCTCCTGGGCCATGTCCGGGGTAGGCATCGGAACTTCTGGAATCCTCCAAAAGCGCAACTCTATGAAATCTTCACCCTTGAGGGGCATAGAAAACTCTGAAACGGATCCCCGTTGATCGGATGTAGAAACGGTGGAGCTTGAGGCTCTATTTAACCGAAAAATGAGAAAAATCTCAAAAAGCGCAAAAACGCGGCAAAAGCTCGAGAGCTACAGCACGAGGACTCCCAACACTTGAACGGGCGGTAAAAATCTGAGGATGGCTGCCAGAGGCGGGGCTTAGGGAGAGGGCAGTCATTGGCTGGGGGCAGTATGACCCAGAGACCAGTGATTGGTTACTACTAAGAAAGACAGATCAGAAACGAAACTGATACTGATTTTTTTCTATACCGAGGATTCCCGGCCTGACGACGGGGAATATTCATGAGCATGTGAATCCATGCCAGACCCCATGCTGGAGAACTTTGTACTTGTTTTGTAGGGTTCCGGCGATGGCGGATGGCGGGCTGATGAGAGTTGAGGATCGAACCCGCGTGAGGAATAGAAGCGCCTGGAAGCACGTAAGTAAGCGCTTGTAGCCTGCTTCACGATGCGCACTAACTGTCCCTTTTATCTTGCAGGTACAAGTTCGGAGCTTTAGAGAAGCTGAAGGGTGCTGGAATACCCACTGGATTCGGCGTGGGAAGGAGTAATGGCACGTGAGTAATAAAGTTGCCCAATGTCTTTAAACGCACCTTCTTTTGTCTTTCAGATGCGGGATGCAGCGCTGAAGGCCTCCGGAGCGTGCGAAGAGCTGGTAAGCTTTTGTCTTTCAGATGCCGGAATGCAGCGCAAGGCGTTGGTGACAGCCGATGGACCAGGCAAGAGATGCGCTGCCACTGAAGACCGTAGTGCTAACCTGTTCTTTCTTTGTCTTTACAGGTGCTGCTGAAGACTGGATTCCAGGATGGTAAGCCTTTGTTCCCTTAGGCCCAGGATCAGAAGCAGAAGACACGATGAGCGTTCTGCTGCAGAGAATGCAGAATAACGCAAAGCAAGATTCATCCATCGGGTGTGGTTTAAATAGCCCCCTGTAGTGCTTAGTGGCTCCTTCCACAGCCACGCCTAGGTAAGAAAAGAGTTCCTGCTTTCCAGAAGAGTTCCAGTGTTCTGAACCTAGGGAGTGGCTCCTGCCCCACCCAACAGGAAAAGTAGTCCCAAACAGAAGAGGATCAGGGGTTCAACTGGCAGGTAAGTAAGCAGCATGGTCTGCTGCAGGTAAGTCCACCCAAGCATTATGAGCCCGGCGCTTCCAGCGCTGGGACTGGGCATCTTTATGAGCCTGGTGCCACTGGCGCCAGGACAGGGTCCAAAAGGTCCCAATTGGGACTGGCTGGCACTCGGAACCGGGGTTATGGGTCTGCTTCCAAGGGAGTCGGGCAAGTCCTGATCTTTTGGAAGCAGAGATCATGACAGCATCAAGGGCAAAAAGGCAATCTGCGGCAGTCTGATCACCCTAAACTCCAATAGGTTTATGTGCAGTCTCATTTCTACTGGGGACCACAGTCCATTCACTGCAAATTTGTCCAGATATGAGCCCTTCAGCGAGGCATCTGTACCTAGTGTTACTTTTGTTCAAACTTTCCAA
The DNA here is from genome assembly GCF_040938575.1 of Ambystoma mexicanum. Lineage (NCBI taxonomy): Eukaryota > Metazoa > Chordata > Amphibia > Caudata > Ambystomatidae > Ambystoma > Ambystoma mexicanum. The sequence continues at coordinate 1,476,246,520 of NC_090932.1, read as the reverse complement.
AATGGTTCTAACTCATCAGTTTCCCTTTGCTGTGCTGGACCATCACAGGAGGTCCTGGTCAGGACCTGAAACAGATCAGTCATGTTGCCTGCAAACTGTGACCAATGATATCTGAGAGCCTATTGAAGGGATCTCATCCTGGCCTCTAGCACCTGAAAAAATGCAGGATGCCATGAGACCCAGCAACCTAGGAAAGTCCATGGCCAGTAAAGCTTGGGCGCTCTGGAATTCGGAGACCATGTTCTGGATGTTGGCAGCTCTGCCCTCGGGGTGGCGAGGAGGGGACAAGACTTTGCCCTGGATGAGGTCAGGACAGCCCTGATTATTTGGAGCATTTAAGAAGGTGTCATCTGGGACTTTTTGAAGTTGAAGGAGAAGCCCAGTTTGTGCAGGAAGTGGCAGACGTGGCTCTTGCAAGCGTGCCACGATTAGCAAGTCATCCACATAAGGTAAGACATTAATTCCCACCCTTCTCAGATTGGCTGACACCACTGACAACAGCTTGGTGAAGACCCTCGGGCAGAGGTGAGCCTGAATGGCAGTACCTTGAATATATAGTGCATACTACCGATCACGAATCAGATACATCCTTTGCTTGAGGTGCATCGGAACAGAAGTAAGCATCCTCAAGATCCAATGAACCCACCCAATCCTGAAGCTTTAGAGCCTGGAGTATCTGTGAAAGAGTTACCATCATGAGTTTGTCCTTCCTGAGGAACTTGTTCAAGTGCCTCAGATCCAGGATAGGTCACAGTCCTCTGTCCTTTTTTGGAATTAGGAAACAGCGGGAGTACCACCCTGGATTCCTCTCCGTCAGACGTACTAGCTCTATAGCACCTTTCACTAGCTTGGAAGCAATCTTCTGCTCGAGCAGAAGATCTGGAGGTTTTCGTCTGAGAATGGGACGGGGATAGGGAGGAGGTGTTTGATGATTGAAAGACAGTACCCTTGCAAGACTATCTGCCTGACCCACGCATCCGAAGTAATGTTTTGCCATTCTTTGTAGTATTGGGTCAGACACTCTCCCACTGGTAGTTTGGTGCTGCTGTTCCGGATGAGACAGAAGGGAACGAGGGGGACAGATTTGCCTTCCCACCTCTACCGCTTGTAGGTTTGGGGAATCGCCTTTGCCTTGTGGCAGACGGTTCTCTCCCCCTTTGGGTGAATGCTCTATAATAACAAAAAGGGTGGGTTTACCAGGATGATGAGGCTGGTTGTACAGTCTGCTGGTGAACCGCACTGAGGGACTTTGCGGTCAGCCTTGAAAGGTGCAACTTCTCAAAGCGGTTATCAGCTTCCGAGCCAAAGAGATTATGAGCATCAAAGGTCAGATCCAGTAACATGGCTTGAAGGTCTGGTGCAGATCCACTTTAACCATGACAAGCATTGCAACACTGAACGGGCCCATCGCTCTGCCTAGGCAGCCTGGCACATTGCTTTCTTCCCATAAGAAGCAGTGTTTAGGAACTATCCTCTTATCTTTTATCTCCTTCTGGGATTTCCCGCTACAGCCTGGTCAACCACTGTCCCCAAGTTGTGGGTATGCCTGGCCAAGATGCAGGAGGAGTTCACTGCCTTGAGTGCCATGCTCCTTGAAGCAAAAAAAAAACTTTGACCACATATCCACCTTATCATCAATATCTGGGGAAAATATGGTAACGCAGATGATTTAGCCCCTGGTGTGGCAGCCTGGACCACTAGGCTCTTGGGTCTAGGGGGCTTTGTGAGAAAGTCGAGGTCTGAGAATGCAGGTCTGTACTTTTTGTGGGATCCCCTCTTACTGCTGGAGACGAGCAGGGCTTTTTCCAAACTCCATAAAAGGTTCCCTCAAGACTGCATGGAAGCCTAACAATGGTTATTTTACTAGGCCCCTGTCATATCTGCCAAGCCATATTCTATTACCATCTTTGTCGGAGGTAACCACTCCAGGGCCTCAGTCACCTTCTCCATGACTGACCAGTATACTGCACTGATCACTTTCAGGGGAAGTGTCCAGACCACTTGCCCCCTGGAGTTCTGCAGCTAGATCTTCAATCACGGTCTCCTCTGAAAGAAGTTCTAGCACAAATCTTAGCTGTTCCGAGGAGGATTCAGGTGACCAACATACACTGTGCTTCTCTTATTCTTCAAAGATGAAAATATGTGACGGGAACCACTCCAGAGTCTGACTTCTTATGCTTTCTCAATTTCTACGAAAGACAGTTGATTGACTAAAGCTCTTTTTCATAAGAGGTATGCACCTTCTAAAGCGCAGTACTGCGAGACTTGGAGGAAGATCTCCTGAGCTTCAAATTTGAACGCATCTCCTACAAGGCCTTTGACGTCATGGATTGGCATGAGCCGCAGTTGGCCATTTCACGACTGGCGCCGAGACACCATAAGCAGATCATGTAATGATCAGTAATCAACATTTTAACATTAATCCTCATAGCACTTAATGCTAGAGGGCTTTGGCGTCGACATATTAATGGATTTTGAGTGTAATTCAGAAAAAAATAGTATTTGTGAAGTGTTACGATTGTTGCAGACTCAGAATGCTATTTGTATTGATATCAACTCCTTGCACTTACCCAGAGCTGCGCTGCCCTGGCTGCACTTAATCAGTGCATTCTGCCCCGATTGCACTTTCCCCTTTCCTCTCCCTGGCACTACTGCCCCACCCACTTTCCCTTCCCCCTGCACTTTGCATTGGCGCACTTGCACGATCTGAATGACACAAGGCTTAGTAAGATTGTTTGTCTTGTCCTCTTCCCTCCCTTGTCTTGTGGCACCTAGAAACCGTTGTATACAGGCGCGTTATATATGACATATCATATATAACGTTGATGTCACATCCTGAGGCAGAAGAGTGTAGAGGGGCTCTCAACGCTGAAGCCACACAGGAATTTTTTTTCTTGCTGCCGTATATATCGAAGATCAGAAATCCATGAGAGGCCATTCCATTAGAAATGTATTTCCCTCAAGTACAGCCCGCTGGCAAAAGCATTGTATTTATTTGAATGTATAACCATCCTACCTGTATTTACCCAACTGAGGAGTCTATTGCTCAATTGCCAGGCCCAGTGTTTGAGAAAGTGGATGTCACAGTCTAGTGCCTCTAGTGGGCGAGAAAGAGGGGGAGCCAGTTCAATTTGTGATAATGCTTGAAATTAGGTGCTCATCACAATAGGGGTGGAAGTGGTTTGTAATACAATCCAGGGGAGACTATTAACACTGATTGTGTTGTATATGGCAAATTAGCCTGGATTAAAATAAACTTTTCAGCATCAGAGAGAAATGCATAGAATAACCAAAACATTTAAGTGAAACATTCTCAAGATGAACGTAGATAAAAGACAACCAACTCAGAGAAAGACCTCTGGATGCAACCATAAAAAAATAAGTGATCACTTGGCTGCATGAAGGACAACATAGCAATGCAAGAAGCGCTTGGTGCAAGGAACAATGAATAAAGATATGTAAAAATGTTTCAAACCATAGCAAATGTTGATACTCATAGTAAAAATATTGTGAAGAGAACTAGAGTCTCACATTTCTTCACTGTTTTTTCTAATGAAAGGACTACCACAACCACTGCTGCTAATAACGGATGTATAATTTGGTAACAAACTGCTCAAACGCACAAAGTGCTTACTCAAAATCTTACCTGCTGCTCAGGACCTTCACCTGCTTCAGTAATTATTGAGGATGTTTCACTTCGTTCCTATAAAACACAAGGAACTAGATCAGAAAGTCACCACATGTCAAAAAACAAAACAGACAATGCCACATAAGTAACCCTCATTCCAAACATGTTGCTGTGCAAGTGTCCATGCTCTTCTTGACAACAGTTTTTGAACAGTTATTATATTTAAGAAAACTACCAGCGAAGCATCTTTCAAGGTTTCCGAATGGGCGATATTTTTCCTGAAGTCATATGCAAGAATAACATTTTCCGTGATTATCCAGCCACACAAACGATATCAATCCTGATGTTGCCCACTTCTATCAATATCAAAAATAGGCCATTGGCCTATGGATCTATATATTCACTGAGTGAGACACTGTGTCAAACCATTTTCAGTTGTGCTTGTATTGCAATGTAGCACATCCGGGCACAAAGCATTTCAGTGGCATACAGTTGATGCAACTTCTGTAGAATTAAAACACTGCTGTAGAATTTTTCTTTTGGGAGTAGAACAACCCAGTTATCCAGGAATGAGTGAACTTTGCTGATCAAGAGTACAGGTTGGTAGAAGGAAATTGGAATGTCCATTACTTTCCATGGGCACGAACGCAGCCTTGAGGATTTTCATGAGACTAATGGGAAGTCTGTCTGCTGGAATCATATGAAGGGGTTGCAAGCATGGGTTAACATGCCACCCGTTTCAAGTCAAAATATAGTTGGTGGCAAAGCATGATCTTTTGAGGTGGTAAAAGTGGTTGAAAATGGCAGATGACCAATATCTAAATTCAAATACCCGATTTGGAAGTGGTCCAGTGTCTTCGAGGCTGAAAACGAAAGCTCGAAAATCGAGATAGGTACTTAATAATTGCGCTATTAATTTGTTGTGATCATAAAGAAACATTCACAAAACAAAAGCGTAACAGATGCACCCTTGGCACAAGCCCCAAATTGAAATGGGCCAGTTGAAATAACGGACAGTGGAGGGAGGAGTGGAGGATGCAGGACAGGGCCACGTGAAATGGACTGCATTCATGGTCATTTTGAATTTGAGCCAATAAACACAATTTTTGGTCCTCGCCTCGGGATGGCAGAATCTCCAGATGGCATGACCTAACATGCGGTCAGTGATAGGCTTTATATTCTAACTATATAGTCAGTGGGTCATAGCTGCTGGTATAAATTGCCAAATGCACATTATGGTATGCACAAGTACAGAAAAAACAAAACAAGATTAATTTGAACATGACTTCGGGCAAACAACAAATGCTTCACAGTAGAACATTCTTCCAATTCCGCAAGTGTAAAACACATTGCTCCGACATAAATAAGGCTCTCGTCATAAAAGCATGCTGTATTGTTATAATGCATTGAATTACATTTCACAGTACTGCTAATCTTTTTCCTCATTCAAATTCATGAATACAGTTAAACTGTATACTGCATGCAATACCTTACCTGCTGGATATGGTGTTCTTCTATTTCTGTGACGGAGGAGGTTTCACGTCTTCCCTGCACAGACAAGGAATTTGAGAATTAAATACCATTCCCCAATTACTCATATTGGCACAGGAAGACAGAACTAGTGTGCCACATTGGGCGAGGGGGGCATATTTGGTAAGGATGGAAAATCAACTTTCTAGGGTGGCTCTGGGATAACCTGCAGATTGGGCGTCTTTGGGGCAGAGAGCAGTGTTCAACTAATGGCATCCAGGAGGATTTGGCTGTAAGGAGACAGGCGCAGGTTATGTGAGTGATGTGGACCCTATGTTCCTGACAGAACAGATCTAATTCCCACAAGTGCATATGCGCATATGGAGGCTGCAGGCGTCCACCAGAACCAATCAACATCACATGGGATACTATTAGAGCATGGAAAGATATGGCTAGCACTTGTGTATCTATCAATTAAATAAGTCCTTTGATTAAACATAACTAACAATGCATAGCAGAGTTATAAAAACAAGATGGTGTCATAAAAGACAACACACTCCTGTACTATATTGTAGGTCCGCTATCTGTTGATAGGCACATTACATATAGAGCCAAGGGATGAGAAGGGAACCAGACCTTAAACTACAAAGTAATAGTCAAAAGGGATCCCAGTGCCAACACTTAACAGTCTGTCTAAACCTCTAGACAAGCCCCAAAATGTATACCCATCACTAGCCAGTGGCTAGTAGTAACTGACTATTAGAGAGAAATAATTATTAAACTCTGCATGTGGATAATTGAGGGGGCAAGCAGCATTGTATGCCTGGCTAGTAGTTTGCAACCTGACATGTTTACCTCCGAGGCCAAAGTATTTTAGTATTTGGAAAATATAAATTTGCACCAACAGGATAGGTGGTGGTGGGGGGGCATGCTAACAAACAAGACAGAGGACCCCCAAAGGATGAGATACATTTTAGACTGCAAGCACCATCCTTAAACTGCTAGAGAAAAGACATACCGCGTCACTTGTAAACAGGCATTCACATAAAAATACTTAGAAAATCACAGGCGCAAGCTAAAATTCTCGTCTTTGTCCTCCAACTAACTGGACTCAAACTGGAAGGCAGGAAATAAAATGTCAAAATGCAAGTAACCACAAAGTAACTTTACAGAGTTTCAGGCCATTAAATTGTTCCTCCTGTATGTAAACAAGATGTCATCTTTTGGCAATCCACATGTTTTGGGGGGAAAAGGCTGGCAAGTCCCAGTACTAGCAAACAGGTGTGGATTTATCAGCAAACAACCCCATGGAAGACCAGAAGAGAATCCAATGAAGAGCTCCAAAGGCAGTTTTGAGAACCAGGAACGCCAGAAAAAGATTCAGCATAGCAGGAAGTGCCCAAGGTCCTTGAAGCATGCACGTGTGCTTGCTCTACTGAAGAAGCCCTTGCTGGATCCAGCCGTGCTAGCAAACGTCCATCCCATCTCCCTTCTTCCATCCTTGATGAAAGTTCTTGAGGCTCTGGTCTCTCCCCTCCTGCCACCCTTTTTTGAAACCTCTTTTTTTTTTATACATTTCAGTCTGGTTTTCGACCAGGGAGAGGAACCAAATCAGTTCTTAATTCTGTGTTAGACGATCTTACCCGCCTAGTCGAACAAGGCGGTGTGGGAGCTCTCCTCCTGCTCGATCTGTCGGCCGCGTTCGACACAGTAGATCATTCTATTCTGATCTCCCGTTTGTCAAACGCGGGCCTTGGAGGCCAGGTCCTTAACTGGTTTGCAGGATTCTTGGCTGACCGGTCACAGTCGGTCTTTCTGCCACTTTTTTGCTCTGAATCCATTTCATTGTTTTGCGGAGTTCCGCAGGGATCTGCGTTATCACCAGTTCTTTTTAACATCTATATTCGCCCCCTTCTTCTTATGTCTCATGGCTTCCACTTCTATTCTTATGCGGATGACACGCAGATCCTGGTGCGCCTGGATCTTTCTCGCCCCAAAATCGTGGCCCAGCTCAGGAGTTGTCTAGAGGATTTGGGTGCCTGGATGGCAAATAACTCACAAAAATTCAATGGCAGCAAAACAGAGGTCCTTGTGGTGGGAACGACTAGTCCTCTCACTTACTGGACTCCTGATTTTTGGCCGGCTTCTTTTGGCCTGTTCCCTCTCCGTCACTTGTAGTGAGAAATCTTGTGGTAAAGTTCTCATTTTCCCTTGCTGTGACTGAACAGGTGGGTGCAGTCTGCAAATCTGGTAATTTTAAATTGCGCACCTTGCAGAAGGTTCTCCCCTTTATTCCTGATCATTTTCATGCCCCTGTGGTAGCAGCGCTGGTTCTTAGCGTGGTTGGCCGTAGTACAACAAATTACAATATCAGCCGTACTATCTGACAAATCAGAATCAAATGCTCCAAAATGCTGCGGCCCGAGTAGTCATGTGCCCTCCGGCACGCACACACGTCACCGCTCTCGAACCAGCTGCACTGGCTTCTGATTGAAAAACAGATCTTATTTAAATCTATGTGCCTAGTGCATAAAGCTTTTTACAAGCTAGGAGCAGAAAATCTTCAAGAAAAAATGTGATCACTATGTCCCTGCTCGCTCCCCTTCGGTCTCAGGCTTCCCTATTATTATTAGTCCCCCGTGTTAGACAGACTAGGACCGGTGGCCGTGCCTTCTCTGTGGCAGCAGCAATAGAATGGAATCAACTGCCATGGTCACTGCGACCTCTAACCATTTGGCCTTACAGCGGGCCCTGAAGACCCTTCTCTTTTGAAGACCCTTCTCTTTTTAATGTATGCTTTGTTCCACCTTCCTCTGATCAGCACCAAGATGCCTTTGGGTATACATGTGCTTTACAGGACTATATAACTTAACATAACAAACGAAAATCAGTGGAAAAATGTGGTTGATCCCTGCCTGCGAATATTTTCGATAGGGGGTCTCCTGATGGAAAGTCTTCTGAATAATGCACCAGCCGGGCACAGAGGTATGTACACAAAGTGCTCGTTCATAAAAAGGTTGGTTCAGAAAAGAGGAACAACCCCGTAAGTACAAAGCTTCTTTTCCAGTTGTGGTTTACAGAATACAAATAGCCAGGTACCTAAACCCCGAACCAACGATGACGTGGATGAGGTGGAAAAAGACCAAAAAACAACAAGTGCCGTCTCTAAGAGTGGGACCCTCGAGCCAGAAGCAAAAGCAATTGTGGGGAAGACCCCAAAAAAAGACAGGGGGGCCTGGCAAAGCAGGTCCTGGTGGCTTGAGTGTGCCGAGCCATAGAAAACGGTCCAGCAGCAGACTACAGTGGGGCTCAACCAAGATGATCCTGAAGAGCAGATCAGATGGGGTGTTAGGACCAGAGCACCATTTCAATCCATAGCAGGGATTAACACCAAGGTAGGAAAATCATGTGTGGAGGCAGAAAGATAGAAGCGGCCCAGGAAGGAAGACCAGCAGCCAAAGCTGCCAACCAAAGATCAACCCAAAACATAGGGTCCAGCCAGTTTAGCCAGATCCGGTCCTAAAAATGCAGCAACAGTAGGAAATCCTCCAGCAGGTAAGTAAAGCAGAATTCAGTTTAAAAACATGGTCTCCTTTAAGTATACCCGCAAACACAAAAAGGGATAGTTTAATCCAACCCACCATTCAAACTAGGCAGATAAAAACAAAGGCTTAGGCGGCCAGCCAAGCTAGACCACCCTTAAATCCCCTTCTCAACTGAGACCACCCCCGACAGGATGTCATATGGGCTTTCCAGGTCCAGCAACATGTACACACCAGTTAAACCACTATAGAGGGTGCATGGCTGAGCTCACAAGGGTTCACATGAGCACAATGGTCATTATAGGTCCAACACCTGGTTCCCCCCAACAAAGGAAGCCCGTAAAACAAAATGGCCGAGTACAAGACTTTAAAACATACATGGGTTCCCCAATAGCTACTGAAAAGTTACATTGGGCAACCAATGCAGTAAAGTGGATTGAGCCCCTGGTGAAGCCAAAACTAAATGCTGCCACTAGCCAACCCTCTGGATCCATAGGGTGATCTGACCAACCTAAGGGACAAGTGGGGCGCTTAAGAGGAACCCAAGCATCTTGCAGCCTTATGGTCAACGCTGGGCCATATACTAGAAGTGAAAATGGATTGCAGTGGTGTTGGGTTAAATTTGGCTTACTGCAAATGTACCTCTATACGTGTGAGCCCCCTCAAACCTTTTGCTTTTGTTCCAGCATCCTGACCTGACTTTTGCCAGTGGAGCACAGCCTTCAGCTGCACTCCCCTGGGCCTTTCGCTAATCATTATGGGGAAACAGACACATCCTTCAGGCTGTCAGTAACGAGAAACTTTGTTTCTCTTCATCTCTTGACTTGGTTGCCTCTTTTGGTATCATTTTATCATTGCGCAAAGTACATTACTGTACCGCCAAATGGGTCCCTTGTGTTTTTTCAGGCTTAGTCATCCACTAGGGAATTTCTGGTGACTGGATAATGTGCTTAGGAGTGGACTGGTGGCAGCAGAAGCCTTTTCATATACTTTTATAAACTTTCTACTAAGCCATACTGCGCTTGGCCCATGACTGTGGCTACTGTCTGTTATGGCCATGCCACAAGGTCTTTTGTCTACTCCTTTGGTCATTTTGTCTGTTGGCCTTCCCCCTTATTTAATTGTAGCGTGCAGTAAACCCACAGGCATCTGGGCACCACAAACACAATAGAACATAACAAAAATACAGGACGTATTGATATCAGTATATATCAAGAGGCTGCGTCATCCCAGATTATGAACCAGCAACTTATTTAAGGAGAATAGTTTTTAGCGAGGAAAACGTTTTCACATTACTGTCCAACCTGAGAGTGCTAGGGAGAATTCCATATCAGTGCAGCTTGGTTGGGGAAGTCCTTCCCTAGACCACCCACCCTTTTCAATTTTTCTTTGTTAATGGTTTCCTAATTTGCAGAACGGAGCGCGCGAGTGGGTAGGTATTGAGTGATGCAGCTCTTCAGGTACGCTGGTGCCTTTCCATATAGACACTTGTACAGTAAGGTTGTAACTTTAAAGTGGATATGGGCTGAAATAGGGAGCCAGTGTAGGGATTTCCTCCAAGATGAAATGTGATCCTGCTTGGGGCTGCCCTTCATGATTTGAACTGCATCCTTTTGGAAGATTTGGAGCATATGCAGACACTTTACTGGCCCCTATCAGCAGTGGGTTACAGTAGTCGAGGCAGGGAGAATGGTGGCTTGACCGATTGAGGCACAGTTGTCTTCTGAAATAAAAGGGCTTAATATTTCTGAGAAGTCTTGGGTAGTAGTTGCAATTTTTTTTAGAGATTTAACTAGTCTGGGTCTCAGAACCCAGTGTAGAATTTAGGAAGATCCCCCACCCCCCACCCCCGAGAGTCTTAACGTTTTCTGTTACTGCTATAGGGCACTCCATGATACTCAAAAGCGAGTATCCTTTCCCCAACTTAACTCTAGCCCCGGGGCTGCCAAACAGTGGGAGTTTAGTTTTGCTTCTTTGAAACAGAGCCAATTTTCCATCATCCTTTGTTCGATGAGTCCATAGATGACATGGCGTTCAGAGTCTTGGTGTCCTTTTTATAATCCCCAGTGATTTCCAGAATCAGCTGGGTGTCATCAGCGTAATTCATAACAGGTGGCAGAGTGGTCTGATGTAAAGATTAAAAAGTGTGGGTGAAAAAAAAGGCCCCTTGGGGGACTCCGCAGGAGATGGGGGCAGGTGTAGAGGAGGCACCTTCCCAGCAGACCTATGATAGTCTGCCCACCAGGAAAGATCTAATTCAACTAGAGACTGGTGGGGGACGGGTCCCTATGACTAAGAGGGTGTGGATCAACCAGTCATGATCAAGCAAATCAAAAGCCACAGACAAAATCGAGATGGACAAGGAGGCCGGTTTTCCCTTTGTTCGCTAACTCAAGCAGATTAGTCTGCAGGTCAAGGAGTGCGGTCTCCGTACTATGATCCGCCCTGAAACCCAATTGTTTCCTGTGGAAGATAGAGGCTGATTCAAAATGAGCCTGAAGTTGGTTTGTGGCCACTTAGACCAATCACCAAATGCAACTTCCCGCTGAACGTGTTACAAACGTTTTTTCGCATCTTTTGCGTCCAGGCCTGCCTTCTTCAACAAAGGAGTAACAGAAACCGCTTTCTATGGAACTTCACTGTAGTCGAAAGACGCATTTACCAGTCTAAAGAGAAAAGGCGCAAAAATCCCTTTGTTGTCCATATTTAACTTTACTGGGATGATGTTTTCTCGGCAAGAGGTTGGGTGCATGGAGGACAGGGTGGAATCTATCTGCAAATTGGTTACATGTCTGAGAGTGAAGCGATGTAGGTCTTTATGTTTCTTGCGCATAGGAGCAGGCAGGTCTCTATGGATTGTGCCATTTTCCAAGTCTTTCTGAAATTTGTCACGAGCTATGGTGATTTTAGTAGCAAATGCTTGCTGAATGTTGTCACAGTCTTGGTTTGTTGGGTGAACAGGGTGTGCTAGAGCTTTGGTTTTTTTCTAGGAGTTTCAGAATCTCTAAGCGTTTAAGAGTTTTTTGCCCCAGCTATTTCTGCATCGAAGAAGTTCTACTTGGCAGCTATGATGTTAGATTTATATGATGCTTCGAGGGACTCAGTTTTTATTAAAGGCCAAGGGGAGGTGTTTTTTATAACATTCAGATTTCATGAGATTATCCAGTCAAGGATGTTTCCCCGATGTTGCTGTGGGTTCACTGTTCTTCACTGAAAAACCTGTCTATAGGGGCATTATAAATGCCTTATCATATCATTTTAAAGTCATTTTCAAGGAGAGCTTCTTCTAGGGACACTGCCTCTGTCTCTCGGATTGTGAGGCCATCTATTGAAGTCACCCACCACCAACGTAGAGCAGTTTGGACCGGACGTAGTTTTTAAGGTCTGCAGCAAGTCCTCAAAGGTCCCAATTTCATGTGACTGTCTTTGTGACCCGGAAATTCCTCATTTGGTCATGCAGTTGCCTGTGAAAGCTGCTTTTTACGCAGGCTACGGAAGGTCATGTGTGTAGGTGGCCTCGAAAGTGGGCTGGGACGGTCTGGTCCCAATCCACACTACTGATGCCAGGATGTCCGCTGTGCTCAAAGGCATGAGAGCCGCACTGCTGTCTTGCATGACTGGGGCAGTTCTCCTCATTGGCCCGCTGGGTGCAAGCACTCACCAGACCTGTGGATGAGGAGGGGTCCTGAATGAAGACATGCAGATCAGCAACAGGTCCGAATCGACGTATAGACGAGATGGAGCCAAGTATCCAGAAAAGCCGAACAGACCCAAGGACTACCCGGAACCACACAGAAGGTTGGCACCCCGAGCCCGCTGTTGTCCCGGTATGAGCCCCGATATGCGCTCGACCTCCGAAGAACGGAGTGGTGGGCCCAATCACGCCCAATGCCTCTTGGTTGCACTGCAAAAGAGCCTGTTCGGAAAGTTTCCTTGAGCCATTCAGTGGACTGTCCAGCTCGAACCTTGGCACCCATGCAGGAGTGTCATCTTATCTAGTTTTACCTCGAGCTTTTAGGGAATCCTAGCTTGCACTGCAAAGCACCTTCTTGTCAAATGTCATAGTCCCTGCTGCTTTGGGCTGTGAAGAATGCATGTGTCGGACTCTGTGTTGCTGTGCGACAGTGACTGTCTTTGAAGGCGACTTTCCCGCATTTCTTCAAGTACCCTCAGACCAGCTGCAAATAGGTTTCTTTGTCCTGCAACCCGAGACGAGCGGGCGATACAGCTCCTTGTGTAAACCCAACCCGCATCTGCAACCGCAGCGCCTGTGCACTTTGAAGCCAAACCAAGGACGTAAAATCACACCTCTGGTGACCCTCTCCAGACCTGCCTAGTTTGGACCCGAACCGAGAATGGCGGTAAGTACTGAAACCACTTACAGGTGGGCCTTAGTTCAGCCATTGTATTCTGTACACAGAGAATCCATTGTGGTCCTCCCTGTGGCTTGGGTAGCCTCCGCTTCCTAAAGTCCTCTGAAAGTTGGAAATCGCTTTGTTCATTGCAACAGATCCTCCCCAGTCTCTTGGAACCCGTTTTCCACTCTTCAGAATCTCTCTAACTTTGCCAGAATCCTTCTCTAACTTTGCGCACGACCGAGCACCTGTACGCGCACATTGCACATTGAGCACAAGGCTCCATTCATCGTAGGGCTAGACTTATAAAGTTAGGGTTATCCATCTCTGAAGATTCTCAATGATAACGTTTGCCTGCCCTTTTCCCTTACAGGTTTTGGTGGGAATCTGCACTTTACCGCATTGACTAAAGTGACTATATATTTCACAAAGTGTGATGGTGAGTGGTGATTTTACTGTGCATTTCATTTTTCTTTCGTGTTTATTCTTGGGCCCAATAAATTGTATACTTTCGTATCCTACTGTCTAAAAGGTAATTCTTTGCGTCTTGCTATGTGTGATCATCAAAGACCTCTGATCACCACCCACGCCGCCTGTGACTGGCTATCTTCCCAGAAGTGTTTCCTGTTTCACTAACAAGGGTGGCCTCCTAAACATCGATTCACCAGAGGAGAGTTTATAAATCCTTTCTAACAAGTGGTACGTGGCCTTCTACTAAGTCCCTCTGACAACAAAAAAAGGGCAGTGATCCAAAAAGACAAAAGGGAAAAATTTAAATGTTAAGGGGACGCTAAAATGGACGTACAGATTTCCAAAAATGAAACTCGAACAGCCTTCAATCCTCAAGGCCTGGACTAATTGATGCTTGTAAGAGGAACCTATGTTTTCAGAGTGTTTTTAATTAGGAGATTTCTCCTGTGAGGTATGCAGGGGAGCTAAAATACCCCAGCCGATCTTTGAGAAAAGCTGCTACACCATGGTAACTGAAGTCTATGAGATGGAATGCACGAAAAGGAGGGTGGCAGATGCAATGTTTTGCTTCCACCAAGTTAAACCCTACCGCGCAAAAAGCTACCACAAAGCATCAGTCAACTTATTAGATCCACCAAATGGATCAAGAAAAAGAAACCCAGATATATCATAAACAGGTTAAAGTTCAATAGAGGGATGCACAATCTGGTGCCCATTTTATTAATGAACATAATGACCACAGGGTGGTACAGTACCTAAGTGGAGGGATCTACCAATGTTATCTGATAATCTAATGGTACACCAATGAAAAGCTATAAAAACAGAAAAGTTACACAACTTTATTTTCAGAAAATCCAGGTCATATCAACATAATCACTCACCAAGACAAAAGATCTGAGGAAAATAAATACACATAGGAGCCTATTCTCTACCAGAGTCCTGCCAGGCAATAATCCAACAAGAGTTCAGAAAAACACTGAAGATGGAGTCAGAATATTCAGCGAGCGGGCTGCACCTCACAGGCACTTAAAATCAAATGGGACATGGTGATTTAGTATGGACTTTGGTAAGTCAATTCCATCGCTAAATTTGACACTTGCCTCATGCCACGCACATATGGGCGTGACAAGCTCGGGAACCTGTCTGCCACATTTGACACTTTCATGATACCATGTACAATGGCATGGGCTTACCACAGTCAATACTAAAATACGACGTCCCATCAGATTTTGATAAATTTAGTATAGGGGAAGCCCGTTTGCTCAATGCTTTAGACTGACCTTGTCAAGAGAGGAGAGAAGGGGTGGAAGAAATATAAGTGTACAAGTCAGAGCCAGTCCTATCCCAGATGGGGATGTTGGCAGTTGAGAGGGTCCCAGTTCCTATCCCCCTTCCAGGATCACCCCATACCTCTTGAACAAAATTCTAGCCAGTTTTTCTTTTCAGACATCAACATTGACTTGGATGCAAACACGGCCCCCTAACATGTCCAGAACACTTTCCAATGCGGGCCTTCATTACCACGGCACAGCAGACCAACGTTGCTAAAAGGGATAGGGCCCAGCCCTCTTTACAGATTTTGCCATTTATAACGCGGGTGGGGAGACCAGGAAGAATTAGCCTGGGGAAGAGGCCCAATCGAAGAAGGGGGCATAAGAAGGTGACAGGAAGTAAGAAGGTGTTAGACAAAGACCAGAAGGAGGAAGGACAGTGGACTGGAGTGTGGAGGTGATTTGCAGAGACAATGAAATAATGGTTGGTCAGAGCGAGTGGTAATGTATTATGAGTGCGAGTATAAGGTAGGTGAGAGGGTTAGAGAAGTGTAGATATTGAGTGGAAGATTATTTAGGGAGTGAAAGGAGGGTGAATGAGTAGGAGGGGTGGCGTAGTGGAGTGGAGAGAAGAGAGAATTAGTGCAGTAGAGAAGGCAGAGTAGTAACAGAGGGATAATGTAGGCTGTAGGCAGAGGGAGAGAGCGACAGTGGAGGAAGAATCAGGAGAAAATATGGGTAAAGTTAAAAGGAGGAGAGTAGTTGGGGAAGGGTATAGCAGCAGTGAGAAATAGGGAGCTAAAGATCAGGGTGTGAAAGGAAGTAGACAGATGCAAGGCATAACCCTCCCACCCCCAACTCCTGGGTTAGGGAGGGTAATGATTCTTATTAGGTGAGAGAGGGTAGGATAGAAGGGTTCACTAAGATTGTTAATTGTGTATTTGTTTTTGATGAATGCATTTTCATTATATATTATGTTAACATTTTAATAAACTAGAATCACAAAATAAATATAGGTGCGAGAGCTTTTCTTAAAAGCTTTAATAGAAACTCTTAACTGTCTCTCAGCGTTGGTCTATTTTTAAGGCCAACTAGGACATTGGATAAATGAGCACCTGAGGCAATCAAACTATAGCAGTATATTGGACATTAGAGTTACTGACAAGAATCACCCCATATCCAAAAGATGGAAAAACACTGCTTTTGACACCTAACAGGAACTGTTCTGGTGTAAAGTACGACCATTCGGTATTCATGGAGCTACAGCCACATTCCAAAGACTTAAGCACCATCTTATTGCAAACACCACGAGAAAGGTGGAGCCTATTTAGATGATATGGTAGTTGACAGCAGCACCTGGGAAGAACATCCAAAACATCTACAGCTGGTATGTTCAAGTCTCAGAGACGTCAGTCTGATCGTGAATCTGACACTTCCCTCCGTCAAGTATATTGGTTACTATGCTTCTAAAAAATTTAAAATAAAGACAAAGGGGTTTGGGGCAGGGGAGGAGAGATACAACCCCAACTAAAATGTAGGTCATTCAGAATTTCGAACTCTGAAAAAAAAAAAAGATCCATGCTTATTTCTTCGCCTAACAAGTCGTTACCAAAAATGTATTCCACAATTATGCACTCTAGCATGGGCACCAATTGTCACGTTAACAAACAAGTCAACCCTATTGAATGTTAGAAAAGGTTTGGGAAAGCTTTTAAGGAACAGGGACAGCAATCGAAACGGTCCTAGTCACACTATGTTTCAACCAACCATCTCTTTTGCAGATGGACACATTCCAGGAAGGACTGGACGCAGCCTTGTCCTGGTACTGAAATTTAGAAAAAACAGCCCTCTTTATTAGCAGAAATAAGTGACCCTTAATGACAATGTACTCCATGATAGAAGAAGAGACAGTACCCATCAAGAGGGCCATTAAAGCACTAAAGTAGTATAAAATAGGCTAACCTGACTAGACTATATCCTCATTAAACATCATGGAAGGCTCTCAAATCACTCAGTTACATCGCAGAGAAACTGAGCATCTCCAGCGGACAGCGCACCACCAGATGTCAGGACATGCGCAGACTTTAAATACACTGCTGCAAAAAGGAAAGGATCAGAAAACAAGCATTTTCTGCTGACACACCAAGAATATGGAACCTCCTCACAGTCAGCATGAGACTCACCCCCACACTCTGACAATTCAGAAAAGAACTCAAGACCCACCTCTTCAAGGAGTTCCTCCTCAACACCTAGGACATCACATCACCCCCCACCCCCTCACCACCTTCCTCGCTAAATGCTGTCCACCCCTCTCCTCCCTGCTACCTTGTACAGCTGTACTCCTCTGTACCCTACCCACTGCTGTATATCTGTTCTTTTACCTCTGCAAAGCGCTCCGTTATGCATCTGTACTGTTGCATACCTCTGTAAAGCGCTACGTTGCTTCTCAAAGCTAGGTCTGCGCTCAATACATACCATAATACATACCATAATAATAAAGAAGTACTTCAGTTATATAGAATCAAATATACCAAGGAAAGAACACTTTGATGGCTCCTCAAACATGTCCCCCTTTCATCTAACACCAAAACAAAAAACTTCCCCAATGAATTGTATTCTCAAAAGAAGATGAGTTAAAGGGTAGGTGCACATGACAAGTCACCTCTCATCAGACTAAAAGATGCGTTTGCCAGTCGGATTGGTCATTGGTAACGTGGATCATTCCAAAGGGCTTCATTTTCCTGAAAACACTGATGTAGAGGAAAGATCTAGTCAGAATCACAATACATGTCACTATTGTACTGCTGGAGAGAAGCTCCGTGTGGCCCTGGAGACCATCATAAGTCGTGACGAATAAAAGGGAAAGCCGAAACAAGCAGTTTGTAGCAGAGGTAGATCAGAAGGACGAGATCAAGACCAAAAGCGGCACGCAATGTAGGACACAGACCAGGTGGAGAATGAAAAGGACATGAATATCACCCCTGCTCAAGAACACACTCTACTGGCAAGTGAAGGCAGAGCAGAAAGGAAGGTGGAGAAATGATAAAGCCATGAGCCGCATAAACAAGTGAGACAGTCTGACCTGAGAGGGGAGAGAAAGAAAAAGAGCAAGGAAGTCTGGTGTGGGCAAACGACTAAAGAGACAAAAAGAAATCAGGCACACCCAAGCATTGAGAAAAGGGGTTGAGACCACAAAAGAGGCAAACCGATCTGGGGAGAAGCCAAACAAAAACAGCTTGGAAGAAAATGCAATGCATGCTGGAACATGGAGTCTAGGTTTCCACAGTGGACAGAAGAAAGCATCCAAAGAGCAAAAACTACATGCAAAGGCCCTGAGCCTTAGTTCACGAAGCGAATTAAATGAAAGCACATGAATAGACAATCCCAGTATACTGGGATATTGAGCCTGGGTTACCAGAATTTAATGGAATAATTACGTGTTGAGAAAATATTGCATACTCGGAAACAGAGAGAGTTCTCATAGCGAACTGAAGCAATCACTTGCAGTGAAAACACTTCACTTTTGATGACGAATATTATCTTCAAACCAGCGGAACAGCTATGGGAGCAGCATTTGCCCCAAGCTTGGCAATAATTTTCATGGCAGAATTTGAAAAGCAACATTTCATTGACACATCCAACCCTTTCCAAGATAAAATCTCCTCATGGTATAGATCCATCGATGATGTCATCCTGATATGGAATGGGAATGAAAACAGCCTCACCGCATTTTTTGAGTGGATCAATACCCAGACCCAAGAGATAAGATTCACCATGCAAAACAGCAACACTGCCATTAACTTTTTTGACCTCACCAACTTAGTCAAGAATGGCCAACTGCAATGCGACCTTTTCACAAAAGAGTCTGAGAGAAACACCCTACTTCACTACAACAGCCATCACCCAAGGAATTTAAGGGACAACCTCCCATATGGCCAATTCCTGAGACTGAGACTTAACTGTACAGAGATGGACAAATTTCAAGAACATGCCAAAAAACTACAAAGTAAGCTACAAGAAAGAGGGTACCCCAAAAAACTTGTCAGGCGGACCATAAAAAGAGCAAAATACACGCCTAGAGAAAGCTTGCTAACACCAAGAATGAAAAATCCGGATCAAGAAAATACTCTCACATTTGTCTCTACTTTTGGCCCAGACAAAACCAAACGAAAAGGAATATTGAAAACATTTTGGCCTCTGGTACAATTAAGCTTGCCAGAAGAAAAAACACCCAGAATGGCGCTCAAAAGATCCAAGAATCTGAAGGACATGCTATCACATGCCAGACTAGAGAAAAAGTCACAAAGATCGACGCTCTGGAACATGCGGGAAATAAGGAGGCACCACCCCTGTGGCACCTGCACAGTATGTCGCTTTACCAGGAAAATGTCTTCATTCAGAATAGGCGAAAAAGACTGGCAACTCAGACAGTTTACAAATTGCAAAACATCAAATGTAATTTACATTATTGAATGTCCCTGTGGTCTTCGCTACGAGGGGCAAACAACTCGTCAGATCCACAAAAGGATAGGAGAACATTGATCTCGCATCAGATGTAAAACTGCCAATGCCCCAATGGTACAACATTTCATCGAAAACCATCATGCACCAGACGATATTCTTTGGTGGATAGCAGATTCAGTACCTAATACAAGCAACGCCACCAATTCACTCAACCATAAAGAGGCGTGGTGGATTTTCAAACTCAAAATCACTACCAACGGGCTAAATGAAATAGAGCCCACGCGCTTCTGCAGATAACTATATAATTAGGAGCCATACCTTCCACCTCCTGAGATACCCTTCACCTCTCCTGCCATATGTAGACACCACCATAGGTGGCATTAAACTATATCCGTATCTATTCCTTCCCTTCCCCACAAGGTCCTACCACATTTCATTTCCAGCTCATTTGCTACCCTGTAGGGGCCTTATTTTGTCCATCAGGGCACCTACTACTATACTCCAATTCAACAGGGATATAACCATTTACTTGCTCTCCTACACATGCCTGCAGGACAACGTTCATTGTGATATGATATGATATGATATGGTATTTGTAACGCGCCTATACACAGGTGTTTCAAGGCGCGACGAGGCAGGGAGGGGAGGAAAAAGGGGAGACAAAACAAACGATCCTACTAGGCCAGGTGTCATTCAGATCGCGCAAGTGCAGGGGTGGGGGAGGGGGGAAAAGTGCAAGGGGAAGGGGAGGGGGGAAGTGCAGTAAAGGTAAGTGGCGTAAGTAATAAATAAAAAAGGGCCAGCTAGTGGCAAGTGCAAGGTAAGTGCAGAACAAGTGCTGGGGAAGGGGGGGGGGCTGTAGGGATACAGAGACAGTCCCGTAGTGCAGAGGGGTCCCAGGGGATCAGTGACTGGGACCAGGACCGAAGGCAGTTTAGAGTGGTCCAGTTGCAGCATCAGTGCAGTTTAGTGAAGAATTAATTAGCTGTTCAGCAGGGGAGAGGGAGAGAGAAAGCAGAAGCAAAGAGGAAGGTTTTGAGGTGCTTCCGGAACCGGAGGTGGTTCTCCTCAAGTTTCAGGGAGGCAGGAAGGCTGTTCCAGAGGGAGGCCCCTGCCGCGGAGAGAGATCTACCCCCAGCTCGTTGCTTCGAGAAGCGGCTGACCATGAGGGAGTTGGAGGCGGATGAGCGAAGGGCTCGGGGAGGAAGATATTTGGGAAGAGAGAGTTGAAGGTATTTAGGACCCAGGCCCCAGAAGGCCTTGTGGACAATGCAGAGGGTTTTGAACTTTATCCTCGCAGCCACTGGGAGCCAGTGTAGAGATTTCAGTCCTGGAGAGATACGGTCCCTGGGCTTGAGGCCAAGGACAAGTCTCGCAGTTCTGTTCTGGATGAGTTGCAGAGGGCGGAGAGTGGAGGCAGGCAGATTAAGATAGAGGCTGTTACAGTAATCCAGCTTCGAGAGAACCAGGGCTCGGGAGACAGTGAGCTTCTGGGGGAAGGAGAGGAAGGGAAGAATACCTCTGAGGAGGTGCAGCTGGTAGTGTGACCTCTTGGCGACGTCAGAAATATGAGGAGAGAAGGAGAGTGTGGAGTCGAAGATGACCAAGGTTTTTTGCCTTGCAGGTAGGAGCAGGGAGGGGGCCAAGGGAGGCAGGCCAGAGAGCTGCAGGGAAGGAGGGAGTGGGAGTACCGATGAGTAGAATCTCAGTCTTACTGGCATTAAGGCAGAGGTCATTGGCGGCACACCATTCTTGGATAGCAGACAGACAGTCAGAGATGAGGGAAGGAGAGGGGGAGGCTGAGGGTAGCCTGAAAATGAGCTGGGTATCGTCCGCATAGCACTGGAAATTAGGGCAGAGAGCGGCGATGCGGTGGGCAAGGAGAGCCAGATACTGGTTGAACAGCCAGGGAGAGAGATTAGATCCCTGGGGGACACCACAGGTGGAGAAAAAGATGTCGGAGAGGAAGGACCCCAGTTGGACCTGGGAGGGTCGATTTGAAAGGAAAGAGGTCAGCCACGCCAGAGCCTGACCAGTGATACCCAGGTTTTCCCGGAGACGGTTGAGCAGGATGGCATGGTTGACAGTGTCAAAGGCAGAGGAGAGATCGAGCAGAATGAGAACACACGGAGTGTTGGAATCGAGGTTCAGGAGCAGGTCTTCACGGATGTTCAGAAGAGCAGTTTCCGTGCTTCTGGCAGCTCTGAAGCCAGATTGATGGTCATGAAGACTACCAACAGATTCAGCATGGAGGTTAAGCTGGGAGATGGCCAGTTTCTCCAGGAGCTTGCCCAGGAAGGGAGTGATGGAAATAGGGCGATAGTTAGCCGGGCAGGAGGGGTCGGAAGAGGGTTTCTTGAGAAGAGGGTGCACAAGGGAGTGCTTGAGGGGGGAAGGGAAGACTCCAGAGGCGAAGGAGTGGTTGCAAAAGTCAGCCAGGGCAGGAGCCAGGGAGTCGATGTGGTCCTTGATAGTTTTGGAGGAACAGACGAGACTTTCATTGATCGGACTTGTCTGGAAACCTCGTCAGCAGAGAAGGGTGGAAAGGCAGAGAAAGAGGGAGGAGGGTTGACCGCAGAAGGGCCAGAGGAAGAGCCGGGGAGGGAGGGAGGTGAGAGGAGGAGAGCGAGGACAGGATGTCCTGAGTTTTAGAGATGAAGTGAGAGGCCAGTGCAGTGCAGAGGGCCTGGGAGGGGACAGGAGAGGTAGAGACTGCAACAGGGTTGGCCAGCTCCTTGCAGATTTTAAAGAGTTTGGCGGAGTTGTTTGATGCCGCAGAGATGCGGGCTTGGATAAGGGCTCTCTTCTTGGTGAGAACGGAGAGCCAGTACTGCCTTTGAAGCAGGCGGCAGGCCAGTTTGTCAGAGGATGAACATGAAGCACGCCATTTCCTCTCAGCAACCCTGCACTTGCGTTTTAGGGTGACGAGATCCGAGTCATACCAGGAGTTACATTTGGCTCTGGGCTTCAGGCGGATTCTCATGACGGGGGCAAGGATATCAAGAGTAGCAGATATAGCAGAGTGGAGCATGGAGAGGGCTGTGTCAGGGTGGGAGTCAGCCGAAGGGGCAGGGGGGGGAGAGAAGGTAGCAGCAAAAGCCTCAACTGACACACGCTTCATGGGTCGGATGACCGAGAAGGTGGGTGGCAGTGAAGAGGGTGGCTTTGCCTGAGGGGTAGGGAGGGGGGTGAGGTGGGAGGATAGGAGAAAGTGATCGCTCCAGGAGAGAGGAGTGGAGAGAGGGACGGAGAGGGGAAGGTCAGAAGAGATCAGAGCATCAAGAGTGTGCCCAGCAGAGTGAGTAGGCCCAGACGGGAGAATAGAGAGTGAGAGAGAGTCGCAGAGGTCACGAAAGAGACAAGTGGGGGGACTGGAGGCATCAAGGTGGATGTTGAAGTCGCCAAGAAGGAGTATTGTGTATATTTCCACTCCTAATGCCAGCTGCCTAATGTACTTGGCCTCCAGACTTCGACACAGTCCGCACAAGTCACTGGGAATTTACATTTACATTAACTTTCCACTCCATGCTCAATAAGAATGCGGCACTTCGTTCCCTAAGGCGCATGCGCTAGTGACTAGCGTTTTGTTCAGGCAGTCCCGCTCTGAAACGCTACAGCAACGCTGGTATGCGCATGCGCACACGCCGGGTAGTAAAAAACACTACCCCCGGCGCGCATTCGCACCCAGCATAGCCGTAAACAGCTCGGCTTTTTCTTTCCTTGGGGATTTTCCTTCGGTGTACGTGGCGCCCCAGTCGCAAGTTGAAAACACGACTCCACACGCCAGCCTGCATCAAGCTCAGGTCAAGAATCTCAGGTAATCTCAAACCCTAATCCCAGCGTTGATTGTAGTCCTCATTTATACCATCTAATGAAACGGGTTCATACATCTTGTTTTTAAACAGAACTGCTACAGACTAGAAATCGACTTTGGCTACACCAAACCATTACCCGCTGGCCCGAAGTCTCGTGCTCAGATGCCACTGAACCGGCACCCCGCCCCTTTCCTACGATTTTCCACACATAAGCGAACTAGCAAGGTGAGCGCTTGCTATTTCTATGCACCTAGGTCACTAAAACTCCAGTTTTGACCACCAACAACTGTACATTGACCTAGAACTATATGTGACTCCTGTAGCTTTTCACAGCCTGCTGTTAGACCCTAGTAGCCTATACTATCCTGCACCTCCCGCCATGCAGGTGTCACAAGAAATCTCCAGATTCATGCAGCATTGCAGCCCCCAAGGTCAGTCTTGTGTCTCCCCCGCCCCCAATTTTACAGTGGTGTACCATACTCTTGGAACAGATCATGTCTTGTGTTTTTTAATAAACAGTTTTTAACTCTTAATTCAGACACTAATAGTGTCCATATATCACTATCCTAGGGAGACCTACTCCAGGCCCAAGATGAAGGCACTTAGCCGAAACGTCTTCAGGACCAACATTCAACTACTTCTCCTGGTCCCTACATCTTTTTGATCTATATCTAGACGTCGACCACATATTAGGTCACCCTCCAGCCTGGCTACAGACAACCAAGAGTTTCCTCATTTACTGCTTTCCTTTGGTTGCCTTGTATTTAATACTTGTTAATCACTTGTCACTATAGGTGGTGGTTACACAGTGCTCTTTCAAGCACTACTTTGTTTTATCATTGCATTTCTGCAATTTATCTTGTTACAACAATTGTGTGAGGACTAGGCTAAGACTATGAATTAACCTCCTTGCACACTCTCTATTTATGAATCAATTTGTTGATTTCGGATTGTCTTTTCTACAAATACCTCTCAAAAAATACTACTGATGCATGACTTCCTAATGCACCTCACAGCAAAATAAATGTAAAAGCTGTCAGATTGATATCTATTTTTGTCTGAACTCCTTTTTGTACATCTTCACATTTAAAGTGTTTTTGTACCTCTTTGACACAATAGAAATTACTTAGGTCTACTACAATCAATAAGTAGCCTCCCCAAAAAAAACGCTACACATCAGAACAGACCCCCTTTTGTTAACCAAGTGAAAACACTGAAGGCTGGGACAGTTACGCCAAATTCACAGAGTAAACTGAGAGCACCACTAGTTCAAAAACTGTTGCGAGTCCAGACTCCCAGCACAAACTGAGAAAGCAAATTATTTTAAGAACTATTAAATGCCAGTAGATTGAGTCTACATTCCCAGTGCAAACAGAGAAGGCTACTTATTAGGCTGCTGCTCTTAGCGATAAGGAGTCCAGAACAAAACATCTACCCACATGGAATAAGAGTGTTGTTCAAACTTATAGTATGCATCAATCATTCATTTACCCAATACACTATATATGGGAACAGATAATATTCAAAATTGTCAATACTGATTTTTGGCTGAAATTCAGCATGCCTTAAAAATGCCACAGACAAAGAAAGAGGGGGGGGATTTGCCCCATGAGCAGAAAAGGAGGGGACAAAAGACCAAAATAACACCGTAGATCCCTTACTGCTATGTATCAAAATCAACATGATTAAATTGTTCAAAAAAGTACCAAACTCTGGTATCATGCATTTTTATGAAATTCTCTGAAAACAAAAAGGGCAAATTTCTAGAAAGTTATTTGAAATATTTATTATTTAGACAAAGAAAATCCTGATGAGCATAAAGGTTGTAATGACAAAGAAGTATAACAGAAATTGTTAAAACACTCACAGTTGTAATTCACAATTTTGTTTAAAGAACAGAAAACAATCAATTATTCTTTTTATGAAAAACAGAAAAAAATATTTTTTAAAATAGGTTCTTCTTTGTTGTAAAGTCACAAAGAAGAAATAAAAAAGGAATGGAGTACTAGTGGAGAGAAGATATATAGACGGTTCTTAAGGTAAAAAGTTCTTCCTTCTCTACACAGAACAACCGTATCCTCTCAAACTCTAACTCCAATATTCCTAATGACAGGTCTGCCTACGTGTAGGTGTCAAAAAAATATTTCAAGAAAAATCAACGTTGACATCATCACAACAACGTTTCGGCTGAAATGCCGCCTGTCTGGCCATAGTTTCTTTACATAGTTGAAAGTTGCCTTCCTCAGGGCGAAAGAACCTCACAACAGTTTAACCCTCAATTTTGTAGGCTGTGGAAAAGTTAGAAATACAGGCGTGAAAACGGGCTCAGGGGCCCACAACAGTAATGCCTGAAGAGCGGAACCAACAGGGCCCTTGGTGTAACTGCATCGGGTCAGGTTGGAAAAAACAACAAATGTGGATTAAATCCTGCAACTAGATAGCATGCACAGTTGAAAGGTGCAGTCTGCGGAGTATATAGTGCGGAGAGCACATGCGTCGGGTAGGCTAGTGTGGTCCCATATCACTGGCATAAAAGGTGTACAGCCTCTATAACGACTTGACCAAAGTATAATGCAGATGTACGAGGGGAACAGCCTTTCTTGAAAACCTCTCGCAACGAGGCAACCTTTATGCTCATCAGGATTTTCTTTGTCTAAATAATAAATATTTCAAATAACTTTCTAGAAATTTGCCCTTTTTGTTTTCAGAGAATTTCATAAAAATGCATGATACCAGAGTTTGGTACTTTTTTGAACAATTTAATCATGTTGATTTTGATACATAGCAGTAAGGGATCTACGGTGTTATTTTAAAAATGCCACAGAACATTTAGCAGGTCCTAAAAAGCATTCACCAGAACGTACTTCAGAGTTGGCGCCAGTTGCTGAACTTTCCCTTCTGTCAATAAGTTCTCCCTGAGAAGATGATGCCGAAGGCGAAGATGCTGTATGGTTTGAGAAGAAAGGGTGTGTAAAAAAACTAGAAGTCTGTGACCGTGAAGAATGAATGCTACTGGTGTCCATGTGGTCATGTGCACCCGCTCTATGATGGCACATCACAAGATCCACCAAGTCCTCCTTCTCTCTGCAGCTCTCTGTTGGTATGTTTCGGAGATTCAGATATTGGCGCAGATCTTTGACTTTTAATCGCATCAACTGTGGGCGCTGAAAAGCTGTTTCTTGTAGTAGGTGACAGGTAGCACATCTTCTGAGGTTTTCTTGGAGGATAGAACAGACAGAGCAAAAGTCCTTCTTGCAGTCACAGCATACATGCTAGGGAAACAAACAAAAAATATCAAGCCATATATTAATTCATGGCTCGTAGGCACTGTAAATAAACAGCAACAATTAACTTAACGTTTCCAAATCAATTCACGATTTTGTGCCAGCACATTATGCATTGCTGCACAGATTCCAATGACCTATTGAAACACTTGTGTACAGGCGCGTTATAAATTCCACATCATATCTGATCAATGTGTGGGTCTTCAGCAAAAGCTTATTGTGTCAATGAAAAAGAAAACCGTCTGAAGGCATACGCCTCTTTTGTCTATCTAGGCAGTGGAAGTAGATATCTTGCAGGGGACTGTTGTTCAAGAGACATCAATAGGCCACAGGATTATCTAAACATTGTTAGGGCATCAAAATATGTGGCTCATTGGGGCATGCCCGATATCAAGAGGGCAAGGGACCTACATCAATTACACCTTATTGCGGGGAGATCCACGATCCAAAACTAACTTTAGCGAAAGACACCTGAACTTTTTCATCTGCTTGGTTAAACCATCTTTTCCCCAATGAGTCCTTTTTGTGGCCTCAGAGGTGCAACTAATGGGCCTCTTGAGGGGTCTCATGCCTCTTAGGTTAGGGTGCCCCAAAGGCACCCGGTTTCCTGTGAGAGTAATCTTGCATAGTTATCTGTGTGAGCTCCGTTAGTCGGGGACATTCTATGATGCAGAATCCATAGCCTGCTGTATCCAGGGGGTGTCTATACTAATAAGCACTGTATAAAGTTCAGCAGCTATCCTTGGTTTCTATGTGAGCGAGGCAAATGGATTTTATCATATGTGCATGTAGATTCTGTCAGTTTCTTAGGAGAGCTGCAGAGCAAAGGCAATATATGGGGGCATCATGTAATAGTGTCGGATTCCTTGCTAGAATCCACAACTGAGTGGAAGCCTGAGAAGACGACAGGACATTTTTGAACTCAGCAACCACTAGTGATTGGGTGGCCACCAATCGCTTGAAAGGAGGCACCCTCCCGAGTGGGAGCGGATTGTTCACTCACCTCCTGAATACACTGTTTAACCAAAGAGTTCCAATCTGAATTGGTGAAACAAACTATGTTGAATGCGCAGACGGTGCACCACACACGCAACAAGAGGGTCACGTGTGTGATCGCCTCTAACAGGTTAGGTAGAGACTGCTTGGGTTGCTGAGGAGAAACTGCTGGGAAACACACACAGAGCTTGAAACCAGTGAGCATGGTATGTGGGAAGTATTGAAAAAACGTAAGCGCAACTTGCAGCAACTAGGCATTTGGCTCTGTCCCACAGACGTGGAGAAAGTGAATGACTGTTGGGCAGGGCGCGAGGGGAAAGTGCCAGGCAGGAGTGTGGGTGCTGGAACTACCAGAAAATTCTAAACAGTATGCTGCATATCAGCAGGGTCTGGTCCAGTCTCTGTTCCTTGAGACTTCCCAAGAGGAAGAAGGAAATGGGATGTAAGAGTATGTGACCGATTGCATTTTGCCAGAGGATCCTTTAGTGTCTGCTGACAAGAATTCTCAAGCAACCATATTGAACTGAAGAACTGGCCCTCTCTCCCCTCGAGTTGAAGAGCACAGTCTGGTCTAAAGCTTGAAGGACCCCTACTCCTAGTGAAAGTCTTGCTGCTTATCCCCGAGCAGACTTGACACAAAGAGGAAGGAGCACCAGACACCCGGAGCAAGAGTAGTAGAAAAAGCCAAAGACGCTGGTACAGAAATAAAGTAATTAAGAACTGTAAACGAACTTAAAAACCTGGTTCAACTGCAACCACTCGACTCCATCACCACCACAACTTTTGCTGCACCATCTGATCCTTGTACCTGCCGGCAATTACCTCCAACCTTGTGGGGATCTGAACAATTGACAGCTAGCAGCTGGAAAATACCCCAAGATTTCTGCCTATGAGGTACTCCTGCATCCCTCTGGCAAGGCCTCTTGATGACGCCAAACCACTGCCCAATCTGGAGCATTAAGCATATATCTAATTATTGTTGGTACTGTAACATCAGGACCAGTATCTTACTGAACCCACCGGAAGTCAGGCAGTCTCTCTGATGGATTCCTATACGAGACAAACTCCCAGTTGAGCAGATGCGGGCCATTAAGTGCCCCCTGGAGAATACTAGACACTTGGCCCACAAATGACTTTGACTCTCCGATTTTAAAAAGCTTCTTTGTATATACAAAGTTACTCATACCCTGCACATCATGTTCCTTCGCTCCACAGAAGATAAAATGTTTATGTATTAATAATACTGCAAGCACTTTCTCTTACGGTTATACGAGCTCCAGCATATCCTGAAACTACCCTGTTTCCCTCCAAACCCTAACTGCTGAGTTACTTGACTGAGGGTAGGAAGCCCTGCAGATCATTTGTACATTAGTGATTTGCAGATTAAACACAGGTCTAAGAGAAACCGCAGAACCACGACAAGTCGAGCACATATACTTGTTACTACTCAGGAGACAGTTCGATGCCAAACAATGAGGAGATTGTGGTAGGAGTCCGTGTCTTGGAGGGGTGGGACAATATCGTGCCAAAAAAATCCGATTTAGATAAATTAACGTGGTTTGTGAGAATGAAATCTGACCAACTCTATTGGCACTGAAGAATAGTGGGTGTGGAAATAATTTAAAAAAGCGATCAAATAGATTTGGAATATTTACAAAAATATAATGCATTTATTAATACACAACAAACTCAACAGCCACAAATACTGTAGATTAATCATTGTGGCGAATCGAGGATATTCATTCCCCCCTCCAAAGGGGAAGCCTCCCCCTTTGAGGCTTGGGAGGTAACCCGCTCCACAAGACTGTGACTATCGGTCTGGGCAAGTGGGACCTCACTGGGAGAGACTCCCAGTGAGCGGACAGGAATCCTGTTCCTTTGGGGAACTCTGTAGACCCTCCACAATAACAGTGTATATGGGACTACCTGCTATGAAGAATTATTTTTGAAAAGGAAAAAGGTACCTACCTTCTTAAGGAGACTTCTTTTTAACTGGGACGAGTAGAGTGAAGAGGATCACAAGCAGAGGAAGCCCGCTGACAGCAACACGCCTTGGAGAGGCAAAGCAGAAGCGAAAGGAGTGCCCTAACCAGCTGAAGCCCACTATCATCACTATGCCTTGGAGAGGCAGAGCAGAGTGCCGCAGAACGTGCGACTTTCACGCAAGTAGAGGGCGCCAGTCCAAAATGCCAGAGGTCCGGCATTTGTGATAACAGAGAAGCCGTTGTGAGCCAAGAAAAGAGAATACTATGTCCGGTGGTGGCATGGCCACAAAGACATTGTGGTGTGCAGTATGCCTGGCGAACTGCGCCAAAACCATCACAGTGGGGAGTGTCCAAAGCTCCCTTGGTGCCTGCACCCATACACGGCAGCAACGAGAGGGAAAGCCAAGAACGGAAGTCAGTAACACTAAAAATCACGAGAGCCGAAGCAGAAAGAGGACCTGAAAGAGTGCCGAGCTCTACAACATTCCCCTGCACAGTAGGCGGTAACGGGCAGAATGGAAGAAGCAGGAAGCCGCTCGGATACCATTATTAAGCGAAAAGAACTCATTGCAGTGAGACAAATGAGATATAGAACATAAAACGGTATAACTGGAGTTTAAAATATTATAAGGAGAATAACAAATAAATCTGAAATAAAGGCATTTAGAGACCGAGCACGAATGACATGGGAAGAGTGGGGAAGGCCAGAGATGAAGTTGAATAGTTATGAATGAGAAATCAAAATATGCTAAGAACCAAAAAAAGAGAGTGAGAAACCCCAGGAGAGGGGAAAGGTCACATGTGAACAAAAGACGCCCATAATAAGAAAGCCTGGGTTACAAGACTTGGAAAGGCATACAAATTTAGACCACAGTAGAAGAAAGTGTACCAAGGAGAACTGTCGAAAACCTATCGCTAAAGAGGGAAACAAACCTAAGTATGTTCTAAACGAATAACAAGAACTTAACCAAGGAGGCGTCAGGAGACTATTCAAAGGGACATTGCTAAGAAAACCTTAGAATTAAGAGGAGAGGTCTCATTAAAGTTAGTTAACATAGTGGTATGGTTAGTTAGTTTGGACCGTGTGCATATTCATTTGAGACTTCCTGGCGACCAACGAGCACCTTTAATTTATTTAGGTAGGCCGGTATACCCTTTAGCAGTATGGAGAGATGGGCCTTATTCTGATCATTTTATTAATCATCAGTCAAAATGTCTTTAACGTGTCTGAATCCTCGTTCCAACCCGCCACATCATAAAATGCAATGTGGCACAGGTACACAAAGGGAGTATGTTGAAGGGAAAAGCCAGTTCTGACAGAGGAAGGTGGTGACAATTAGGGGAAAGGGTTGCGGGGGGTGAATTTCTGTTCACCTTCTCTAGTGCCAGTCTGTTTCTATGCAGCCCACAATTGTCTCACACCATACCTCATACAGCAAATGCTCACGAGACTCATTCTGCTTCTTACAGAACCAGAAAGGTTATCCTGCACTAAGAGCCGCAGCAGAAGAGCGAGTCAACCCTCTGTGCCATCCACGCTCCAGAAACTAAAAGGCGACAGAGGCCCGCATTGGGAACCGCAAGCCTTTGGACTTCCGCACTACTACATAGACCACGAAACACTGGCTCGAGTAGGGAAAGCTACAAAGTCCCTGAGGTGGTTAGTGAGATAAGGCCAAGTACCTTTATGTTAACAACTTAGCTTATTTAGTAACTAGCATACTGTGAGGAGTCAGGAATGAAACTCGGACACAAGTAAGTCATGATTTTGGTTCAAGACTTTTATTGAAAATAAAAGGGGTTAGGAAAATGCCTCTCTGACCCTGCTCCAAGGAGTTTCCCTACCTAAACCAAAAACTAAGGATCCGTCTGTCAGAATGTCCAAAGTTCTATTCTGACACTCACATGCTAATAAACTAAATTCTAAGGTGAGGGTGGTAATATCTTTGGCCTTCAGTGGTTTACAAAAAAGTGTTCAAAAACGAAAAATAAATAACTCACCACAAAAGTTCAAGGATAAAGATCCTTGCTCCAGAGGGTGACTCCCTTTCCCTGGATTCGTCTTTACTTTGATATTTAGTAGCAGTTCCTTGTGCCTTTCTTGTCCAGCAACAACACTAATACAGACAACTGTCTGGGTTTCTACTTTTGTCCCCGTCAGGATACCTGGTATACTCTCCTGCCAGGGTTTTGCTCCTTCTCTCCTGGTTAACACAATCCTTTTTCCTATTCCTGATATATTCTTCAGAGGACCTCCAACTATGGTACTTTCTTGCAACTGCCTGGTATACTCTCCTGCCAGAGCTTCTGCTCATACACGGTCTGTACCCTCTTTCAGAGTTGCAAGTTTACTCTATTTGATAATATTTCTGCTGGATATATTATCCTGGTCAGGTTTTTCATATGCTTGCACTGTATCCATTCACATACTTGTAAGGTTTTCACTCGCAGTTCCTTTATCTTTCTGATAATTAGCTTTCTCACTCTCTCCCTCAGCTTTTTAAATTTACAATTACATGCATTCCACATTGGGTGCCAATATGCCCCTGTGTCCGAGTGGACTCACCGGCAACTGATAGCGGTGCTGGATTCTCCAGCGCCAGCCGGTGATGGTCTTTCGGTACTTTATTTCTCGCAACTGCTTCCACACAGCTTTCACATCAATCGTGGCTTCCGCTGGGCTGGGCTGCTTCGTTCCATGGTCCGGTGAGTTAGATGCTACTTGCTAACACATGTGAAAGCCCAGAAGCCCATTGTCAGCTCCTGGCGGTCTCGCAGCATATCCTGTTCTTCTTGGCAGCTTCTTTCTTCTTGGCTCTCGAGTCCGACAGCTCCACCACACTGTAGACCCACACGGAGAAGCGCAGCTCTCTCCTGCCAGCAACACAGCTCTGCTCTGCTTCTGCCACTTAAATTTCCCCAGTCACAGGTGTGTGTGAGTCCAACAACTAGAATGCTCCTTAGGCTTGTGGCCACCTTTGCTCTGCGTTGCTCGGTTCCTCTTCCTCGTCCCAGTATTTGGGTAGTTATGTGAAAGGAAGTCAACTCTTGACAATTTGCACACTAAACCTGGGTAAATATTCTTAATGGTTTTCAAGGGCAAGTCAGTCCTGAGTGATTGGTATGTGGAACCTGAGCAGGCGTTTTCATAAGTTTCACAAGGGAGATCAGAGTTGGAAGGTTGACGTATGGGTCTTGGAATAAGGTTTTCAATGCCCTTCATATGTGGATGAGGAGACGTATGACGAGGTATTCAGTTAAATTTTCGAAAACACATTTTTGAAATACCATTTTGTCGAAACAAAATTGCAGAAAGAAAAAAAACATTCTGAATGTTTATCTATTATTTATTTTATTTTTGTTTCGTTAGTAAAAAAAAGTTTAAAAAAACAGGGGGTATGTAAAAAATAAAATAAAAAACCATTCAATTTTTTTTATTTTCCGGCATTTTGGTTTTGAAAAAAATGGCATTTCGAAAATGTGACATTCGAAAAATGTCACTATAAACCGTATGACAATATGCCATGAGGACATACGGTACAGGGGGTTAACCTCAAGGGAAAAGGGGGGATACCAGGTCTCATCCGATGAAATAATGTTCTCCCCGCAGGTTGTCTCCCCCCCCCATGTGATACTCCCACATAAAGCCGCCCCCCAGGGTCATGATCAAGTAGTGGCTGCCGTGCCCTGGCTACATGGGAGGAGGTCCCGTCAGGAAAACGGTGACGACTCCATCGGATTCATCACAATACTGAGGAAGAAAATCGATATGCACTAACCTGGGATGAAGGACGTCTGGGTTAGGGAGGAGGTGCTTAGAGAGAGGAGAAGGGGATGGCCGAAGTGCCCATTGATTTTTCAATAAAAACCCTTGAACTGCCTCTGAGAATTTAAGTGATTCTTGTGCCATCTGTGAGAAAGAGTTGAGAAGACAGCAAACAGCCATCAAGTGGAAGGGGGCTGATTAGGACCATAAGGGAGAGTTCAGGCATGAAAAAGGGGTGGGAGGAGTTGATTTGCCTATTTTTCACAAAGGTGTTGTAGGAGAATCCAAAAGAGAAGAAAGGTTTACTGAGGGAGGAGGTGCGGAACATGAAAAGGTGTGGGCACCGGTCCGAGCATTTAGGGACACCTACTAGAAGAACAATATGATCAGATGGGCCTGTGATCCAGTAAATAGATAGGGAACTGTTAGAGGTACGGAGCACTCCAAATGAAAGCAGGGTCATGGATTCCAAGGTTAGAAAGCGTTAGCAGGAGAGGTGGTCGATTGGGTTAAAGACACCTGAAAGGTCCTGGAGAATGAGGATGAAGAGAGTCACTGGTGTGGGTAAATGCAGTCTGTGCAACGATTGCTACAGATTCCAGATGTAAGTGGGTAGTAGAGATCCTTACTTTCAAGGTGATTCATGATCTTTTTGAAAATCACTGACTCAAGAGGGAGAGGGAGGAGAACAATTTAATGATGCAAACACCTTGAAGGCTTGTGGGGTTAATTGGGTCAACAAGAATATGGCAGTGGCTGGCAGTCTTGAGGATGGAAGTCCGCTCTGGAGGTGAGGTGGAGAGAAAAAGTGAGCACAGGCTAGAGGAGAGAGGTAGTGGAGACTGGAGGGGGTGATAAAGAATATGGAAATAGAGGGAAGACTTGTTATCATGGATCGTAGAGCTTCAGAGAAAAATTAGATGGCCAAGTCATTAGCTGAAAGTGAGGAGGCTATAGTTGAGGGCAAGAAGGTGCCAGCATAACCTGTGGGGTATAAAAAAAAAAGGGGGGTGCAAGGAGAATTGAAGGGTGAAAGTATAACATTCCTCTATGTCTAAAATAGACAGGTGTTCAAGGATGGTCTTTGTGTATGCTGTCAGAAGTGTAGGGGGTGCAAGAGGGGCAAAATATGAGCCATCAGAAGAAGTGAAGGAGCATGGTGGTTTTTAAGCTGGTGAATCCCAGGTGTAATCCAGTTTACGGGTGCAGAGTAGAGGGCACAAAGGTTTGAAAGAAAGATTTATGAAGGCAGTGGTCAGAGCGAGGTTGAAATCATGGCTTGCTCAATAGATAAGGGTTTAGAAGGAGGGCGGAGTAGTAGGAAGAGTTGTACCAAAGCCACACAGGGGGCTAGCGAGTCACTTTAGAGCAGAGGTCTTCAAACTGGGGCGCACGAGAGCCCAGCATGAAAAGTAACATTTTTAGGTTGGAGGATATGAGTTGGGGCAGCTCACATGGTCGGACTGGACCATAAAACTGTCTCAGGCACCACTGAAAAAGTGGCCTGCAGTTGCAAATGTATATTCATTCCTTTAGTCACAGACTGAATAGTACCCAAGGGGATGTTTTTTGTTAAAATGTAAGCAAATTGTGATATTTAAAGAATATTTATTCAGCAACAATGGTCAAAACTACTAGCTGCATAGTGAAGTAACTCATCAAAATGGCTATACAAAGTGGCCCATTTAGACTGTCATACACTAGCATTTTGCGTTTTTTATGTACAGGCATTGCCCTAGTGCCCTATAGGCCTGTCCAAGCCTGGCAGTTCATCCATAATGGGTGAGGGGCGTCCACCCAGTGGCCCTCTCGAAACACTGAGCACCCCCTCAGCTGCTTTTTCCAGCTGAGGGAGTGCTCCTGGGCTGATTGAACTGTCAAAGTGAAACATTGATTCCCCTTTGACAGTTCAGTTCCCCAGCCGCACATGCTGACTGAGCCATGCAAGGCTGGGGGAGTTTCGCTTCGCCAGCCTTGTATAGCTCATTGGTAATGTTGGCTGAGGCACTGCGTGTCTGTATGTGCGAGGTGGAGCTACTGCGCCTTCACGCACATAGGGGCAGAGCGACCTGGAGTGGGGCATTTCAGCACCCACGAGCAGGCCCCTGCAGAAGGTAAGCTTATGTTAATTTATTATTTATTTAAATATGTGTATGGATGCATGCATGCTTGTGTTATGAGTGAGTGTATGGTGATGGGTGCTCGTATGAATGATAGATTGATTGCTGTGTGAGTGTGTGCGTTTTCTTTTGGTCCATTGAGCTGATTTTGGCAGGGGGAGGGGGGAGAGATTGTACAACAAAGACATATACACACCTGCCAAAATCAGCTCTCCTCCTGAGGCGCTGTGGAGCCCAGGGGACGTTTTATTTTTATCTATCATAGATGTCCAGTCAAAAATATCATGCTTTCCCCCTTCGCCCCCCCCAGTGCCAATTGCAAACTGTTTGGCTTTTTACCCATTTTCTTCTTTTTTTTTTTAACACATGCTCTCAAATAAAGTCATGGAACGCCCCTTGATTGGTTGATTTGTCGGAAATATTTATGCCCCTCATCTTAAAAAAATCACCAGCTCCTACTGGCCCTCTGACTGTTTTGGGAACGGGGTGGGGGATTCCAGGGACTGTTGTGGGAGCAGGATGAGTGGGAGCATTGGGATAGTGGTGGAGTAGGGCGGGGAGAGCCCAGGGTCTTTGATGGGGTGGGAAGAGCCCAGGGACTGTGTAGGAGTGGGATGAGGGAGCACAGCGACTGAGGGGAGCAGATGTGGGAGCCCAGGGTCTATACTGGGAGTAGGGTGCGTTGACAGAGCGCAATAGTTCATAGCTATTTGTACATACTGACCATTTGCCATTTTTTGGGGGGCCCAGCCAGCCCAAATTCTGCTCAAGGGGGCCCAGGACAAAAAAGTGTGAAGACCACTGCTTTAGAGGGAGATTGGAGGAGGGACAGAGACATTGAAGGAGATAAGTGTGTGGTCAGATGGGGAATACTAGATAGTGAGGTTATAAGGGTTGAACGAGCGAAAGAATACCAGGGTGTGAGTGGGAATGTTGTAGAGGTCAGAAAGGAGACACTAGTACAAGTTGGTAGGGTTGAGGGAATTTTAGGGCGGTTGAAATCTTTCATAAGTGCAACAGAGGTTTCCCTATCACTCAATTGTCATGATCAGGGAAGATGAGTGGGACAGCTGATTGACAGCTAAGGAGGAGCGTATATGACAGGATCCGAGTAGCATTAATAGGGAGAGAGGTGTCAGAAGGTGCCAGACAAGGAATTGGGCACAATGATCATGAAGCCACCCCTCCTGACCCCACCCTTTGTCAAGCGGAAGGAGTGGATAAAGGTGGAGGAGTCAGAGCATAAAGCAGCAGTGTTGGCAGAGTTCAGGTATGCCTGTGATTGAGATCAGCAGATTGCGAGAGTCAAAGTGATCAGAAAGAAAGGTTTTCTTACATACTGACTGAGCATTCCAGGATATGAGGATAAGAGTAGTGTATTGCGGTTTGAGGAGGCGGCGTCTGCAGTGCTAGAGGGGAGATCAGAAAGATAGATTAGATGGGAGCAAGAATGGCACCTTTTTGTCTCCTGTGGTTGTATTGCATTTGTATTTAGGCATTCATATAGCGCTCTTGATGGACCAAACCGTATAGCGGTGCAGTTGGAACAATAAATTCAGACGGAGCAGAACTAAGCCCATAACCGGGGTACAAAAGAATCAGCAATGACAAAAACTTTATTTAAAGAGAAACGTCTTGAGAGCCTTGCGAAATTGATAGTGATTCAAGAATCCCGATTTTTTTGGGAATCATGTTCCACAATTTCTGGATTGTAGAAATCTCATTGGTTAATAGCGTTGAATCGTGTCTCTCAAATATGCTAGAGCCAATCCATTCAAGCCACTTTAATCTAATAGGCTCATCCACTGCAAACCAGTGCAAGGCATAGCAGGAAGGGCAGACATGGGCTGTTTTGCCCAGCCTGAAAAACATTCTGATTGCCGGATTCATGGCTTTTTGAAGCCTCTGGGCTGGTTTAGATGGGATGCCCATCAACTGGCTATTACAATAATCCAGATGTGCGTTTGTTAAAGCGCCCACCACAAAGGCATGATCATTGTTAGGAACGTTGGGAGAACCTGCCGTAAAAGTCTCAGCGAGTAATAGACTGCCTGAAACTTGGCTCCAACCTGACCTTTGTTGCCAAGGTTATCCTGCCGCACACAAGGAACCTTGGAAACAAATCTAAGATTGGTTACCAAGAGGGTCGGTATAGGCAGTTCCTTGGCAACGGTAAGTAAATGTGTTGGTCCAAACAGAATGAGCTTGGTCTTGGCTGCATTCAATCGGAGCCGATTATCAAACATCCATTGACTAACTTCCTACAGGCACGGTTTAATTTTTATAAAAGCTTCGTCAAAATTGACAATCCTGATGAAGATTTGAGTATCAGCATAGGAATGGGAACTCATCCATTGCGTCTCAATCTCCACCAAGGGGCGCATGTACAAATTTAACAATAGAGGGAGGATCCCTGTGGTACACCACTCAAAAAAAAAAAAACTCTCCCAACCTGGCCTGCTGTTGACGATTTGTCAAGAATGATTCAAACCAACCAATGGCATGGTCGGAGACCCTACCCATCCCTCGCAATCGATCAAGGAGAATATGATGGTTCACCGTATCAAAGGCTGTGGATAGGCCCAGCATAACCAAAAGTGAAAGCTTGCGGCCTCTAATAAATCATCTTGAACTGACAATAGGGCAGTCTCAGTTCCAAACTTAGGTCTGAAGCCCGACTGAAAGGTGTCCAACAATAATTATCATTCCACAAATTCCTGCAGCTGGCCAGTGACCACCTTCTCAAGGATCTTTGCGGGCCAGGAAAGACCTGCAATAGGTCGATATTTCTGGGGGATCTCTGGGCCCAAAGTAGGTTTTGTCAATAAAGGTGTAATAATGTAATGCTTTGACTTGGGATAGTTCCCCCAAAACTAGAGATTTATTAATAAACCTGGTCACAAAAATTATTTCCAACGACAGACGTTTTGCTGCATAGGCAGGTAGAGAGAATAGGGAGTGATTGGTGGGTTTCTAACTCAATCAATGGATGTACCTCATTTTTTGATACCTGATGATAATCAAAGAAAGGCAACAAGCTTAGCTGATTTCACTGGGGGAGTTAGATGGTTAAAGATTAAGATGTTCATGGGATAAAGGGTGAAGATTGGATGGTTGATCAGGAGGAGGGGGAGACAAGCGTGCTTGGGGGCACTAGGATAGTGGTATGGAGACAGTAGGGAGCAAGAGTAGGTAAGAAATGATTGTGTCCGTGGGGTATAGGAGAGCCGCAGGTGAATGCAAGCATGTAGGCAGGTAGGGACCAACAAAAAAGCAGAAAACATTGAGACCAGCAGTTTGCACTCACTGGTTGGTGTTGTTGCAGGCAACTTGATGATCTGGATTTACTGGATGATCGAGTTAGGAATCTGTAGATGAGGGAGGATTAAGGTTGGTGGGACTCTGGCAGGAATGGGGTAGACTTCCACAATTCTCTAATGCAGCCCATCTCTTGCAGTTCCCTACGAGCTAAGAAGCTATCAAAATGGCATTGGTTACGCTGTGCAAGACCCTTCTTACAGCCTTTAAGCAAAACTGCCTTCCATAATAGCCCTTGTTACTTGTTGGCTGGACATCACTGTGATGTTATGGAAGAGGCCAAAAGAAAACCACACTCGCCTAGAAGATTAAAAAGCACAGAAATTGGATAACGATTTTTCCTAAGTACCACATAAAATATATAGTGTGATATTTTAAGGTCCAAAAGTGATCACTATTACTAAAGCATGCTGATGAGACATGACACCTTAAAATTCACAGGTTTGAAACTAGCATAATTAACAAGTCAGCAGTTATACAAAAATTTGACGTGCTCCATGAGGGTCAAACATAACATTCTTGTAGAAATTTGATTCAGGGTCAAGTAACACAAACATTTTCACCTAGCACATACGTGGTATAGGTAAATTGCATGTGGCAGATAAGGGTTCAAAATGAGAAACAGAAGGTACAAATCTCAAAATGTACTGTTCAGACCAATGACGTTCCCGTTACAAGTGAGGAAAGAATGATCTACTGTGGTTCACGGCATACCATTTGTATACAAGTAGGGAGTGTGCACTCTTGAAGCCTATGTTGCACCCTTTCTATAGACCCAATCAGTATCTGTTCTGTGTGGGTATCTTCTACCCTTGTTTAACTTGCACAGATCGACTCCACCTGTTCTGCCGATTGACATCTTGAACTGCTGTTGCCCCGATTCGCCTTTTAGGTTTGTGTGAGGGAAGCCTCATTGGCTCCCGTTTTGTATTTGTGAAGTGTTCAAAGGTTTATACTGCCATTGTACCTATTCTTTGCATCCAATCTTTGAAGCTCACAGTGTTAGTGCCCATCTGCTCAATTTGGGAGAGTGAGTTTGTTCTACATCACACTCATTTATAAGTGCCAGGCTATTATGCAAGTCTATGCAAAAAAGGACGAGCATACTCGTCTCTGGTACTTAAGAGATTAATTTAAGATAAAACTGCTTTTATGCCATGATGCGGACCACTGATGCATATTGATTTCCAAACAGTTAAGTTTTTGGATGCGTCAGGCTTGATTTTCACATCTTTTGTGGGAGACAAAACTCATTTGTACTCCTTTTAAATTGTATTTACTCTCAAACTTTAAGAATGGAGAGCAAAATACTCCCACCTCAAGAGCTTATCTGGAACACTGGTTGCAGGTGAAGTGTTGGTTGTGAAAAAGAAGAAATGGATGGT
Organism: Ambystoma mexicanum; assembly: GCF_040938575.1. NCBI lineage: Eukaryota > Metazoa > Chordata > Amphibia > Caudata > Ambystomatidae > Ambystoma > Ambystoma mexicanum. Next base: position 1,476,206,650 of record NC_090932.1, on the reverse strand, counting down.
AAGAATGAGTGAATCGTTGCTAGAACACCCGAGTGGTGGCAGACTAGAAGTGAGTGAGAGCAAGAGGAGCATGTGAGGGAGTGTGAGAGGTGAATGAAAGTGAGAGAAGAGTAGGTGAAGAGAGTGGAGGGTGGCCAGTAGAGAGGAGCGTAGAAAGGAGAGAGGAGAATCGAGAGGAGAGTAAAGGGGAAGAGTAGGAGAATAGAGAGGAGAGTGGGGGGTAGAGAGTGGAGAGTAGAGCAGAGAGGAGAAGTCGGAGTGTGTGTGAACATGGGGGGGGGGCATTGTGCATATGTATCTTTTCAAGCACTCAATTTCGGTGGCTTTCTTTGAACCCTTGCACCGACCAATTCAGTGCCATGCTTTCCTGCTGGTTTCATGGAGGCTGCCTTTGCCTTGGGCATAGAAAATGGTTTTTGTCACCTCACTGGTCTGCATAGCTATTTTCTTTCAGTTTAAACACTTTTAGCGCCTAGTTTAGGTGTTTTGTTGCCGATTACTATTTGTGTGATCCGACATCTGGGTCCCTCAATTGTCTTCAGCCATATGGACACCATGAGATTCCTCCGGAGCAGGTTGTCTGCAAGCTCAGCTGAGAATGAGCGGACCGATTGTTAGGCAAGAATTGATGTAGGAACCCTGTGGGAGACTACACAACACTTGTCTTCTTGGTATTAGGTAAGCCACCTTTTGGTATCGGCCTGTACTATAAAAGTTGTTAGTGTGACTGAGCAACCAGGATTATCTCAAGAGGGGTAAATGTGAGCTGTAGCAATGAAATCCACCAATACAAGTAGCACTTGTACTCAAGGTTTTTATTATAAATAATTATATATGTAACAGTAGTTTTTAAATATGCATTCTTTAAAAAGGGCAATATAGGTAACAATCAAATGTATTTTAAATTACTTTTCCAGAATCAACACAAAGCTAGTAGATACTCTTTACAGATGCTTCTTACATAATTAATACACCCTGAGGTGACTTCACCAACTAGGACAGTAATTACATTTATATATCACTAGTACACTTTGTAGATTCTGCGGTTGGTAGAAAGGAAAGGTTAAGGGAAGGAAAAAGGTTGTCAGCGCATATGAGCACTTTCAATCTTCCAATGAAGTCTAGATAAAAACCTTTCCCAGCAACAATAGTTAGAACCCAAGTTATCACCTATGATGGACAGTAAGTCAAATGGACTAGAAGAGGCTGCAGGGAGCCATGACAGCCAAAGTTAATTGGAGCACAGTCTATGGAGTTGAGGCACTTCATAGATGACAAAGTGTTGCCCAAAGTTAGAGTGTTTGTTGAAGAAAAATCACTGTAGGGTCACAAGCTGTTACACTTGTGATGGGTAGAGCTGAAATCAACTCTAGCAAGGTAGCTACTGAAAGTCTCCACTGAAAAGAGCAAAGCTAAAGACACTGAGGCAAGTACACCAAGTCAGAACAGTACCTTTGGTTAGAAGAAGAGTGGTCCAGCTGGCTTCTAGCTGGTTGCAGCAATGCAGATCCTGGGTTCCTGGGCCTGAGTCGTGGGGACAAGAGGGAGGGTGGCTGGAGGACTCCTGCGACAGGAATTCGGAGGTCAGCGGCAGCTACAGGCTCTTTTCAGATCAGCAGCACTTTGAGGTTTCATCGCTCGGTAAAGAGCACCACCGGGGATCTTGCATACTGGTTGGGCTGCCTTCACTCCTTGGGTCTTGCACTCTGGTGAGGGGACTCTAGCTCTGGTTGTCTTGCTTCTGGAGGGTCCTGGGGAGAATCCTGGAGCTTCTGGCTTGTTCACAGACGTTGCACTAGCCTACAGATTTCTCAACCCCTGGCACTCGGTTCCTGCAGCAGCAAATAAGTACAGCCAGATGAGGAAGAAGATGGTGCAGTGGAGTTAGCCTCAGGGTTAGTTGGTCCCACTAACCCAAGGGAAGAAGTCCTCCATTCCGGATCTTCTCTTGACGATCAGAAAAAGGAGTTTCAGCATAGCAGCAGGCCTTCACTGTGTGATTCAAAGGTCCAGGAAGATGCAGCAAGCTTCGTTCACATGTTCTTAGTCGGGTTGTTCTTCCCAGTGGTTGACTGTCTCCAGTCCCAAAACCCTTGCCTTTTTTTTTTTTTTATTTATTTCAGTTTTATTAGTTTTGCAACGGTAGAAGTTTGACAATCATTTACAGGCATTTTCCACCAACTAGTCATATAATAGAGTTTTCACAAAAAGAACAATCGTGTGTAAAGCATATAAAGTCTTTGGAGATCACATAAGTTTCTAATAGCATCATCAAAACCAATTACCTTCACCCCGCCACCTCCCCACTTTTCACATAGTGCCGTCTGGAGAGCTAGAAGAGACCAATTGTTACATCTGAACCATTCTTATATCTATGACATGGGGCACACAAGCACAATATAACCTATGAATTTGGCATAGCAGACAACGTCGACCATTGAGTAGATTGTCTCTGAATGTAGTAACGCTTTGCACACATTCCTTTCATACAACATATTTAACACGAAATTCAGACCATGCATTCTCAACTGTGGTGCGATCCCCATGTAGGGCTGCAGTCAGGCTGTCCATTCTATATATGTTCAGGGCAACACCCAGCCATTCAGTTTTGCTAGGGAGCGTGGCTCTCTTCCATACCATGGTGAGACAGGCTCTTGCGGCCATCAATAGACCTTGTATCATTTTGGGTGCCTTCATGGTCGTGTCGTCTGTCTCAATCAGGCCAAACAGAATCAACAGTGGTTGTTTCTCCCTTTCATCATCATCTAATTCCCTGATCCAACTGAGAACCTCTGACCAGTAGGCTTGGACCACTGCACATCCCCACCACATATGCCAATAGTCGGCCCGCTTCCCGCAACCCCTCCAGCAGTATGGGCTTACCCCTTGGTACATTTTGGCAAGCCGGATTGGGTCATATTGCCATCTATACATCAACTTGACAGCGTGTAGTTTGTATTGGCAAGATATAGATGATTTTGCCATTCGTCTACATATTTGTAGCCATAGTTTTTGTGAGATCTGTCTGCCCATATCCGCTTCCCATCTGTCCTTGAGTGTGAGGGATGGTATAATATCGACCTTAATCAATGCCAAGTACATTGCACTTATTAAACCTCTAGAGCTCGTGCATGTGTTAAGAATTCTTTCAAATGGGGTGAAGTCCCTTTTTAACTGGTGTTTCCATATCGCCCTTGTCATCACCCCCTTGAGTCTCAGGTATAAGAAGACCGAAAGCGGGCCTATACCGAGTGCCTCCTGAAGCTCCTGGATAGTGATAAAGGTGCCATTTCTCCACAGTTGACCCGCCCTTTCTAATTCTGCATCCTACCAGGTCTCAAAGCTCCCTGGGTCCGGGATTGCATCTCGGATCCCTGGTGACCAAAGGTGTCCCAGTGGAGAGGGCCAGGTCGTAACTCCCACCATTTTCTTGCCTGGCTTCCATATTGCCCATATTGTACCAATAATGGGGTGAGTTTTGATGCTATTACGTAGTTGGGCCCCCGGAACCCACAGCCATTCACCCAAGATTTAAGGACGGAGATGATAGTTGTCCAGGGCTATCCATTGTGGTTCTGACTGCTGCCTGACGTGCGGAACGAGGACACAGAGTTGGGCTGCTCTATAATATGTTTCTATTTATGGGAGGCCTACCCCTGCATTGTCCTTTCGGAGATGGAGCAAAGATCTGGGGACTCTAGGCTTTTGACTTTGCCACAGGAAGGTTAAAAGAGACTTTCTGGTATACGTGAAATATTCTTGGGGCATTTTGATGGGAAGCATTTGGAACAGGTAGAGTATTTTAGGGAGAATCACCATTTTTATTGCATTTAAAGGGCCCACCCAAGAGATGGTAAGCTTGGACCACCAGTCTCGGGAGGATAGCCCAGGGGCAACGTGCTTGCCTTGGAAGCAAGACGACACGTACCACCACAGGTTCGATCCCCGGGTCCGCGCTTAGAAACCTCTGGGTATTAAGCGCGTTATAAATAACCTATCATATCATATCACCTTTGGATATCCTTTTGAAGGGCATGTGATAATGGAGGGAAGTTAGCTTTGTATAGGGATTCCAGGTCACGAATAACTTTGATGCCCAGGTATCGGAGTGTGGAGAGGCTGACCTTTACTCCTAAGGGAGTGAAGCGTTCCGCCGCGGAATCTCTACTTTTATCAATTGGGAGGAGGATAGACTTCCCGGTGTTGATTTTCAGGCCGGCCAGTTCGCCATATTCTTCAATTATGTTGATTGCAGCCGGGACAGAATTTAAGGGATCAGTTAAATGTAATAAGATATCGTCAGCGTAGAGGCCCAGTTTATATTCACGTTCTCCAACTGTGATTCCCTTAACTCTACCATCTTGTCTTAATTTTTGCACTAACGGCTCAAGGGACAGCACAAATAATATCGCTGACAGTGGGCAGCCCTGCCTTGTTCCCCTTTCCAAGGGAAACCATCGTGAATAGCCTCCGTTCACTGTCACTCATGTTGTGGGAGAGGTGTACAGTGTTTTAATGGCGCGGCGGAGCTTCGGCCCCAACCCATTCCAAACTAATACCCTTTCTAGGAAGTCCCACGACACCCTATCGAAGGCCTTCTCGGCATCTAGTGACGGAAGGGACGGATCCCCTCCCATTCCCTGTGCTTCATGCATTAAATGAAGTGTTTTCCTCATGGTATCCGCGCCCTGTCTCCCAATAACAAAGCCAACTTGATCTGAGTGTATTAGACGTGGTAAGTGTGTTTCAAGCCGGGCCGCAATGACTCTGGCAAATATTTTAGCATCAATGTTAAGAAGAGAGATAGGGCGATAAGAGCTACAGTATTTGGGGTCTCTACCTTCCTTCGGAATGACAGCGAGAAGGGCCTGAGAGAAGGACGGGGGGGCTTGGCCTGTGTCAAAGATGTGGTTGAACAGGGATGCAAGGAAGGGGCGGATGAATGTGGAGAAACAGGGCGTGAAACCATTGTCTCCCGGGGCCTTTCCCGTCTTTAGCCGTTTTATGGCTTCTGTAACTTCTTATTCTGTGACTAGAGTATCTAAGGATTCGGCCTCCATGGATACGAGTGTGGGGATCCGCACCTCCTTAAGGTATGTATCAATATTTCCTAAGGGAGGGGGGATCACATGTATATAAATCTTCATAAAAGAAGGCAAATGCTTCTTGTATCCCATCAAGGGGATGTTAATATCGTATCTGTGAGGGTGCCATCTGTCCTCTCTATGAGGTCAACCCATCTTTCTGCCTTCTGTGCTCGGAGACGAGCTGCCAGGAGGGCGTCTGCTTAGTCGCCCTTTTCATAATATTTTTGTTTGAGGTATTGTAGGCTTTGAGTTGTTTTGCCCACAATAAGTATTTTCAGCTCCTCTCTGAGCCGTCTGGCTTCAGCAAAATACTTGGATCTCTCACATGGGGAGGACTGTGCCAGTTTTTGGGCTGTAGAGAGCTTCTCCCTAATATTCTTTTCTATCAGGGAGCGTTCTCTTTTTTTTTTGGGGGCCCTTCCCTAATGATCACTCCCCTCCAGGTGGCCTTGGCTGCCTCCCATACGGATGTCTTCCCAACCTCTCCTGTGTCATTGGTAACAAAGAATTGCTCGATCTCGGTTTCAAGAGTTTCTTTGAAAACCGAGACAGCCCATAAAGAGTCGTTAAATCTCCATTTAGTGTTCCGGGGGGCCAGGTCGTTCCAGCATATGTCCACCGTAACCATATTGTGGTCCGATCAGGCGGCGGGGTGTATATTCGCCGCACGAAGTATGCGCAGGAGGCCATCAGAGAGGAAGATGTAATCGATACGCGTAAGCGTGTCGTGGGAGAGGGAGTGGAAAGTGAAGCCTCTGTCCGCTGGATGCAAATGGCGCCAACTGTCAGTGAGGTCATATAGGTCAAGGGTTAGTTTGATTTCAGCTTCATCTTGGGAGGTGGGTGGGTCATGTGCATCGGCTCTAGTTTGTCTATCCACAGAACTATCCATCCACGTATTAAAGTCTCCACCAAGAGCTATGTGTCCCTTAGCCATGCTAAAAACCTTCTCAGTGATTTTGTGGAGGAACCTATTCTGCCCTTGGTTAGGCGCATAAAGTGTGGCAAGGGTGACAATTGTGCCTCGAATGTTTCCCACAACTATGAGAGCCCTTCCTTCCTTGTCCGACCATGTCTCAAGAGTTGTCATCCGGAGGCCTTTGCGAGTTAGGATCCCCACTCCTGCCTTTTTAAAGATACTAGAGCTCCAGAAGGAAGAGCCTACCTCGTGAGATGGGATCACTTTCTCTTCACCCCTTTGGTATCGTGTTTATTGGAGAAATAGAATATCTATGTTTGATCTCTTGAATTCTCTGGCCACCATGGATCGTTTTGTGCGGGAGTTCAAACCCTTCACATTAAGTGTGCATATGGGTAATGTGTCGTTAGAGAATATAGGTGACATCTCGAGCTTCGTGCGAGTATGTAAATGGCCAAGTCGTCTGCTTCATGGTCCGGATCATGTTTGATAGTGCAGTGTGTGGTTCATCTTCTTTGAATTGGGTCTCAATTAGTCCTGAAGAGGTCAAGGGTTGACCCGTCCAGTTCATGTTCTGTCCCTTCATGTTCCCGTTTTGTATTCTTCCGCCTCCCCCAGGTCTGTCTTCTGATGCATTATATGTCTTTCTCCCACGCCACCCTCTCCTCCCTCCCCTCCCCTCTCCTCTCCCCCCTAAATTAGGCGTCCGACCCTTCCAGGTTAACATCACCCAGTCGGTCTCGGACCACCAATGGAAACCGCGAAAAAAGCGGTCCTATCCTAATGTAAACATATATAACAGTGAGCCCCCAACAGTGTGCTCATAATCCAGCAAAAACAAACTTACAAGTATGAATTCTGACCCCCTTCTTAGGCATCGTTCCAGTGTCTGTATTACCTCATTTTTCTATCTGGGCACCCCAAACATGCAAGCCCCAATTCACTGTTTGTGCGACAGAAATTAAACAATTAGATCTGAAGTCTGACTTTGGGGTCGAGTACATTGTTGGCGTGTGCTGAGCATAAGTTCCCCCATCAGACACACCCAAATCACTCCACTCTCCCTCGGGCGGCACCCGAGTGCTCAGCTTCAGCCGTACCACTCATCCCACCGCTCCTTTGCCTCGTGCGGCCTGGTGTGACAGTCTGGAATCCAGGTTAATGCTCCATATCCTGTGAATTGTTCATCCTCCGGAATTTCCTGGATCCCTGAATCCTTCTGCGCCGCGGGCCCTTAGTGCGTCATTCACTCTCCTCTCTTCTTGACTCACCAAGGGAGGATCCCTGGACCCAACAGGTCAGCTATACAGTCTGCAATGTCCTTTTCCGAAACAAGTTTCATTGTCGAACCTTCCCACTCAAAAGGTGAGTGAGAACGGATAGCCCCACCGGTATCGAACACCTTTGGTCCTTCAGCATCTTTGTAATTGGAGAGCACGTCTCCATCATTGCCAATGTGAGTGACAAGTCTTTATAGAGTGAAATATTCGCATCGTCCAGTAAAAGTTGTGAAGCGTGTCTGGCCTTTTCTAAGATCCGGGCTCTGTCCGCATAACTGAAATCGAGCTAGGACCGATCTCGGGCCTCCTGGTCTACCTCCAGCTCTGTGGATGCGATCAATTTTGGGTTCGTCCACTGATTCATCTTTAAAAAGGAGCGTCAAAATGGTGTGCAGGGTTTTCTTTAGGTCGGAGTCGGTTTCACCTTCTTTTTCGGGAACGCCGAACACACGTATGTTGTTACGGCGTTCTCTATTTTCGAGATAATCAACCTTTAGGCATACTTCCTCTTCCCTGTGTTCCATTTCTGCAATGCGGTGGTCCATTTGGGCCTCCAACGTGTTCAGGGAGGTTTGGTTATGCTCGACTTGTTCCAGCCTATCCTCCATTTTGTCCATTCTTTGTGTAATTTTGTCAATTTTGCTGCCTATATCTGCTCTCATGCTTCTCATCCCTGTGAGCAGGTCAGCGACATCCGCCTTGGTTGCAGCAGCATCAGACCCTGCAGTCGACATCTCAAACTCAGTGGGCGACTTCAGGGTTCCGTGGGTTGGTGTAAACTTATATTTTGCCAGTTTGCCCTTAAGGTCCATGGACGGCGGGACCTCAACGATGAGGAGTGTGAATCTTAGGTATGTGTGGAAAGATTGTCCCGCCGGAATGGTCAATTGAGAAGTATGTGCTTGTGTATATGAGCTTTGTCCTCCGGTGGCGAAACGTGGCGAAACGTGGCGAAGTCAAGATGTTGTTAAAAGCATCGATAACAAACAGCCTCTTTCATGTGATTGAATGCCCTTTGGTTCTTCTTGTTTCTATTTTATTTGATTGAGGAGTTTCCTGTATTGTAGGACATTGAAAGGCTCCGGGGGGGTTCCCCTGGGAGAGAGACCTCTGTTTGTGGTCTGCGTACGACCACCTTAGGCAATCCTCATGCACGCGGCCCACTCCAGGCGGAATATTGGAGTTCTGTTCCTGGATCCAGTAAGCTTTCGAGTTCGCGTGGGAGCTGAGGAGGGCACACACCCTGGCAGACAGGGGCCCAACCCTGGGCCCTTTGTAGCCTGAGTAAATTCTTCTAGCGCCTTTTTTTTGGGGCCCAAGGCGCTGTGGCTCGCTCCGCCTCTGAGGTCCCAGTGCCGTATTGTCAGACCCAGCCGGTGACTGTACCCCTCGCGGGACAAGGATCGGGGGCAGGGCGCCGTAGGGGAATGCGGACTGCGAAAGGCGCTTCGTCGATCACAGGGCCCACTCCACGGACAACCTTCCAGCCATGATGGGACCCGAGAGAGGGCCCGCTGCCCGCTCTGTTCGTGGCGGAGGAGGAGAGTCTACTTACTGCAGGGACAACTTGAGCGGGCGGGCCGGGAAGAGCCGGTGCTGCGTCGCCTCAGGGCAAAGATGGTTCCACGCTACGCGCCCGTGGCAAAAGCGACAGCGGAGACTGTGCAAGCTGGGCCCGCTCCAGAGCAGTGCCCTCACGGGGGCACCCTGTATCCGTGCGGCCCTCTTCCGGACCCTGTGTTCTCAGAAGTGAGGTTTTGCAAAACCTCCTAAGGGCTGTAAATCATTTAGGTGGGCACCATGGGGCCAGGCGTACCTGTGTGCAAGTGCCTTTCGATGGGCCCCAGCAGCGGTGTGCGTCGCCGAACTCTCCCTGGTACCGCGCGTATCACGGCTCTGTGATCGCTTGAGTGCGTGGCGGGAGCTCGCAGGCCTTCTCTGCCTTTGTGCCCCGAGTCATGCAGAGGGGGGTTTCTCCATGAAAAAAGCTGTGTTTCAATTCGGGTTTTCTCCCAGTGCGTCCTGAACACTTCCGACGCTAATATCTGTCGAAGTTGTGGCTGGGGGGGGGTCTTGTGTTGGGGGCTCACTCCACTTTTCGGGACCCTTGCGCGGAGCCTACACGGAAAGTAAACCCATCCGTGCGCCACCCTGGTGGCAGATTCTCAAACCCTTGCCTTTTAAGCATGTTTCTCCCATTCATGCACAGACTAGCTGTCACTCACACAGTAGCGCAGCTGCCAATCGGGACTGGGTGCATTCAGGCATTCCTAAAGACAAAGGACAGGGGAGTTTCGGGAACCTCCCTCACTTCCTGTCCTTCCAGACACACGGGAGCCAGAGGCGGGTTTCAGTAACGAAGCCCACCAAAGGCAAAACGAACAAAGGGCTCAAATCTGCTTTGGCACACAGAGTAAAACCAAAGAAAGAGAAAATGGCAAAAAAAGACCGGGGCCATTTTGACAAAATGGTCACCGATGGGTGCTATACTACAGCGGAGGATTCAGCCTGCGATAGAAAAGCACAATGGCAGGAAAATTAAAACACTGCCACCAGCCATTTAAAGTAGTGAGGGTAACATGAAAAATGTTACATGAGTAGATAGGAAAAGGGGCTACTAAGTAACCCCCCTCCCCCGCACTCCACATAAGCAGGTGGGTGCTGGTCCCACAGAGAGAAAAGGTGAGTAAAGTCAATTTCACTTTACTATTCTTGGGAACAGTAGCTCACATAAGAAAAGGTATTTACACTTTGAGTAATCTAAAGGATTTCTCTGTGACACTGAACTGAAGGTGTGCATCACCATAAAAAAGTAGATGCCTATGGAGTTTGTCAGACTCCAAAAACAAAGGAAACACATAATCCAAATCAGGTCAAAACACGAGAGTGAGAAAAAAGGCTCACTCACTCTAGGGTTAAAATTAAAAAGTCCTAAAGTCCAGCAAAAGATCCAGTGGTCTCCAAGGTTGTAGGAAATTAGCACAGAAGAACAAGTTACTTACCAACTTGTAATGTTCTTTTGACTGGATGTTCCTCCAACGTATTCCTCATCTTTGACATGTCATGTCCAGCTTCGGAAATGTTTTCGGCAGAGGGCAGCCTGCATCGATGGTGTCAAGTCGATGTCCCTCAAAGGCCTCCGTTGAGGGTGACGTCATCGGATGTTAGAAGGAGCACGCAGGGCACCCGTTGGCCTCAGTTCTGTTTTCCCCCTCCTCGTGTTAGCAAAGTTGCCCGTTAGTACAAGCAGGCAGTAGTCAGCCTTGGTGGAACGAAAGCTGTAATAGCATGGTAAATTCTACAGAGGGGTAGGATGGGAGGGCGATGAGGAATACGTTGGATGAGCAGCCAGTCAAAAGAACGTTACCAGTTGGTAAGTAACTTGTTCTTCGAATGGATTGTGTCCTCCAAAGTATTCCTCATCTTTGACAGACTCCCAAAGCAGTTTCCAAGACTCGAGGAGGGTGGACAATTTAGATATGAAAATTGTCACAGGGCAGAATAAAGTACTGCCTTACCAAAAGCAACGTCCTGAGTGTAGGACGTATCCAAGCAATAATGCTTGGTAAACGTGTGCAACGATGATCACCTTGCCTCATCACAGATGTTTTGAATGCGGACTCCCCTTTGCAGGGCTGTGGAAGAGGCCATGACCCTGGTGGAGTGTGCCCGCAAACCCTCTGGAGGGACCTTGCCTGCCAGTCTAACATTCTGAAATCGTAAGGATGATCCATCTGGACAAAGTCTACTTTGAAATAGTTCGCCTTAACTTGCGTCCAGTATATCCTATAAAGAGCTGGTCGTCCACTCGCAACTTGGACATCCTAGACACATAAAAGCTTAAAGCTCTTGTAGAGTCCAATCTATGGAGCCTTTCTTCCTCTTTACTAGGATGCGGCAGAGGATAAAATGCCGGCAGAATGATTTTCTGATTTAAGCAGAAGTCTGATACTATTTAGTTAGGAAGGAGGGTTTAACCCTCAATACAACTCTGTCCTTGTGGAATACGGTAAAGGGTGGCTTTGAAGAGAGTGCCTGCAACTCGCTCACTCTACATGCAGATGTTCGAGCAACCAACAGTATAGCCTTGAAGGTTAACAACCTCAATGGACATGTGTGCAAAGGTTCAAATGGTGCACACATTAAGAATTTTAGAACCAGGTTAAGGTCCCAAACTGGAACCTGAAAAGCAGAAGGTGGGAACACATTTGTGAGCCCTTTCAGAAATGGAGTCACCAATGGGATTTTGAAGTGGGAACATTCCTCTGATGAGCGCTTGAATATGAAGACCGTTGCTAGATATCCCTAAATGGTGCCAATGTTAAGACCTTTGTGTGCGAATGATAGCAGAAAGGATAGCACATCCAAAGTCGAACATAGAAAAGGATCAACATTCTTTTCCCTGCACCAGTCGCAAAACGTATTCCAACGGCAACAGTACAGAGATTTTGTTGCTGGCCTTCTTGCCTAAAGCAACACCTCCAGCATGTCATCCGGGAGGTCCCAATCCTTGTACCTCAACCTTTCAGAAACCAAGCGTGAAGGTTGAGGGTGTTGACCTCTGGATGGAGAACCCAACCCCCTTCTTGCGAGAGAATATTCTCCCTTTGCGGAACACGTATCAGAGTCTCCTCTGACATATCCAGAAGGTCCGGATACCACGTTCTCCTGGCCCAATCCGGGCAATGAGGATAATGCGGTTCCCGAACCTCCTGATGACTGGAGGAATAACGGGGACTGTAGGAAAAGCGTACGGCAGTGGGAATTCCCAATCCACCACCAACGCGTCGCCTAGAGATCCTCTCAGAAGAAATTCCCTTGAGTAGCACAGTTCGCACTTCCGGTTGATACCGGTAACAAACAGATCTATCTGAGGGGTTCCCCAAAGGGTGAAGATCTCTTGAAGGACTTCCTGAGCTAGTTCCCACTCGTGGGAGACAGTGCTCTGCCTGCTCAAAGCGTCCGCCGCCGTGTTCTCCTCACCGGGTAATTAAGCTGCTGATAGGGAGATTCCTTTTCGAATTTCCAAGTACCAGAGCTGCATTGCCTCTCTGAACAGTGGTAGTGACCCTACACCACCTCTTTTGTTGAGGTATTGCATGGACACCGTATTGTCCGTCATTATCAGGACATTCTTTCCCCTGACAGAGGGCAGGAAGGCCTTCAGCGCAAGTCTGATTGCCCTCAGCTCCAGACGATTGATATGTAGTTTGGGCTCCGATGGAGACCAACGACTGCTGGCTGTCAGATCGTTGGTGTGGGCTCCCCACCCTGTGAGTGAAGCATCCGTCACTACAGTAGTCTCCGAAGCATCCGTCACTACAGTAGTCTCCGGCCATGGTTGCCAAAAAGGTTCTCCCCTCAGGATATTTTCCTCGCAGGCCCACCATAGAAGATCGTGGGTAACTTGGATTGAGACTTTCAAAAGATCTGACATTCGTCCCGAAAACTGGGACCATTGAGTTCGGATAGCCCGCTGTAGGGATCTCATTCGTAGACGGGTCGCTGGCACCAGATAAATGCAGGATGCCATGAGGTCGAGCAACCTTAGGAATTTGAAGTTCGGGAGACAGCAGGCATTCTGAAACTTTGTTACCATCTGGAGAATGTCTTGAGCTCTCACCTTGTGTGGCAAGCACTTTCCCAAGGACGTGCCTAAAACAGCCCCGATATACTGGAGCTGTTGGGAAGGTTTCATGTGAGACTTCTTGAAATTGAGGGAGAAGCCCAGTCTGTGTCGGGAGTGTCAGGTAACGCAGAGGTGATCCAAGGCTTGTTCGGGAGAAGGCGCCCTGATCAGCCAATCGTCCAGGTAGGGGTAGATGTGAATCCCCCTCTCCTGAGATGCGCTGCCACTACCACCATCAGTTTGGTGAACACCCTTGGGCGGAGATCAACCCGAAAGGCAGGACTCAAAACGGCTAGTGCGAGCTGCCAACAGCGCACCTCAGCCATTTCCTGTGCTTGAGATGGATTGGCACAAGAAAATAAGCATCCTGAAGGTCCAATGACACCAACCAATCCTGTAATTGGAGGGCCTGAAGGATCTGAGAGAGTGGGACCATCTTGAATTTGTGCTTCCTGAGGAACTTGTTCAAGTATCTCAAGTCCAAGATGGGTCTCAGTCCTCCATCCTTCTTGGGAATCAAAAATATGAGAAATACCAACCCTTGTTCCTCTCCGCTACAGGCACTGGTTCTATAGCACCTTTCTCTAGCAGGGTTAATATTTCCTGCACAAGGAGCAGATCTGGAATCCTCAAAGTGTGTTTCCCAGGTGGACTGGTGTGAGGCTGCGTTATGAATGGTAGGCAGTAACTGTGGGCTATTGTCTCTAGAGCCCACACATCTGAAGTAATGGCTCGCCATTCTTCGAGATGCTGAGACAGTCTGACCCCACCCCACCAGTGACACATGACGCAAGTTCTAAAAGTGGTTTTGAAGCAGCTGCTGCAGACGCTGATGGCAAGGTAGCTGGAGTTGGCTTGGCACCTCTACCTTGTCCACCACGAGGGAACATCCGTTTGCCTCTTTAACTGGCCATTCCTCTCGTCTTTCCAAATGAGTAGTAGCGAAAAGATCGCCCCGTCCATGGATGTCCCGCTGGACGTAAATGCTGAGGTTGCTTAACAGCCGCCCCTAATGATTTGGCAGCCGCCTTCGAGGTCTGCAACCTCTAAAGACTCTCGTCAGACGTTCTGCAAAAAGGTGAGACCCGTTAAATGGCAGGTTGACAAGACGAGCCTGCAAATCCGGTGCAAAACCGGACCTGCGCAACCAAGCAAATCTGCGCATCACGGGGCTCGTGGCCATGGACCCGCTGATGCTAGCGGCAGTGTCCAATCCAGACTGAAGAGACTCGCACAAGGCTTCCTTGCCGCCCTTAATAGCCAGGAAGCCGTTCCTTTCATCCACTTTTGGAATATGCTCCGCCGTCATAGACATGTACGAAAATTTTGCTAAGGCACATGTGGAGTTGGCTGTCTTCAGGGCCATACTCCCAGCTGAAAATACCTTCCGTGCCCATCCATCCACGCGCTTGTCGTACTTTTCAGGAGGGATGGTAGGGTACACTGCCTTGTTAGGACTACCAGACTCTCCAAAGTGAGGTGTTTGGACAGGTAGCCGGGGTCACTACTGGAAGAGCGGTATTTCTTTGTAAGGGACTTGTCCATCATCGGCTCTCCCAATTTCAGGCCACCCTTTTTGCAGAGCCACATGGAAGGGTAATATAGGATCTGTAGATGGACCTTGGTCTAGAATATCGGTCAGATCATCCTGATCAAACTGTACCGGGGGTCTAGTCCAGCCTAGGCACTCCACTACTCTGGACATCAGTTGCTGGTATGAGGAGTCAGCGTGCTCTCCTGGTTCTGGCCTGCCAAACTCCACTCAGGAGAGGTGTCAATGCCGCTAGTATTATGCAAAGTGTCATAAAGATCTTGCATTTTGCTCTCTTCTGATATGAGGCATTCCGGCACATTGGGGGTTCCATACTGAAGCCCAAAAGGTCCATCTTCCCCTATCTGATCTTACCTCCTCAAAAATGGAAGAGAGGGATTTAAAAGAAATCCTTCTTTGGCAGAGGAGTGAAGATTTTTTCAGGAGTGTTAGGCAGAAACCTGTGCAGTTCCCTCTGGGACCACTGCAAAAGATTTAAGACTACAGGTGTTTGGCAGTAAACCCCCTTGGTAGCAGTCTGTACCACACAGATTCACTTGGCAGCTGTGGCTGAGCAGTCAGACTTCCCTCAAGAAGAGTTAGGCAGTATACAGAGTATTCACAATAGGTCAAAAGAACACAGTAGAACAAGTAAACACTGACCAGAGCTTGTTGTAAAAGAGAGATCGTTATTTATTTAAAACCACATCTAGGAAAACACACAGGCACTAATAGTAAGCAGTTCACAAACACGGTCACTAAAAGATATACACTCCCTTAGAAGAATATTAGAAAAGTCTAAAGTAAAGCCCCACTTATTTTCAGACAGCGGTGAGTGCTTAACGTAGATGGCACTCTAATAATTCGTTTTAAAAAGGGAGAGAAAAGCAGAGTATAATTTGAAACAGATCCCAACACTTTCACAAGAACAAAACAAGAGAGGAAGGCAAGTAAAACCGTGAAGTTAGAGTTCAGTAGGCCGGATCCACTTTTAAGAGGATCAGAACGAAATGTGTCCAAGGTCACACGGTTGAAGTGCACAAGAGTCTTGCAAAGGTTCAAAAAGAGTTGGACCAAAAGAAAGGGACCAGTTAGAAGGTCAAGGCGGCCAGCCCAGTCCAAGGGATTATTATTACCTTGTAGCAATCTTTAGAAAGGGAGGCCTGACGGACACGGTACCTTAAAGTGGTGAGAATACTCCAGCGGGGGTAGTTGTTCCTGGCAGCGGATGCAAGTCGGTGCTTCATCCGGGGGAAGAGAGGATCTCGTCGGGGAGGAAGACAGGAGTCCGTTGCACTGCCAGGGAAGAAACTCTCCAGCCTTGCCCCGCTTCTCAAAAACCTTTTAGCATCTCTACACTGAATGGTCCCACTCAGCGGGCGTCGACTTTTTGGAGCAGCATTTTACCCTCTCAGGGGTGCCGCCTGACGAGGACAAAGAGGAAGGCGACCAATGGTGCCTCCTCCTCGATCTCGATCGCTTAGTCGACGAAGAATGGCAGGAGCCACTTCAGAACCTTGAGCGTTTATCCTTCTTATGCCGTTCAGAAAGTTCTCTCGACTCGGCGGTCGAAGAGAAGAATGATCAGGTCGGGTCTTACGGGGCTTGGATATCTTGCCTACCTGCAGCTTCACCTTTCGTTCCTGCAAGGCCTTCCCTGTCACAGCTTGACACTGGAACAGGAATCAGTTTCGTGGCCTTTGCTCAGGCACCACAGACAGACGATGCAGATCTGTGATGGACATCTTGGAGCCGCACTCCTTGCATTTTTTTAATCTAGAACGGTGAGAATGTGGTGAGAATACTCCAGCGGGGGTAGTTGTTCCTGGCAGCGGATGCAAGTCGGTGCTTCATCCGGGGGAAGAGAGGATCTCGTCGGGGAGGAAGACAGGAGTCCGTTGCACTGCCAGGGAAGAAACCAGCCACGAAGTTCTCAAGTAAAAGGAGCGGTCCTTTTATTCGCGGTCCAGTGGTAAGTGGCTATCCGGTTGCCGGGGTGCTTGGCACGGGCAATTCGACCACAAGACGTCCTGGGATGCGAAGAAAAGAAGGTAAACTGGTTGTGCCCACCAGTCAGGGGAAGAAGCCTCTCCAGCCGGGAGATCTTCTCTGTCGTCGGGAAGTGGCGAGTCGGTTCCGCAGGGCTCCACCAGTGATGTCGTCGTGGTAGGTCGGCTCAGCTTCTCCCTCGTCGGATTCTCAGGTCCTGTGGCGACTTCTGAAGTTACAGTCCCCAAAGCCCTGCTTTTATGCAGCACACCCTCATTCACTCAGCCTAGCTGTCAATCAAACATGCTAAGTGGTGAGCCGGGCGGCTCACCACTTGGGCCAATCGCAAAAGAGTGCGACTTGAGTTACCAAGGTAACTCAGTCCAGGGTGCCTAAACCCCCTCCCACACCCCCCCTGTGGTACCCAGACAGAGTGGCACCACTTTTGGAGGCTTCTGTGGAGAAGCCCACCAAAAAGTGGAACAAAGGGCTCGACTTGGGTTGGAGTCACAGCAGAGAACACAAACGCCATTTTAGAATCGAGTCCTGGCAAAAAATACCAACCGGCGAATTAATATTAAATAAATAAACCGGCGGTATGTTCGAGGCTATGAGAATTAAATAATTAAAGTTGGTAGCCTCGAACAATGGGAAAATCCCATAGGGATACATTTGCGGTCGAATATAAAAAGTAGTATCCACTGCCACCAGCCCAAACTCGATCAAGGGGGGAAGGGAACCGTGCCCCCTCGACTAACAGACCCCGGGGCAATCGAATTGCCCCGACCAGAACGTCCACAATATGATGGTTTGTACTGGTTTCGGTTCATAATTTGGGACTAGTAAAGCCAATGGTGACTTTACATGCCCTGGGAGACAGTCAGTCCCAGGGTATGGAGTCTATGGTGGGGTGTCACTATGACACCCGTGTTACTGCACGGAGGGTGCTGTGTAACACACATAGGAAAAACACATGAGATCCTATGGAGTAAAGGACCCCATATCCCATAAAACATATCAACAGTGAAAGGAACACCATAAATCATGTCCAAGAGTGGGAGAAAAGAGTCTCACTCTTGGCAGGAGAAAAAAACAGACTCCAGAAATCCAGCAAAGCTGCTGGGGACTCACTAGGTTAGGAAATTCAGCCTACAGAGAGAATTCTCCCTAACAAGGAGTACTCACTGGTTTCGAAGGGGTCGACATAGATTTGGTTTTAGCCTTATGAGTCTCAGGCCTTCGGGGCTGAACTGACACAATCGGTACCGCTGGTGTCTACTGCTTCGGCGTCGACAATGGCATCAATGGCGTCAATGGCCTAGGCGAAGTTGACGATTCGACTGGCTCCTTATCTCGAACGCTCGCGTCTCGTGTGATCCTTGTCCTTTCGAGGCCTCGAAAGTTCTCGATGCAAATCACGCCACCCAGTCGGGCTCAAGGGCGTGAGTTTCGGGCCGAGACTGCTCCTTGCCAGCTTCCGAAGGCACGAACGGAGCCTTGCCCCGCTTCTCAAAAACCTTTTAGCATCTCTACACTGAATGCTCCCCACTCAGCGGCCGTCGACGTTTTGGAGCAGCATTTTACCCTCTCAGGGGTGCCGCCTGACGAGGACAAAGAGGAAGGCGACCAAAGGTGCCTCCTCCTCGATCTCGATCGCTTAGTCGACGAAGAATGGCAGGAGCCACTTCAGAACCTTGAGCGTTTATCCTTCTTATGCCGTTCAGAAAGTTCTCTCGACTCGGCGGTCGAAGAGAAGAATGATCAGGTCGGGTCTTACGGGGCTTGGATATCTTGCCTACCTGCAGCTTCACCTTTCGTTCCTGCAAGGCCTTCCCTGTCACAGCTTGACACTGGAACAGGAATCAGTTTCGTGGCCTTTGCTCAGGCACCACAGACAGACGATGCAGATCTGTGATGGACATCTTGGAGCCGCACTCCTTGCATTTTTTGAATCTAGAACGAGGGGTTGTCGGAGTAGGAGACAAAGACATATTTTAAAGGTAACAGCGCAATTGAGGCAACTACACAATTGTCATTGAACGAGGTGCACCGAGTTTCGAAGCAAAGACGTTTGCAGGCCAACAGGCGCCGTGCGTGCTACTTAACATCCGATAAAGTCACCCTCGACCGAGGCCTTCGAAGGACATCAACTCGATCTACGCAGGCCACACTTTGCCAAAAAAATTTGGATGCAGCCAAAGCTGGACACTACATGTCAAAGATGAGGAATACGTTGGAGACACAATCCGTTTGAAACGAGAATTCTCCAACGCCGATCCCTTTGAGAAGGTTTTCTTGCAGTTTTGTAGTCTCTGGCATAGCAGAGTCTGCCAGCTCCCCTTCCCACACACATTCCAACTCCATAATGTCCTCATGCTGTTCTGAGTCATGACGTGGTGTATGCCACAAACTAGTAAATGCATCAGAACTTTTGATTTAGCCTTTTACAAGGCAAGCAAGAAGCCCATGTGTGATCAATGCGCAAATCATTACACACCCTATGAAAGTATTCAACCAGGGGATAGTTTGTTCCAAATTTTAATAAGGTGATTTTTCCACATGGGAACAGTATCAGTTGGATGGGACCCACATTAAGTAAATCTATCAGTTATTCTATAGATGTAAAGATTATGCAACCAGAACCCAGCACACAGCACAACTTCAGAAAGGTGCTTTGAATAAAAACATGTTATCTTTCCAAGTGCATAGGCAGCAAGTGGCATTGTGGGAGCCTGTACTTGAAGGAGAGGGATAGTAGGAAAGGTATGCCCCTGTTGATGCCTGTGAGGAATTGCCATAACACCCTCCTTTTGTGTACTTTCATTCAATAATAAAATTATGCAGGTAATTCCATCTCAGAAATTTAGTCTGATAACCAGACCCCCCTCCTTTCATTAAACTTAATTCCAAAAGCAGCGTACATCTGTGCTGTGCCATGCAGCATCAGTAACATGATCTGCACCCCGTTCTCCAGTGGCATGGAGCAGGGTCAGAAGTCACAGGTGCCCTGTTTGACAGCTGCAGTGGCAGCCAAGTCACTGCAGTACAGAGGTTCCATTTAAGTCTACACATATGTTCCCAAACCATAATTTCTAATTAACTACAAATCTGGTGGCAGGATTGTCTTCAAATTTGAGCAATACAGATTGAAATATGGTGATTGGTGGTTGTGACAGATCGCAGGATTCAGTCACTTCTTCCCAAGGGAGAGCCTTTCCCTCTCGGCGGTCGGCTGGATTCCCCACTTGCGTACTACCACAATCTGTGTGCCTACACGATCGTCCTGCTATCACGGCCCAGCTGCTACACGTACTAGCACCTCAGCGGGACATGACCGTACATACACCGTCATCGACAGGGTCCGAAGGTATCTACAAGCAAAACACTATGCTTTAAAGAAACTTCTAGCTCACTTGCCCTGAAGATGGATCATTAGAAATCCGAAACATGTTGACTACATAACAATCCAAAAAGAAGCCATCTTGGATGAACTTTGAATATATTGGTGTATAACCATTTCACTTGTGTGAATGTTGTAAACACAAGTTTCCATCACTCTAGACACGGATTATGTGTTGATATGTTATGATGCACATGTGAACAAACAAGTGTCATGAACATTATTCTTCCATGTTTGAAAATTATGATTTGTATTGTTACTTCTCCTACATTGATGGGATAAAAAAAATGTGAATAATTGAATTTAAGCTATATTGGAACATTTCACTACCAGGTATGATCAGGGTCGACAACCTTGTACTGTCTAATTATATGCTTCAATAGAATCTTCTGATTTCTTACAAAAGTGTACTATAACATTTTCAGGTCCAGTTGTGGGTCCCCCTTATAGGATAATCCAGAATGGAGACCAACAGTATACCATTGGGATTTTATGTCCCCCCCCGCCCCCCAAGGACTACATCATAGGGCTACTGTGTGGCAACATTCAGTTTTGTTTTGGTTAGGGAGGTGAACCCACTATGCAATACCGTACCTAGGGGTAGAGGCAAGCAGGACCTCACAGGAGAGACTTTCCCCTTGCGGACAAGGACTCCAGTTTCAAAGAGAAACTCCCCAAGTCACTTCCTCTCAACCCACCATTTACAGCTACCACACAAAGAAAGCGAGAAGAACTAACCACTGTTTGTAACTGTGAAATAAACCCATTGGTTCCTTATGGAGAAACAGAATTGGTGAATACAGAGAAGAATGAGAGTGCTTGAGGGATACAGAACATTCTAGCAACCGACAGAAAAGACAGGTGCTCTGCTGGGGAAGGCCCAGCTACATGTCGTAAAAAGAGAAGGAGCTCGAGATGGAAGAGAAGTCTGGGAGTTTCCATTCTGTGGTGCTGCAGAAGCCTAGAAGTGCAGCGTGCAGCATGCATCATGCAGACCAGGAAGACAGTTGGCGTGTGAGTGACGCAAGAACATCTTGAAACCGGAGAAACTAGGGAAAAGGAACCCCAACGAAGAAGACGAACAATGACTGGTAGCAGGACCCCGATACAGTAAACTGTCCAGTTCAGGAAAATCGAGACCACAAACCCTCCCGCACGGCAGAAGAGGTGCAGAGAGAGAAGGAGAGGAGAGCAAAGCCAACCTGACAGTGCAAGAAGAGTTTCCAGTCCTGCAGACCGGTCCGGTGACACGAACCCCAAGGAAAGGAGGTAACAAGGAAATCAGGAATCTCGGGAGGGATAACCAATATGAGGAGTATATGAATCATACTCGTACCAGTAAGCATGAGTGGAATTCAAGTGACAATCATTACTGGCACATTCCTACTCATGCCAGTAAAATTGAAGAGAGGAACCAAAGTGAGAATCATTACTGGAACCTCCCTACTCGTCCCAGTAATAAAAAAACAGTAGAAGCAAAGGAAGAAACTTGTTGAGTGTTGTTAAGTGGCCCAGCCAGAGAAGAGTGGACATCAAGCCAAGAACGAGCAAGCCAAGAACGAGCAATACATTTAGAAAACCAAGAGGAACCTCAGAAGGTAAAAGTACGGTGACATGTTAGAGAAACGCAGGGAAAATCCATAGTTTAGGGCTATATTAGGAGTTTATTTAATGCATTTTTATAAAATAAGCACCCTTAAAATGGAAGATGCTCGCCTGCCCTGACCATCCGCATAGTTCACATAATTATCAAAGCCACATCTGATTTGTAGCATACCAGTGTCATACCTGTGAGCTCAGGCAGATATGGGACACTATGTGGAATTCAAGCACATGCCTGTATGTTTTGCAGCACATGAAACAAAAAAGCAGGATGCAGGCCTCTATTGACGGTCTTGGAGGGAAGGTCAACACCTCCGTTGCCAGGCCTGAAATATCCCTGCTGGACGGAAGGGCATCAAAAAGTCAATTCCATAACAAAGGCCTACCTCACAATAGGGGGCGGCACACAAGAGTCTTTGAAGCTGCAGGCTGGGATAGTAGTGCCATTAGGACAGTCAAATAAGCAACAGTAGGTGGGTTCTTCCAGCTTACTTTTCCCTACCCACCCCAGGGGACATTGTGAGTGAATGCCACTGGAGCAAGACCTGCCTCTCTGCCAGTTACACTTGTACCAAGGACCTCAAAGAAGGACTTTGTCCCCAGAGCCCCTCGTTTTGGACTGATGCAGCAAAGCAGCTGGAACGGCCATCATCCACCACGTTCGGGTGAATTTCGAAACAGAATACACGGTGCTCCCTTTGGCACTTTTCCAAATCTCTTCAAACTGCTGTGGCTGCACTTCAAACCAGCTTGCCATCACACCACGCAAGCTGCACACATGTTTGCCCCAGCTCGAACAAGAAGCTCATCTCTATGGAAGCCTTTGAATCACCATGTCTCGAACAACCAGCATCTTCATCACAGACTCTTGATTGAATAGCAAATCAACCATTTGGGCCTCATGGAAACGCATCCTTTGATCACTAACCACAGCGAGCTTCATGTCGAACCAGACTCCACGCCTGCTACCCATTTGGATTACCACGACTCGCTGAATCCAAACCTGGTTTGACCCACTCGCACAATAATAGAAGTCCGTTTCAACACTGTTGAACCGCCAAGAACTACTTAAGGTATTTTTGGAAGGCCCCCGCCCCCATGGTCAAATTTTTTTTTTACTTTTTAGGGACGCTAGAGACTGGTAAAGCCCACTTTTGCACCACCACCCCCCAAAAGACCCATCCTTTTTCAAAAACAATGAAGAGATATATTGCCTTTCCCTCCCTATTTGTATGCAGTGTGCTTTCATCATTTAATTTTTCATTTCTCTTGCCTTCATTTTCAGGGCTGTGTTTTTTGCTCAGCGTTTCCTAGTACATTTCAATATTGCATATTTGAGTGTTTAAAGTATGACATACATTACTCACCGTAATCGTTTTTCTGAAGATTTTATCTGCTTAGATTCACATGCTTCGCATATAGTCCGACATCTAGTGGTAAGAGTATAGCATCTTTTTTTCTGAAGATCAAAAAAAGGACATCAACATGAGCGCGACTGTAACACGATCCCTGACATAACATGTAGTGTACCCAAAATCCTTCACGCGTCGAGGTCCCACTGGTTGATATTTGCCGTGAGGGAGCCGTACAGAAGTGAGGTGTAAGATGTCCATGTTCCTTCTACTCCAAAAGGCGAGGAAGGGTGGGGCGCATGTGAATCTAAGCAGATACAATCATCAGAAATAAGATTATGGTGATATGATATGGTATTTATAATGTGCCTTTACACAAGTGTTTCAAGGCACGATGAGGCAAGGGAAGGGAAACAGAGGGAAGACAGAGGGAGCGATCCTACTAGGCCGGGTGACATTGAGATCACGCGAATGCAGGGGAGGGGGCAAGGGGAAAAGTGCAGGGGGAAAAGGGAGGGGGCAGTGCAGTAAATAGGATGACAATAAAATAAATAAAGAAAATAAATAGAAGTGCAGACATCCAGTGTCAAGTGCTAGTAGGGGCTTGGAGGGATGCAGAAACAGTCCCCGGGTGCAAGGGTTGCCTGGGGGGCAGTGCATGTGTGCAACTGGCAGGGTGGGATGGGCCTGGACCCGAGATCAGAGGGTAGCCAGGTAAACCAGTGCGGTTTCAGATTCAGCCAGGAGCTCAGCAGGGGAGAGGAGGAGAGAAAGCAGAAGCAAAGAGGAAGGTTTTGAGGTGCTACCGGAACCGGAGATGGTTCGCCTCTAGTTTCAGAGAGGCAGGGAGGCTGTTCCAGAGGGAGGCCCCAGCAGAAGAAAGATATACCACAAACTTGCTGCTTGGAGAAGCGACTAACCCTGAGGGAGTTGCCGGTTGATGAGCGAAAAGCTCGAGAAGGGAGATATTTAAGAAGAGAGAGTTGAATGTATTGAGGTTCGAGGCCCCAGAAGGCCTTGTGGACAATGCAGAGGGTTTTGAACTTAATCCTCGCCACCACTGGGAGCCAGTGCAGAGATCTCAGTCCTGGAGAGATGCAATCCCTGGGCTTGAGGCCAAGGACAAGTCTTGCAGTCCTGTTTTGAATGAGTTGCAGAGGGCCGAGAGTAGAGGCAGGCAGATTTAGAAAGAGGCTGCTGCAGTAGTCCAGTCTAGAAAGAACCAGAGCTCTGGAGACAGTGCGCTTCTCGGGGAAGGAGAGGAAAGGAAGAATACCTCCGAGGAGGTGCAGCTGGTAGTGCGACTTCTTAGAGACATCAGAGGCGTGAGGAGAGAAGGAAAGTGTGGAGTCGAAGATGACCCCGAGGTTTTTAGCCTCACAGGTGGGAGCAGCAAGAGAACTAAAAGGCTGGCCAGAGAGTGATAGGAAAGGGGGGGAGCAGGTGTGCCGATGAGGGGAATCTCGGTCATACTGGCATTAAGGCAGAGATCACTGGCAGCACACCACTCGTGGATGGCGGACAGACAGTCAGAGATGAGAGAAGGAGAAGAGGTGGCTGAAGGGAGCCTGAAAATGAGCTGAGGGTCATCTGCATAGCACTGAAAGTTGGGGCCGAGAGCAGCTATGCGGTGGGCAAGAAGGGCCAGGCATAGGTTGAACAGCCAGGGAGAGAGGTTAGACCCCTGGGGAACCCCACAGGTAGAGAAAGACAGGAGAGGAATGACCCAAGTTGGGCCTGGGAGGGTCGATCGGAGAGGAAGGAGGTCAGCCAAGCCAGGGCCTGATCGGTGATACCCAGGTTATCACGGAGATGGTTGAGCAGGATGGCATGGTTGACTGTGTCAAAGGCAGAAGAGATCAAGTAAGATGAGGACACAAGGGGAGTTGGATTCGAGGTTGGAGAGCAGGTCTTCACGGATGTTCAGGAGAGCAGTTTCCGTGCTTCTCGCAGCTCTGAAGCCAGACTGATGGTCATGGAGACAGCCGACAGATTCAGAGTGAAGATTAAGCTGGGAGATGGACAGCTTTTCCAGGCGTTTTCACAGTAAAGGAGTGATGGAGATTGGACGATAGTTAGCCGGGCAGGAAGGGTTGGAAGAGGGTTTCTTAAGAAGAGGGTACACAAGGTAGTGCTCCAAGGGGAACGGGAAGACTCCAGTGGTGAAGGAGTGGTTGCAGAAATCAGCCAGAGCAGGAGCCAGGGTATCAATGTGGTCCTTGATGGTTTTGGAGGAACGGGGTGAACCTGTTTTGCAGAGACTTTCATAGATCGCCCTAGAAACCGTCTCCGAGGAAAAAAGGGGAAAGGCAGACAAGCAGGGAGGAGAGGTGGCCGAAGAAGGGCCAGAGGAAGAG
Organism: Ambystoma mexicanum; assembly: GCF_040938575.1. Classification (NCBI taxonomy): domain Eukaryota; kingdom Metazoa; phylum Chordata; class Amphibia; order Caudata; family Ambystomatidae; genus Ambystoma; species Ambystoma mexicanum. The sequence continues at coordinate 1,476,181,504 of NC_090932.1, read as the reverse complement.
CAGGGAGTAGACAGAGGAAGAGAGGAAGAGTAAGGACAGGATGTCCTGAGTTTTAGAGATGAAATGAGAACCCAGGGCCGTGCAGAGGGTCTGGGAGGGGACAGGAGAGGTAGAGACTGCATCAGGATTGGCCAGCTCCTTACATATTTTAAAGGGGTGGCTGAGTTGTTAGATGCCGCAGAGACAGAGGCTTGGATGTGGGCTCTCTTCTTGGTGCGGACAGAGAGTCGGTATTGCCTTTGGAGCAGGCGGCAGGCCAGTTTATCAGAGGATGTACGGGCATGGCAGTTTGGTGGGAGGGGAGGCTTACATTCTCATGAGATGGGAGAACCATGGCTTCCAAGCCCACATTGGTACTACCAAAATCGAGACTTGTTCCTGGTGCATCTTGTGCACTATCCTGTTCAGAAGGGGAAACGGGGCGCAGTGAGCATAGGAAATCTCCTTGACCATGTTATGGAGAGACCGTTCCCTTTGGACCGCTTCTGTGGGCACCTTGAGGCGTAAGCTAGGCATTGGGCATTCACCAGAGTCGTGAACAAGTCGATGTCCGGAAAACCCAACTCTGCAAAGACATTGAGTAGAAGCACCACTCGTGCTCTGCGGGTAGGGGGAAGTCTCTACTGAGCACATCTGCCAGAGGATTGTGTTTCCTGGGAACATGTCGTGTTTGAGTGCCCAATTCCAAACTTTCTGGAACAATTTGGATAGCCCTAGAGAGTGAATACCCCCCCCCCCCCCGTTTGTTCAAGTAGTACATGGCCGTGGTACTATCTGTAAGGACAAGGACTGTCTTTCACGGCTTTGAACACTGCAAGCGGTTCCAATAGATTGATATGATTGGATGCTACTGATGGGGACCACACACTGTGTACTGTCTGTTGAAGGAGGTGGGCCCCCCCACCCTCACAGATGCATCCGTGGTGAGAGTGGCCTCTACTGTAGGGGTGGTAAAGGTTTTACCCTGCAGAAGGTTTTCCCGTGACCAACACTGCAGAGACTGAGCGAGGGCTGTTGAGACAAACACTAGATCGTCCCACTGACCACTTGCCTGACACTGTCGGCTCGAGAGCCACTCCTGCATGAGGAGCAGACTAGCATGAGGAACTAGGAAGACACAGGAAGCAATCAACCCTAGCGGCCGCATGGCCTTGCGAACCGTTACCCAGTGACTGGCCGCGGCATGTTTTGAACCCTCTTGTTGGAGGGGGAAGACAAGCCTGTCTTCTGTCCGAATTAGGGCCCCCAGAAACTGTTTTACTTGGCTGCGGACCAGGCTGGACTTCTTCTCGGGTGAAAAGAATCCAAGATTGAACAGAAGATCTGTCTCCTGGGTATTTCCCAGGCATGTTCCGTATGAGTCTCTGGTTATGAGCCAGTCGTCGAGGTAGGGATACACTTGGATGGACTGCCTGCACAGGTGAGCCGCGGCTACCGGTAGTACCAAACACCCTCAAGGCTGAGGCAATGCCGAAGGGGAGAACCTTGAACTGATAGTGCATGTCATCCATCCTGAACCTGAGGTACTTTATGTGCGCTGGCATCATTGAAATATGAAAGTATGCATCTTTCATGTCCAATGTGACCATGTAATCCCCCTGCCGCAGCAGTGGGATTACTTCCTGAAAAGTTGTCATACTGAACTTTTGTGGTTTGACATTTGTTCACAGGATGCAGACCTTAAACAGGGCACATGGTTGGATCCTTTTTGGGTACAAGGAAGTATATTTAATAAATACCCTTGTTTAGCTGGAGCTGAGGGACGACTTTGATAGCACCCTATTCCAGCAGGGCCTGTACCTCATGCAAAAGGATGCACAGAAGGTCTGGTGACAGTCATCTGCTTCCGGGTGAATGGTAGCAGGGTGGCTTGAGGAACTAGACTCAGTATCCGTGGGTGATGGTCTGGAGTACCCACTGATCTGATCACCTCCTACGCGTGGGTAAAAGATGTTCATCGTCCCCGACCAGGGGAAGTGTGGGAGGAAACCCATACCACTGCGTAACTTGGAGGCGGAGGCTGGAGAGGAGCCTCTGTTGACAGAGTTTCTACCTCTGCCTTTCCCTAGTCAAAACACTATTTGGTGTTGAAGAGATTGAAAACCATTGGGGGGGAGCCCTGTCCGGGAGCCGAGTTGGATACCCCCCCCCAACCCTGAGCTATGCTGTACATGAGGAGAGCGGGAAGGACTGCCCTCAAAAGGCCTGGCAGGTGTTGAAACAGCCCCGCTGGGCGAAGGGCTTGCCCAAGATCCAACTGAGCAGTTTTAAGGTCTTGTGATCCTTCTTGGCGGTCTCCAGAGCTTTATAAACTTTTTTCCCAAAGAGGTTGTCTTCCTCCACTGTCAGGGAGGCTTGGGTCTCTGGTTTAATACCTGAATTCTTTAGCCAGGCATGGCGCTTGAGAAGGGTCCCCTGGGCAAGGACACACCTCGCAGTTTGGGCAGAGTCCAAGGTATTTTTGAGAATATTCTGGATGATTTGCTGCCCCTCCGCAACAACTGCTAAAAGGCAGGTGCAAGTGGGGTCCGGGACATCCTGGAGGCCGTCTTGGACAAGACCCCACTGAACATCACTGTAGCTCGCGAGGAGCGTGGCATTGTTGGCAATCCTGGTGGAAATGCAGCAGAGGTGGCGACACTTGCCAAGGGCATACAATTTCTTGCAGTCCATGTCAGGAGGGGATTCCAATGAGGACTGTGGCACCCACGCCCTCTTCCATGTAGTAGTAACGACCAGGGAGTGTGGGACAGCATGGCCCCAGAAGTACAGCCGTTCTTAGGAGCCGAGGGGAACATTTTCTCCACACAGGATTGGACTGCACGTGTGAGCAATGGTGTGAACAATGAGGGGGCCAGGCGCTTCTTGACCGAGTTCAACAAAGGGATGGCTTGGCTGGCCAGGGCCTTCTTTTAAGGATACTTTCCATGCAGTCTGAATCAGGGACGGCTTCTTGTGTGGCAATCTTAAAGTGATTAGCAGGTTATTGAACATCTGGTCATCTATAGGCGACGTGTCTCTGGATTGGGTGACTGGACGAGTATCCAGAAATGTTTTCCCAGGATCAGGGTCATGTGGCGGGGTGGAATGCCATGTGCCCATGTCACCTGCAGGGGGTCCCAGTCCGGGTCCCAATAAGTGGGACCTTGGCCGTCTTGGCCAAAGTCCTGGACAAACAAAACATCCTGGCTGGGGTCATCTGGATCATCCCGAAAGACATCCACCTGGGGTCTGGATTGGAACCCCAGGGATGAGAATTGAGCACCTCGGGGGTGTGGAGCCTCTGAGACTTAGGAGGGACAGCACAGAGGTCAACATCCCTAAGCATCTTCAAGAAGTCATCAAATTGGCCTGATAAATGAATAACTCAGCCATTTTGTTCAAACAAGCTTCAAATGTGTACCCGGTCCAGGATCATAAGGGGGCAAAGGCTGTGTAGAGGGAGCTGGATCCTGGTGCAGGACCCTAGAAATAGGAGAAGGAACAAGTTACTTACCTGTAACTGTTCTCCAGCTTGGGTCTGGCATGGATTCACATGCTCATGAATATTCCCCGTCGACAGGCTGGGAATCCTCGGTAAAGAAAAAGTCAGTATCAGTTTCGTTTCTGATCTGTCTTTCTTAGTAGTAACCAATCACTGGTCTCTGGGTCATATTGCCCCCAGCCAATGACTGCCCTCTTCCTAAACCCCGCCCCTGCCAGCCATCATCAGATTTGGTAGCACGTAAAGTGGCAGTATGACCAAGTGAAGAGCCGCAGATGGGAAGGAGGGAGGGTTCGCTTGTGAATCCATGCCAGACCCACGCTGAAGAACAACAGTTACAGGTAAGTAACTTGTTCCTTCTCCAGCATGGGGTCTGGCATGGATTCACATGCTCATGAATATAAGAATACATAGCAGTACACACATGCACAACCACGGGAGGTGGCAAAGCTCAACATTAAGCATTACATAAAACTCAACATTAAGCATCTCTTACCTCCTCACCTTAAGCGAACAGGTTGCGCAGCACTGCCTGGCTGACTCTGGACTCCTCCCTGGAATCCCGGTCGACGCAGTGGAATCTCGTGAAGGTGTGCAGGGGCACACCAGACAAGAACGCCATGGTAGCAGCGATCGCTCTGGTCGAATGGGATCTCGGACGGCCGGGCAACGGTCGGTTTGCCAACCCATGACAGTGCATGATGCAGCCGGAGAGCCATCTGGAAATGGAAGCCTTCGAGAGAGCCTTCCCTTGGTTCACAGGTCCAAAGTTCACAAACAGCTGAGATGTCTTCCGAAAACCCTTTTGTTCGGTACACATAGAACTTCAGCGCTCTAGCTACATCCAGCGAGTGCAAAGTCCTCTCGGCCGGCGCGGAAGGTGACGGGAAAAAGACTGGTAACACCAAGGGCTCGTTGAGATGGAAGTCCAACGGCACCTTGGGCATGAAGAAGGGGTGCGTCCTCGGCACCACCCGTCTCGTGGAAAGTCAAGTATGGAGGCTTGCAGGAAAGGGCCTGAATCTCTCCCACGCATCGTACAGAGGTGATGGCCACAAGGAACGCTGTCTTCCATGACAGGAACTTCAACGGAGCCAAATGCAAGGGCTCGAATGGCAGGCCCATGAGCCTTGTCAGCACCACGTTGAGCACCACATTGAGCTCCCATGCCGAGGCTGGAGCCTTCACCGGCGGGAACGATCGGAACAGTCCTTTCATAAACTCCTTCACCAGGTGATGAGACCACAGGGACGACCGCCCTGCAGTTCTGGTGTATCGGGAAATCGCTGCCAGATGTATCTTGATGGAAGCATGAGCTAGTCCAGCTTTGACCAGCGACAGTAAGTACGGTAGCACTTGAGGGGCTGTAATCCGTAGAGGATTAAACTTCTCTGCACGACACCAGACAGAGAACCTCTTCCACTTGTGTCCGTAGCACTTGAGGACGCTCTGGCCTTTGCAAGAACCTCTCTGCGGTGAGCGGGGATATCGTACCCTCCAAACTCTAGTGCTGCAGGAGCCAGGCCTGCAAGTTCAGCGACTCCGGGTCGTGATGAAGAATGGCGCCTCCTTCTCTGGAGAGAAGATCTGCGTCCGTCGACAGTTTGACTGGTGGGGACGCTGACAAGTCCAGAAGGTCCGGGAACCATATCTGTCTCGGCCACGTCGGTGCAACGAGGATCATCCTGCACCGGGACCTCTTGAGTTGGTTGATGAGCCTGAGCAGCAACGGCAACGGAGGGAACGCATACAGGAAAAGGCCCTCCCAGGGGAACGAGAAAGCATGGGGAACCTCCTGGCGAACCTCGGCTGGGGGAACCTCTGTCACTTGGAGTTCGTTGCCGTCGCGAACAGGTCGATTTGGGGTTTTCCCCATCGCCGGAAGAGTTGATCCACTTGATCCTGGCGTAGTTCCCACTCGTGGCACGAGCGCAGCTCCCTGCTGAGTGAGTCGGCGATGGTGTTTTTTTATCCCTGCTAGATGAAAAGGTACCAGAAACATCCCCTGGGCAACGGCCCAGTGCCACAGATCCTGGGCTTCCTTGGACAGGGCTGGAGATCTGGTTCCTCCCTGCTTCCGGATGTAGAACATCATGGTGGTGTTGTCGGTGAAGATCCTCACCACCTTGCCCTTGAGGGAAGGGAGGAAAGGCTTGAGGGCCCAGAACACTGCTCGGAGCTCCAGTATGTTGATGTTGAGCGGCCTCTCCTCCGGGAGCCACAGGCCTCTCGCGTGAAGATCTCCGGTGTGCGCTCCCCAATCCTCCAGGGAGGCATCTGTCGTCACTGTCACCTGGTATGCTGGGGTCTGAAAGTCTGTGCCCGCTACGAGATGTGCGTGGGTGCCCCACCATCGAATTGCTTGGCGGAATACTTCGTTGAGCAGGATCTTGTCCTCCAAGCTGCCCGTCGCTTGCATCCAACGGGCGTCGAGGAACTCTTGCAGAGGACACATCCGAAGCCTGCACAGGCGCACCAGATAAATTCAAGAGGGCATCATCCCGAGAAGGGACTTGATGGACCTCACTCTGGCCACTTATTCTCGTACCAGTGCCTTTTGGCAGGCGTCGTGGATGGGTTCTTCAGGAGAGCAAGTCCCTCGTCCCAGATGTCATCCAGCAACGGCACCGCGAGGACCGTCTTCCTATTGGCCTTGCATGTTGGTAGAGGAAGCCTTCCTTCTTTTCTTCAGGGCAGACCTAAAAAAGCTCGGATTCCCTGGCAATCATGGCATGGAAGGAGCCAATTACGTTGGGAGGAGACGCCCGAGGAATCGGAGACGGGAGGTCAGTCCCATCATCGCCGTCGTTGTCGTCATCCGTCCCCGTCGTGGCCGCGTCCGTTCCCGTGTCATCCCTCGGGACTGGGGAGGGCGACAAAGGCTGAGAAGGCCGTGAGGGCTGAAGGGGAGTCAGATGAATTCTCCTCCTCTCATTTGGAGGGCTTCCCGATGGACCTGGTTCAGCTGGGTCGTCCGTCGGGGGTAGGGGCAGTCTCGTCCTTATCTCTGTGCAGAAGGCTTGGATTGCTGTCAAAATGGCCGCCAAGTTGTCTTGTTGTGACGGGCGTGCCGGGAGCGACGGTTGTTCCTCCTCCATGGGAACCTTGTCGTTGCCACCCTCGCTCTCGTCGTCCCCCTCGTCGGGATCCCTCCCGTGGGACCGGGCCTCTTCCAAATTCTCGGTCAGTTCCTCCTCAGAGGTTGTGTCCGTGTCCGTCACGGCTACCGGCTTAAAAGAGGATCCCCTCCGCGGAGGCAGGGAAACTCTGGGCCCCAAGGTCGCCTCCACTGGGATAGCCTCCACAGGCTTCACCAGTGCCGCAGTGACTCCCTCAATCGAGGCCTTGGCCGGGATCAAGGCTTTCACCACCTTGGGCGCGCTTGAGGCCTTCACCTTAGGGGGAGGGTCACCGCCTCGCTCCCCTTCGGTCTGATCCTTTGAGATTGACCGGGGCCTCTCCAGAAGCTTAGTTGGGTTCTCAGATTTTCTCTTCCCCGAGCCAGAGCGTTGGCTCACGGTTGATGACGTGGGTGAAGGTGCGCCCTGCCTGGCAGCTGAGGAGCCCGACCGTTCGGCGCTCCCGGTGCCCTCGGACTTGCGGTGCTTTGCCTTCTGTTGGGGCCCCCGTCACTGGGGCGCCCTCACAGGACTTAGAATCCGCTCAGACTTCTTCTCACCTGCTGAGCTCTTGCCTTCCAACCAGTTGGAGAGGCGGGTCCGACAATCCCTCATAGTCCGATCCGACATGTTCATGCAAAACGCACAGTCCTTCTCCACGTGCGTTTTGTCCTTGTGGAGGCAGTAAAGGCATTTTGAATGCTTGTCCTCCTTGAACACATTTTGTAGGTTGCATCCAGGGCAGATCCTGAACAGTTTGCCGGGAGTCGAGCTTCCCTTCTCCTGGGCCATGTTCTGCTCATCCGCGAGGTAGGCTTCAAAAACTTGTAGAATCCTCCAAGAAGCGTAACTCGACGAAAACTTCACCCTTGAGGGGCGTAGATAAATCCGAAACGGGTCCCCGTTGATCGGAAGTAGAAACGGTGGAGCTTGAGGCTCGATTAAACCGAAAAAAATGGGAAAAATCTCTTTGAAAAAGCGCAAAATGCAGTAAAAGCTAGAGAGCTATAGCACGAGGACTCCCAACACTTGAACGTGTGGAAAAAATCTGAGGATGGCTGCCAGGGGCGGGGCTTAGGGAAAGGGCAGTCATTGGCTGGGGGCAGTATGACCCAGAGACCAGTGATTGGTTACTACTAAGAAAGACAGATCAGAAACGAAACTGATACTGATTTTTTCTTTACCGAGGATTCCCAGCCGGACGACGGGGAATATTCATGAGCATGTGAATCCATGCCAGACCCCATGCTGGAGAAGAGGCCGGAGAATAGTCTTCTGGCAAAGAAGAGGCCGTCTTGGGGTACAAAATGTGTAAACTAGCTTGGAAAGCTTCTCCCGGTTCTTCAGGAGTGTTTGACGAGCGGACCCGTCTCGGCACATCTTTCGATGGTACTGCATCAGAGGCCACAGACTTAGTGGAAGCCCCAACTACAGAGGAAAATGTAGCGCCATGCGTAGGCCGCGGGGGCAGTTGCGCAGAGGGCACCAAAACACAAGGTTTGGAAGGTCCTGTCAAAGACTTAGACGGCCTGCAGGCTTTGAAACTTTCCTCAACGGATCCGCTGTGTAAAGTTTAGGGGGTTGTGTGCCGGCAGCATGCTTGACAGGCCGGGGATGGACACATGCGAGCACGATGGCTCCACAGTAATGTTGACGGCCTGGGGAGTGACTCTCGGCCTGCATTGCGTAGGCCACCCACCGTTTCGTACGCCTGTTTTTCAGGGTCTTAGGCTGAAACAGTTTGCAGGCTTTACAGGTACGCTAGTCATGATCATGAGGAAGACACCGGTTGCATCAGCGATGGGTGTCTTTCCAAGGGAATTTTCTGTTGCAAGACAGGCAAAATGTAAAAGACCTCCTCTCCATAGCAGAGGGAAGCAGCAGTCACACCAAAGGAAAGAGGCAAAGAAAAGGCCATCTCAAGAGAAGTCAGTATGAACAGGGCCCCATTCTCCCTACTGTAAAGGCCAGGCCGGAGGGCTAAAGCCACATGGAAAACAGTTGCTGAGCAGTCAAGGATGGGTTGTCAGCAAACAGGATCAGGCGTTGGAACAGTCGGCGAAGGCAAGCGAACCGCCGAAGAACAGGAATCAGCAATATAACTCTTATGAGCTATGCATTATGTGCGACCGAATGGTTAGGTGGAAATAAAACCAGTTGGTGGGACCTCCACGCGAGAAGGATTTTGGGTACACTACACATCGCATTAGGGATAGTGTTACAGTCACGACAATGTCGCGTCTCTTTTCGATCTTCAAAAAAAAAAAAAAAAAAAAGATGCAATACTCCGTGATTGCCATACTCCGTGATTGCCACTAGATGTTGGTCTATGTGCACAGCATGTGATTCCAAGATTCACAATAAACAGAAATTATTTTTAGAACCTTGGACATTAAATTTTTTACTGCTGTACCATCGCAGTTTTGGTTGCTACATCTCACACACTGTGTACCACACCAGTCATATGACATTTATTGGCGTTTACTTCAATTTATCGCTTTCATCAACAGACAGGCTGCCTCATACAGTCCACTCCAAACAATCTCAAACAGCGATAGACAAAAACTGGTATGTAAACGGGAGCAATATGGCAAGATATGGACCATTGTGATATGGACTTCACCTATTACTCAAACCCACATTCGCTATATTCGAGAGTGGATTTGTTGGTGACCAGGCTAAGAGATGTCCTTCCAAAAGGTCCTTTCACATCACTCATCAGTTTCACATTCCCTACTGCTCAAAGATCCCCTACCGAGATGGCGCCTGATCTTAGCCATGTTGAACTAGAATTATAAAACTCAGGATTTGCTGGACGTCATTTACAGAGTGTGGTTATTCAACCTGATCTCGGAAAGGTTTGCTTCCTTGTGTATGACCATGCTAAATGCCTTAGGGAACAATGTATATCGCCAGGATCATCAAAACTGAAAACATTCAGGAATCTGTAAACCAAAACGATGGCTCATATTTCAACCCTAGAGCAGAAAGAAGTGGCTTCTCACAAGATACAGATGCAACTTAAAAGAGCTAGGACATAATTCAATAAAGATAATAAAAATAAGATACAAAACACTTGAACAGTTAAACAGTCCTTTGAAGAAGGTGATAATACCTTGGTGATGTGATGGGTTGCAAATTATAGGGGACTACAACAAAAAAAACGGAATTCAAGGATTAAAGGGGAGGATGTATCAGTGATGACAGTATGGCATTAACTCAATCTTTATTCCGTGTTTACTATAATCTAACAGTGATGCCTCTTCCCATGATGGTGATAATGTAGAAGTCTTTCTAGATGTTATGCAAATTTACAGACTGCCAAAGCCTAATTGAGAGATTCTAAACTCCCTTATTACAGCAGAAGATATAGCGACAGTGATCAAGATATTGGTGAAATGTAAAGTTGGCAACCCTGATGGGTCTCTCAATTTACATTTATAAGAAATGTAGGGAAGAATTAGCTCCCAACTTGGAATGGTTATTTGGGGAACCTCTGGAGAATCACTCGCCTGCTCGTCCTATTCCCAAAGGAAAGGAAAATCCTACACTATGTAGCTCAGACTAATATCATTAATACAATCCTGCTATGAAATGATTGAGGGCTGTGTATAATAGAGAGAGTGGCCTTTCTAAGACGTTATTGGCACACATTTTATTTAGAACATTGCCCATGATAGTTTTACTTATGCACTGCAGTAGTAAAGCGAATGTAAAGTTGTAGAATCTGGAGATATCAGTTTTAGGTCATTTATTTGCACTTTAATGAACAACTGCTAATTCACAGAGAAGAATATTGGGGGCGGAATCAGAAGCGGGGGAAAGGTATACAGAAAATATGTGGGCAAAGATGTAATACTATTAGAGCAATAATCCAGATCTCGTTTTAGAGCAACAGAAACGTTACATTTGATGTCCCGTTCTATGTCACTGTTACTCGAAGATACATGAACTTTAATTTTACAGAGAACTCATTGGATGGTCCATACTATTTTCGTGGACGATACTACTACTGCTGAACGTATGCATATTTGGTCAACAGATGCTATCAATGAATGCTGCTCTAACATGTAAGGGCAGAAACTTCAATCAATGTTTAAATAATGCTTTGTAATCAAGCATTGTTACCATGACCAGAGGGATTAAGGTATGTAGAAACATTTATGGAGGGTACTTGACTAGATAAACATCAGCATTTGATTACTTAAAAATCAGCTTCTCTCAGACTCCTAATGTCATATCCCAAACAGGAAACCACCAAGACAGAGGCCAAGGTGCGGGTATGAAGTCTTCGCAACCAAACCAAGGACCCCCCCAGTAGCAATATGATTGCATTATACAGGGTCAGCACACTATCAGTGGCCTTTTATGGAACTGAAATATGAGAGTATGAGAAGTCTGATGAATTGAGCAGATTCTAGCTCTTTAGTGATTTGTCTCCATTTCACAGACGAAGTGTGAAACACATGTTTGTGCAAAAGCGTGTCTCAAACTGTCAAGGACTAATGATACATGTCTATTATTTACAAGTTGGCTACTGGACCACACAGCATTTTGACACTAAGCAGCTAGAATATGCCCTTTTTGTTAGAACTCACTGAGATAGAAGCAGGCATCTCAAATGTAGCTTTCAAGGATCAGAAGCACTGTTAAATAATCATTAAGGAATCACTCTACAGAGTGCAAGGTAGGCAGCGTGACCGCTCTTATACCCTTTACCTCTTACAATGTATCAGAATTCAGGAGCACAAAATTGAGAACATGCTTTGCGCTCTTCCTACAAATACCTTGGAATAGGCTATGCATTCTGTATGGCTGGAATATATGGAAGATCTGTTCGCCGTCGCCCCAATGTTGTTGGGGATAGGCACCTGGGCTAATACCCAGGCATTTGTAACTAGGAATATTATAAGGAACATATTGCCGTGTGATGGGGCTCTAAAGGCTGCTTAGTTAGCGAATGTGAGAAGGGATTTGATTTTTTATTTATGCATCAAATTGGTTTTATTCTATGATGACATCACAGGCGACAGCCTTGTTCAAACAAGTGTTACTGGAAAGACGTGCAACGTGAACTGGATGGACCCCAGCCAGCCCATGTGACTGGGGGTCTCCAAACAGCCCTTTAAGACGAGCAGCAGCACCCTCGAGATAGATGGGGATGCAGATTCATACTCTTGCACCAAGTAATATTGACAACTCAATAGTTTGCCAAAAGGGAGTCCGTTTAAAGACCAGTACAAAAAACGGGGAGTTCAATGAACACCAGCAACCGCTCGATCTTCCTTCTCGCTTAAACTCCCCTTAATTTCAGAAAACACACAGTATTTATATCAAAAACTCGTCATCACTGACGCGTAATCTTAAAAACCTAACATGCAACGTGATTGGTTCTAGGAAGGTAACTTTAACATAGGTACTATAACTGTATGTGGTAACGGGGAGAGGGGTTTGGATAATCAATGTCAGGTGGGGCAACTAAGCCCTTCCTTCAAGATGGCTACTGTAAACGTTACTAAAAAAGTACGACATCTCATTGGTTCTACTTACTATAGGACCTTAGATTACACGGTCCACTATGATTGGGTTGGCATCAACCCCACTCATACTTTTCCACTCACGTCTAGCAGCATGCTGAACAGCCAGCCAGGTGCAGGGAGTTTGTCTGCACCCCAGTTTCCCTCCAATTATGTTACAATCAATCATCACCTCAGTGGTCATGTGTCAATTAATTTGGCCTGGAGTCTGCTTCTTGGTCTGAGAAAGTATTTTTTTTTTAAACTTTATTTAATACTGGCATGTTAGCAATGCAGGAAGGACATGGTTCACGTACATACGTACAGCATATATGTATGACATACATATATAGTTAAGCTGTTAGAGCAACATTTGGGGGGCGGGGGGTAGGAGAGGGGGAGAGAGGGGACAGGACACATAGGGTCATACTGGGGATATTCCAGTTCGTGTAGGCTTTGTCTGGTCTTCCTCTGCCTCCAGGAATGTTCTGAGAGGAGCCCATATGTCTTTTGGTCTTGAGGTAGACTGGACCCCTCGGACATACGTTTCTTCGCTTTCTGTGTGTTAATCAATTCCTGTAATCAGCCTTGGTGTGTCGGGGGATCTTTTTACTTCCATTTCTTGAGGATATTCCTTTTGGCTACTGCTCCACCCACTTCAGACAGTCTGCGGGTTTTGACGGATGCCTTCCCTATGTCTCCCAGTAGGTATTTCAGCGGTGTGACTGTGAGGTTTGTATTTAATATATTGTTCATCGTCTTTGCCATTTCGTTCCAGAATCGCTTTATTGTTGGGCAGTCCCAGTACATGTGTATGGCTGTTGCGTTGAGGCTGCCGCATTTGGGGCATGATTGTGGTTTAGAGGGGTCAAATTTTGAGATTTGTCTGGGTGTAATATGCAGCTGGTTCAGGATTTTAAATTGGATAAGTGTAAAGTTTGCGCATAGGGAGATGGTCTTCGTATATCTGCAATAGTTGGTCCATTGTTGTTCGTCTATTTGGATGTTCAGGTCTTTTTCCCATTTGGTTTTACTGTTCTTGGATGGCGTGTTGGACTGAGTTATTCTTTTTTTTTTTTAACAACTTTATTTATAATTGCACACAGGTTATGCACGTACATTTATACCATTCGATTAATTAAGCATAAATATATATACAAATCAATTCTCTTCAGTGTTCAGGTTTTCAAGGTCTGCCAGTTGTGCCAGATATTGTTTATATCGGGACCAAATGTTTCTGGGTCTACAGGGGGCCATGACTGAGTCTATGTATAGTTCTTCAGTATCCTTGACCCACATCATGTCTCTGTTCCAGTCTTCAATTGTGGGTGACTGTGCATTCTTCCATTTCATTAAAATGACCCTTTTCGCTATTAGCAGGCTTAGATTCAATAGTTTCCGCCATGTTGGGTTCATTTTCCCTTCTGCCCCCAACATGCAGATCCATGGTGTCCATTTCACCGGTTGGTCTGCCATCTTATCCAGTGCTCCACAAACCTCTGACCAGTATTGTCTCAACTTGGCACAGTCCCATAGCATATGAAATATGTTCGCATTCTCAGAGTTACATCTCGGGCAGGTACCCGCCGAGGCGGGATATATTTGCTTGAGTCTGGACGGTGTGTAATGTGTCCTATGAACAATTTAAAATGAATCAGCTTGAACTGTGCATTACAGGATATCCATTTGGTCATTGCACAGATCCTGGACCATTCCTGGTCTTCTATCGACTGACCCAGGTCGTGTTCCCACATGCCCTTAGCCGCATGAGTCACAGCTGGGCGTGTTTGCAGTATGGTTTTGTAAAGAGTGGAGGCAGTTATTTTCTGGGTCCCTCCCGTGAATATATAACCCAGTGCCATATTTATCTCAGGTTCCTTCGGGAATGTTGGGTACATATGTTGTGCGAAGGCTGCCACCCTATAGTATTGGTGTTTACGTATGTTCTTGTTTCCTACTACATCTTTAATGTCCTCCCATTGAAGAAAGCTATGATCTGGGAACAGCTGCCCCCACTGGATGACACCTCTAGCACTCCAGTGCATTACCATTTCACTCTCGATAGCGAAGGGTGTTTGTGGGCCCCCCCATATTGGCATACTCGGATGGTATAGTTTACTGGGTCCGAATAAGCCAACAATTCTGGACCATGCCGTGGTGGTGACCCTGGATGGGTTTGTCGTGTTGTACGGTTTAGGGGTGGGCTTTGTTATCCCATGCAGAGCCAACATCGCCTCGCGCTCCCTCAGTGTCGAGGTTCGGGGGCGGGGTTGAGAAAGCATGTAGCCCATCCAGCCGCGTGGTGTGCTTGCGCTGCTAGTAGTATAGTTCCATATCTGGGGCCATCAGCCTGCCTCTGGAGTGCGTGTCTGTTAATACCCTCCAACTCAGCCTGGGGTGCCCTCCCCATACAAATGCTATGCAGGCGCTGTTAATTTTAGAGAACAGGGCACGGCCTGGCCAACCTCGCACCATACTGAAAAGGTAGAAGAGTTTCGGCAGTATCACCATTTTTATCAAGGCTATCCTCCCGGCCAATGATATGGGTAACACATTCCAGCGGTGCATCTTGGCGCACAGTGCATCCGCAAGTGTCGTGTAGTTCAGTGCACGGGATAGTTGGGGGGGTTCTGGCTATATGTGCTCCTAAATAAACAATATGTACCGGGCTCCGTAAAAGACCATGTAGGTTTTGGGGTTGTGTGGTGTTGTCTGTGAGCGGGAATATCTCTGACTTATTGGGATTAAGGCGCAACCCTGAGTATTCCCCAAACTTTCCCACTTCTGTCAGCACCCTGCCAAGTGCGCGATCCGGATTCTTAAGATATAGTAGAATGTCGTCCGCATATAGCGTTATAATATGCAGCTTGCCCTCTAGCGTTAGCCCGAACGTGCTGTATCGTGACCCGAGTATGTCTGCTAGAGGTTCTACCACCAGCGCAAATAGTATTGGGGAGAGTGGGCAACCCCGTCTGGTGCCACCCAACAATTCCAGTATGTCTGTGAGGGATCCATTGACTCTTATCCTTGCGTAGGGTCTGGTGTATAGTATCCGGATCCATTTTATGAATTTTGGACCGACCCCATAGTTCCGTAGTACTCCAAAGAGAAAGGGCCAGGAGACTGTCGAACGCCTTCCTCATGTCAAGGGAGACAGCTATTCCCTGAGTGGCGGGAGGGGGGGATCGTGATATATTTGTTGCTGTGGATCTACCCAGTATAAAACCGGCCTGGTCCTCATGAACCATATATGGCATCAATGGTGTGAGTCTGGTCGCTAGGATTTTGGCATCAGTATTTATTAAGAACAGTGGTCGGTACGATCCACATTCTCCAGGAGGTTTCCCTGGTTTAAGCAAACGTGAGATTATTGCTTCTCTAGTGGTTTCTGGGAGTTCGCCCTTTTCCTGTGCTTCCGTCCAGACAGCATGCAGTCGGGGAGCTAGTAGCTGACTGAATTCTTTGTAGAACTCAGCTCCCAGCCCATCAGAGCCCGGTGCTTTCCCACTGGGAAGAGCTTTTGTTGCTGCACCCATTTCCGCCACTGTTATAGGTTCTTCCAGCGATTCCCTAGTCACATCCGCTATAAGCGTTGTCGGTATCTGAGAGAGGTATTGTTCTAGCTCAGCCTCTGTGACAGAACACTGGGGGAGGGGTGGGGGGGGGGGGGGAAGTATAATTCTTTATAGAACGTGTAGAATGTTTCTTTCAGTTTCTCCTGATCTGTGGACATCATGCCATCTGTTAGTTGAATACAGGGTATGTTCGTGGGGCCTCTCTCCCCGCGCACCATTCTGGCTAATAGTTTCCCCGGGCGTTCCCCTTCTCCATATCTATGCGCTGCCGTGGGTCTGTCAAAGTATCTGATCTCTTGGTCTGCTGCTTCTCTAAACTCATCTAGCTTAGTCTTTATTTCTGTACCCAGATGAGGGGAAGAGGATAGAGCGTATTGGGTCTGCAGTGATGTTAG
Organism: Ambystoma mexicanum; assembly: GCF_040938575.1. NCBI lineage: Eukaryota > Metazoa > Chordata > Amphibia > Caudata > Ambystomatidae > Ambystoma > Ambystoma mexicanum. Next base: position 1,476,165,415 of record NC_090932.1, on the reverse strand, counting down.
TTGTGCTTCTAACCTAGCCAGTCTAGCCCGAATGTCCTGGAGAATTCCCCCCTCTATGGATATCGACTCACCTCTTAAGCATACCTTAAATGCCTGCCATAGTGTGGCCTGACTAGATACCGAGTGTTCATTGATCTCGAAGTATTCCTCTATGTATTGCGCCATAGAATCTTTATATACTAGATCCCGTAGGGCCGCCGGTTTGAATCTCTAAGGTGGTCGGTCCCTGGTATTGTCTGGGATTTGTAATGTCAATTGTATCAGAGAATGATCTGAGTAGGTCCTAGGGTGTATATGTGTATCTATTACCCATGCCATGCTGTCTGCGTCTATCAGCCATAGGTCAATTCTGGAGTGTGTGTCGTGGGCGGTAGAGTAGTATGTGTATTCTTTCCTGTCTGGGTTTAGTGTTCTCCAGACGTCCTTTAACTGTAGATCTGCCATTAAGTATTGTCTGTGCTGCCCTGGTTAGTGTTATATTTTGTGTCGATGAGCGATCTAATTGTACATCCAGAATTGTGTTGATGTTTCCCCCGCATAGCACCCGGGGCGTAGGGTATTTCGCTAGCTTGTCAAATACTGAGGAGTAGAAGTCTGGTAGTTCAATATTTGGTCCATATATATTCAGGAATACTATTTCCCTGTCGTAGAGCTTACCGTGCAGCAAAACGAACTTCCCATCTGGGTCACATTCGGCCTTGATACAAACGAACGGCAGCGTTTTATGTATTAATATTGCAGCCCCTCTCGCTCTGCTGGAGTAAGTTGTGAAATATTGGTGAGTCCACCAGTTTGGTATCAGCTGATCGCCCTGTCTGGGTCCTGTGTGGGTCTCTTGGAGGAAGATTATCTTAGCGGCCTGTCTCTTAAAATAGGCCATAATCTTCCTTTTCTTAATCTTGGAGCCCAGCCCCCTTACATTCCAACTCAGCACATGAATACCGCCCTTGTCTGGATTAGCCATTATCTATGGGGAACTTATATGTGCCTTTACACCACTGTAGCACTGCTTTATGCTTAAGATTTTCTGTGCCTAGAACCTGTGTGCTTTTTGTGTTACCAAACTTCATCCCATAACAAGAACCCAACTTCCCCTTATCAGTTCCACCCCCCTCCCTCACAGTCCCCCAAACATCAACTGTGCCTTTGAGTTTCCCCCCCTCCCCTCCCAATAACATGAGCACCTGCTACAGGGGGGGGCTGCGGCGTCTCCAGTGCCGAAGCCATTTTCATGTATGGGCGTTACCTCCAGTTCAGGTTTGTTACTCTCATTTATTCTGACGTCTTCGGATGAACGCTTTCCATGTGTTTTGAGTCCTGGGTTACATCCTCTGCAGTGTGGGGCTCAAGGGAGCCTAAGTCTTTGCCATTCCTTCCGCCTTCTTGTACGCCGCGGTGGCTGAGTTGCCTTATGAACGTTTTGATAGCTCTTCTTTCAGGTTTGTCCATTATTTGGGGGGATATGTGTCTCTATGAAGCTCGCGGCTTCTTCCGGGAATGTGAAGTAGTATGATTTATTTTGATGTTGTATTTTGAGCCTTGCGGGGTAGAGCATTGCATATTGTACTTGTCGCTCGCGTAGCATTTTATTGACACCTGAGAATAGCTTTCTCTCCTGTTGAACCGCCAGGGTGAAGTCGGGAAAGATGCGTATAGTGTTGGCTTCCCATTTCAGCTCTTGTTTTTCCCTGGCTGTTTTTAGGATCAGGTCTCTATCCCTGTAGTTTAGTATGCGCGCTATAATGGGTCTGGGGTATGCCCCGGGTTTCGGCTTTGGTGCTAGTGACCTGTGTGCTCTTTCCACCATAAACACAGGCGACCAACCCGGCTCCTCCAGTAGTGTGCGCATGAGGTCCTCCACCGCTTTCTCCATTGATCCCATAAAAGCCCCCTCCGAAATCCCGATAATACGGACATTATTTCTTCGGGATCTTGCTTCCAAATCTTCACACTTGGATTTTACTGTCCCTAGCTCGATGGCCATCGTTGACACCATTGTCTTCAGGGTTTCCAGAGCGTCCTCTGTGCCCGATATTCTTGTCTCAGCCTCTGTCATGCGAGCTGTTTTGTCGAGTTGCGTTTTTATACTTGCGACACTGGCCGTGATACCATCCAGCTTCTCTGTCAGCGCTGCGAAACCCTGCTGCATAGCTTGGAAAACAGCCTGAGGATCCATCATGGAGGCAGATGGAATCTGTTCCGCTTGTGCGGGCGTTTCTCCCTCCCTTTCAGGCTTGGCATCTTTCTGCATTGTGGTCGTAAACTTATCCATAGTCCCTCTGCTCAGTTTATGGGCAAAGTTTTTGGGCATCGTTCTGGATCTGGGGCATGTATTCGGAGGAGTACCCTTTACTCTAGCTGCCTTCGCCACTTGCTTCGTAGTTCTGAGACCGGGTTAAGATGTACGGGCGGGAACCCGATCTTCCAGCATTCCCTCCATTCAGTGGTAGATTAAGCGGGGCACGGGGGGGTGGCCCCGCTTGGCTCCCCTCAGCCCCCATTCGCACGTTCCAATGTTGTGTTGTATATGGTGGAGCGGTATATGTTCGTTGGGGGGGGTCGGAGCCGCCCCCGAGTCCAGCGGAGGGCCCAGGCCTGGCTTACCTTCACCGCCGTGGACCGATGGGCCGGGGGGGGGGGGGGGAGGGCGATTCCTCCCTCCACTTGTGACGCTGCTGTGGTGTTGGCGGGTGGGGGTCCGCAGGCGCTCAGCGAGGACCGGGGCGCCCGTGATTCTCCCTCCCTGAGCGTGCAGCCCTGACCGTTACCGCCACCGCTCGAGTTGTTCCGGTGCCGGGTTCCTCCCTTCCATCCGTGGCAGGCGCGCCTCTCGCCACCTCGAGGTACTCCTGGGTCCACAACTCTGCTCTCGTTTCACCGTTCGGGCCCAAATTTCACGTGGGTTGTCCAGAGGTATAGTTAAACGTTCTGTGTAAGATTCGTAGCGAACCAGAGTGAATAAATGGATTTAGGCTTTTCGGCCCTGGATATTGCCGGAGCTCACACGGAGGCTGCCATCTCCGTCCGTGCGCAACAGCGCCCCGCTAGATGGAATTATTCTGTTTAGCATTGAGACACTGCCCACAAAACCATCTTCTGTAAGGATTTCAGTTACGAATTTGTGGGTTGGAGAAGCACTCGGAAAAGTTGGCCACTTTTTCTTGCAGGAAGCTTTTAGCCTTTGGTAATGTAGTATTGTGGATAAACCCTTTGCTGCTTTGTTTTGGATCTCTGATGCCTTGAGGAACTGTCCTTCTGGAAACAGGGCTCCGACCTTGGCCTGTTTTTCAGGGTTCCATGATGTTTGTACCTTAAGATCCATTGTGGGTTCTAGGCCTGGGTAGTGCCATAGAGGTAGGTGTGGCCAGTATGCTATTTCACATCCCACTCTTGAGGACCTGTGACCATGCTCGCACTGTCGATTCCATCGGGTCAGCCAGTGTTTTTTCTCTTAGTACCTTGGCGAATATCATGCTTTTGAGTTCCAGAGGGGACGCTGCGAATATTTCTGCATGTATGTGCACAAACTGTTCCGCTGTGGTGGACCAGTACTTTGCAAAGTGAGCCTGTGCTGCATAGTAGTATAGCTGTAAGTCCAGGGCAGCCAGGACACCTGTGTCGTAATTCTCGCATAGTTTAGACCAGCTTAAGCTGGGCGTTTGACCTCCCCAGATGAATCGTGTGGCAAGTTTTTTGTAGTGCATGAAAGAACTTCCTGCCCGGCCAGATCTGAATGCCATTGAATCGGTATAGTAGCTTTGGTACTACCAGCATTTTCAGTAGGGAGATGCGACCATACAGGGACAGTGGCAGCTTGATCCATGCGTTGAGTTTGCATTCCAATTGTGTCAAGTATGGGGTATAGTTATTGGCAAGCAAAGTTTGTTTGTCCGGCGCCATTGTAATGCCCAGATATCTAGCAGTGGTAGGGGACCAGTGCAATTCGTTCATACTCATCGTCTGGATGGTGGACTCTCATTTCTGACTTGGTTTGGTTAATTTTGTATCCGGAGTGCCTGGTGAAGTCGGCTATGTCACGTAGAACTGGTGCAAGTTGAATGTCAGGGTTCCTGATGTATAGCATCGTATCATCTGCATATAGGGAGATGAATTGTGGTGATCCATTATGCGGATCCCCCTCCAGGCGTAGTTGTGGCGTAGACTTGCAGCCATTCCCTCAATAGTTAGTGCAAATATTAACGGAGAGAGTGGGCAGCCTTGCCTGGTGCCTCTCTGTAAAGTATAGGTGGATGATAATGTTTTGTTGGTGCGCACCCTGGCCGTGGGGGCGAGGTATAGTATGTTTTTGGATCATTGGAATCCGGCACCGAACCCCATTTTACCCAGGATTCCATACATGAATTTCCAGGAAATGGAGTCAAACGCTTTTTCTGCGTCTAGTGTAACTGCTACCGTCTGTGCCCGGTGGTCTAGCTGGGATGTGATGGCAAAGAAGCGTCTGAGGTTCAGGGCAGTGGAACGCCCCGGAATGAACCATAATTGGTCCGGGTGTACTAGTTTGGACATTTATGGGTTTAGCTTGTTGGTTATGGCCTTGGAGAAGATTTTTGTGTCGACATTAATGAGGGACAGTGGTCTGCACGATGAAGGAGAATGTGCTGGCTTATGTGGTTTTAGTACAACCGCAATGATGGCTTCCCTCATTGTCGAAGGGAGTGTGCCGCACTCCAATGACTCTTCCCACACTTCTGGGAGTCGTGGGGCCAGTTTGTCTCCAAATATCTTGTAAAGGTCCACAGGTAGGCCATCCGACCCTGGTGCTCTGACCGCCTTGAGGTCTTTGATTGCGTGTAGTAGGTCTTCTAGGGTTAAAGGTAGGTCAATAGTGGCGCTTTCTTCTCGGGCGAGTTTGGGGAGTGGGAAGGAGTCAAGGTACTCCTGTAGTTCTTCCGCTGATACTTGGTCCGCGTTCGTGGATAGCTTGCTGTAGAAGTCTCGGCACACCTCATTTACCTTCAGATGGTCTACATGTATTGAATCCTGATCGTCTGTGATGCTGGTGATTTGTCTGTGTCCCTGTTCTGTCTTGATGAGGTTGGACAACAGCTTGCCGGATTTATTGCCCTCTCCGTATCTCCTGGCTCTTATTGGTTGCGATGTATACCACACCTTGTTGTAGCTAATGTCATGAATTTTGCGTGAGCTTCTTGCAGCCTGGTGAGTGTTGCAGGTTCTTGTTCTCTTGTGTATGCTGTCTCAGATTCTTTGATGTGGTCTTCGGCTAGGGTTAGCTGGGTGCGTATACCTTTCAGTGGGCCATGGACCTTGGAGATCAAATGTCCCCTTAGCCATACTTTGAAGGATTCACAGATTGTGTGGGGTGATTTCACCGAGCCTTGGCTCCGGTTGAAGAATTATTGTATCTCGATCTGGAGTGATTTGTGGAGTGAGACACTGCGTAGTAGATCTGGGGGCATTCTCCATTGGTGACGTTGTTGACTGGGCATCCCGATCTGGATTTCTAGTGTCACCGGTGAGTGGTCTGAGATTGTTCTAGGTGGTATAGTGCATTCCCTCAGGCAGGAGGTGCTGTTTGTGGAGCAGAGCCAATAGTCAATTCTAGAGCTTGACCCGTGGACATACGCGTGGAAAGTGTAGTCTCTAGTATTGGGGTGTAGTTCTCTCCAGGCGTCTGCTAGCGGTATAGTGGACATGGCCTGTTTAATGGTCAGTGCTGCTTTGGAGTTCGGATGTTTATTTATTTTTGTATCTGTAAAGCGCCAAGCAGCCCGGGGGCATCGGGGCGCGGTTTCAAGAAAATTGCTTAAATTACAGTGCAGGATGCAATAGACAGTGAATGTTAGAGAAAGCGTGTCTAACATTAGCCTGGACATGGAAGGTTGCCTTACATAAGTTGTACAGTTGGCAAGGTGAGCACTGACATGTGAGAAGTGCGTATATCCCATACCAGGTCAGAGTGGGGTTTACACGAACAACATGGTTTTTATTGCTTTTCTGAAGCCCAGGTGGGACTCGATGCCTCTGATAGAGGCGGGTAAAAGGTTTCAGTTGGTGGGTGCGAGGACTGGGAAGCTAGCGCCGCCTGCTCTGGTCCCAATGCTTTTTGGAATTGATAGTCGGTTGGTATGGCTGGATCTGGTTGGTCTGTTTGAAGGGGGACCCGAGAATCTTTGCCGAAGGTAGCGAGGTGCTGTGTCGTGGCGACATTTGTGGGTGAGTGCCAGTGATTTGAAGAGGATTTGTTCCTTGACGGGTAGCCAGTGGACGGATTTCCTGGTGGCCGAGATGTGGTCTCGTTTAGAGACTCCAGTGGCTGCTCTGAGGGCATTGTTCTGCACCGTTTGAAATTGTTTTGATGTTTTTAGGTGAAGTGCCTATTAGAAGTGCATTGCAGTAGTCTAGGCAGGAACCTATGATTGCTCTGGCGATGGTGAGGGAGTTTTGCTGCGAGAGGAAGAGCCTTGCGGCAGTGATAAGTTTCGAGTGGTAGGCTGCTGCTGAGGAGATTGCATTCACCCATCTATCCATGGTGAGGTTAGAGTCCAGGTATCCTCCTAGGGTTTTGACTGCTTTGGAGACCAAGATGCGGCAGTTGTCGATGAGGAAGGAGTCATATTGGATCCCATTTTTTTGATTGCAACTGGCGATCAGATGAAAAGTAGTTCTGTCTTTTCGCTGTTGAGGCAGAGCCAGTTTTCAGCCATCCAGGTTTGGATGGTGATGTAGATGGAGTTTAGGGTTTTTTGGTCGGCCTCGTAGTCGCCTGTAAGAGGGATGAGGACTTGTGTATCGTCCGTGTAGTTGGTGTATGTGATGCCCATTGAATCGAGATATTTGATTAGTGACCTGTGAATAGGTTGTACAGTGTAGGGGATATACAAGACCCTTTGCGGGACACCGCACTTAAATGTGGTTGGGCGCAGGCTAGGTCTGAGGAGACTTTAATTTCTCTGCCCCTAAGGAAGGATGCGATCCAGGCGGTGGCGTCTGCTGAGAAGTTGCCCGCTGTTGAGAGATGATGGCAGAGGGTGTCATGGTCGACCAGGTCGAATGCCGCGGAAAGGTCAAGTAGAAGTAGAAGAGCTGGCCTGCCTATGTCTCGGAGGTCATTGATTTGGTTCTTAAGGTCCAATAATGCGGTTTCTGTACCATGGTTGGGGCGGAAGCCGGATTGCCGAAAACCAAGCAGGTGATGAGCTTCAAGGTATTTCTGCACTTGGAGGTATGCAGCTTTGTCCAAAATCGTAAGAAGGAAGGGAACTGTCATGGTGGGCCTGTAGTTCCCTGGTATCTTGGGGTCTAGTGTTGGTTTTTTTCAACAGTGGGCCCACCCATGCTTCTTTGAGGCAGGATGGCACTTGGTTGGATTTGAAAGAAGCGTTGATGAAGGCTGTGAAGAACCGTACCAATGTGGGGGCGCTGTCCTTGATGAGCTGGGTCGGACACGAATCGCCTTTGCAGTTGGAAGGTTTGATCGAGTTGACATCTCTTCTGTCATCTCCTGGAATCAGAAAGCTGGGATTACGGATGGGGTGTTCTGGTGTAGGTCAGACAGTTGTTGCGATAAGGCTTTTTGGTGGATATCGATTCTGTGTCTATTAGCATATGCAACTATTTTCCTTGCCTTGATTGGGTTTAGGAGCCCCCTCACGTTCCATGATAGGAGTCTGGTGGTACGTGTTATTTGTTGAGTAGCCATCCGCGAGCATTCAGTGATGTGTGCATTATTACCTTGATGTTGTGATCGTCTTCTTCCCTTTGCAACATGCCAGGTTTTTCTTGTTTTTGTACCAACCAGTTTTACCTGTGCTAACTTTTTGGCAACGAGCCATTGTCCTGTACTGGCAACTGGCCAGTTTCCCTGTGTCCCCCCCTCCCTCACTATTCCCCCAATCGGGCGGTATAACCCACGGAACAGTGTGCAAAATTGCTAAAGAAAACTTCACCTGGGGTATAGGGGGGTAACCGAGTGGCCCCAACCTGTTGGAGAGCTGCGGCTTCCATTGAATTGTGGTTCGGCGTGCTGCTTCTCTGTGTTTTGGGTATGTTTCAGGACTCCTTGGGTGTTTCCGGATTGTGGCGCTCGAAATATGCCATGGTGTCTTCTGGTGTTTCAAAGAACTGAGTCTTGCCCGCATGTTGGAAACGTAGCTTGGCTGGGAACAGCATTGCATATATTATTTTTTCGGTCTCTGAGTGTTCTTTTAATGGGGTCAAAGGATCTTCGCACAGTTTGTACTCCCATCGATAAATCCGGGTATATGTGGATGCGGTTAGAATCAAAGGTTAGGGGACCCTGTTTTCTTGCCAAGCGGAGGATGAGGTCGCAATCCCTGTGGCTGAGCAGCCTGGCTATGATCGTTCTGGCCGGTGCTCCGGGTTTGGGAGGGGGAATTGGTGCCCGATGTGCTCTTTCTATCAGGAATTGCTTTGAGAACTGTGCGTTTGGAAATAGCGAGTGGAGTAGTTCTTCCAGGAATTGTTCCATGGGTACATTGGTCTTGTGTTCCGCCACCCCAACCACGCGGATGTTTTTCCGCCTAGATCTGGATTCTAAGTCTTCGCATTTATTTTGGAGGGCCTGGATTTCTTTCTGAATCCTGTCGGTGGTTTTATTTTGGGTGGTAGCTCTGTCTTCTAGGCTAGAAACCCTGTCCTCCGCTTCCGAGACCCTGGTATTGAGATTTTTGATGTCTGTGCGGATAGAGGCGATATTGTCTCCAATGTCGTCTAGTTTGGCGTTGATGGCTTCAAATTCTTTTTCCATGGCTGCCATGTATGGGGCCATGTTTTGTGTTGAGGGTTCGGGGGTAGAGTTGCTGGGTGATTCAGCGGTTTCTGTATTGTAGGTTTGATTGGGGGGGGTTGGCAAATGCATCCATTGGGCCTTTCTTTTCCTTGTTCTTGGCACCCCCTGCCATGCTCATGTGTTGGCGAGCGTAGCTGGGTGTCGTAGGGAGAGGGTGTGCACCAGTCCCCCTATTCAGTGCATTTGGACTGGCGACTGTGGGGGTACTTGTCCGACGGAGATGAGGGTCGTTTTGCACCCTTGCTGTTGGTGCACCTGCAGTTTCGTGAGAGTTGGGCTGTTAAAGGTGACTGCACGTATGTTGCAGCAGGATGTTGGTGGCTGGTGCCCCGTTCTGTGTTGCTGCCGCAAGAGGTAGGCTGTGGGTCGTGGTGGCTGCCCGTGTCAGCAGGTTCGTGTGTGCCTGGTAACACACCTGGTTCATGCATGCTTGGTATGTCCTGGCTGTTGGTGGGCAGGGTGCCAGGGGGGCCACGGTCCGGGCTCACTTTGGGACCTGCGGCGTTGGTGTCTCACCCCCACCTACCTTCTTGGCGGTCTCCGCTCCTGGATCGCGGTCCGGTTCTGGTGAGGGGCTAGTCCACAGCCGGGGAGCGGTATGACCTCGGCGTGAGTAACGCGCCCAGTCCTGCCCTAGAGGCCCGCTTTGACCCGGTGCGGCAGTCTATGTGGTGATGCTGCAGTGGTCCTCTCCAGCCACAGGAGCTGCCGGTGCCCAGTCCCTCGGAGCAGCAGACTTCGTGGATCCCGCTCTCCACTTGGCTCCTCCAGGGGTTTACTTACTGCAGCGTTCGTGTTGCTCGCTGGGGAGCGGTCGGGCCACAGTGGGATGAGGAAGAATCCGAGTACGGCTGCTGTGCTTCCCGCGGGGCTCTGGGTTCAGTGGATTTTCAGCAAGAAGACCTGCAGCCGTTAGACGGACTTCTCAGAGTTTGTAGCACGGGTACGGAGGGTCGGACGGGTCCCAGAGTTGCTCAGCGCATGCTAGGGGTGTTCATGCGTCTTCCAGCTTGCCTGTGTATGTCAGCAGCGACGCCGTTCCGCAGGGTTTTTAAGACAGGATATTTATAGCTCCGGAGCTCTGCAGTCAGGCAGCCATCTTGCTCGTGCGTCACAGCGCCCCCTCTTGGTCTGAGAAAGTTAAGGATTATGGGTATGGTAGGGATCCATGCATATGTGTGAAAGTCTCATCCCTTACTGCCTGCCTTTTCACGCGATTAGGACACTGTGAAATCGACCTCTTCTTCATGCAATTTCGTGTATTAGATTTAATTCTGTCAGTCTTCTACCATCTGCGGATTATCTTGACCTTTCTGAACAGAATACTCTGTTCTTTTTCTTTTAATTGTATCCACTGCTGGCCTTTTCTAGCCCTATACGACCTTGGCTTCTTGGCATGGTTACCTCGAGCTGGGTTTCTCTGCATCTTAATTCTCGATTTGTTTGCTGCAACATTCTCCTCTTGAGACCTTTAGTAATCTCTGTTCAATTCTGCTCATGTGCGTAGTGGATTTTCACTCATCTATAAAGAGCTTTTGAGGTACATATATGTATAGTTGGTGCTTGCCGCAATCTATTTTACTACTAAGCACAAGCAAGCGTCACAATGTCTTTGCTTCTTGTGGTTTCCTGCATCTGTAGACGTTTAAACGAACAGAATATCCATCGTGCATATGGCATAAGTTTCTTCATCTTGTCATCAACTGTTTCACCTTAGGCTCAAGATGTCACTTATCCATGGTATTTCGTCTCTTTGTCAGCCTTCCGGCCATGTGATAATCTCTAATATCTGATTCCTAGAGTCATATCTAGAATGGTGCTTTATCATCCGTCAGCAGTCTTTATTGTACATTTCAGGTTTACTTTACAACATTAAAACAACTTTACAACATGGGAAAATGGGAGCGATATGAGTAAGCAGTGTGTCACTACCCTTTTTGCAGAAAAGTAATTGAATCACCAATGCATCTTATTTTCTTTTTCCCCAATGTACAAAATTATATGATCAAGAACAATTGTCATGTTAAAAAAAATAAATAAATAAAGACATTTAAGCAGGAAAGGCCTGCAGAGGATAGGGTTACTACCCAAGCCTAAAATCAATAACACAGACTTACTCAATAGGAAAAGAAACCAGTAGTCTTGCCCCATATGTTAAAGATCACTTTAATATTCATTGATCTGTTTTAAGACTGCCTGCTAATACTTTTTCACTGATTTACGACTTGTGCTTCATGTATTATAAAGGTGTATAGATGTTTAAAACCAGCAATTTAAAAAAGTATTACTCGATGAGGGAGTGCCAAATAAATCTTGAGATGGAACTATGTAAAACTACCTGAAAGAAGAATGTTTGGTTATATGTGATTTTACTGAAGGACATTACAGAGTGGTAAATTTCATTGTGGAAAAAATTCTGAAAAAAAACAATGTTTTTTTATTTTTTATTTGGGGGTCCCCTCCCACAAGCCCCCCATTTTTTATACCCTTATAACGCAACCCCAACCCCATCCTGACCCATTTTAACCCCTTTACCCCACTACACTTGATTTTAATTTTAGCTGTGTTTTTCTGTATTATGTCTACTAAGAAATTTACCACTCTAATGTTTTATATAGATTGACTGGTTACCGAATCTTCCTATGCACCAAAGATAACAATTGGATGGAAGCATGCTCACCTTTTCAGATGTGCCTAAAAAAAGTGAAAGCTACGCATGACTGTTGTGTTGCGTTTTGTGCTTTGATGATGAAAACAAACCATGGTCTAAACCTGGTACGGGTATTGGCACCAAATATGTGGATGTTTTGCCCTCCTTTTGGTGGCTGGAAGAAGGACAAGAGGCGGCTTTGGTTGGGTTAGCGGGTTGCAGGTGTTTTAGAATTAAAGCAGGGATAAACATTTCAAGCTGCCAGCTACTAGTCGGGCATAAACTATAACTTGCCCGCTGACGAATGCCAGTTCGCACATCACAAAGCACACCATTTCGCATTAATCACTGGCCAATTAATGGCAGTGGCCTTCAACAGCCTGTGAACCAGGTCTTGCGTGACAGGTGCATGGGCCTGCCTCTGTTAAGGGAGAGTTGGGGGTTGACGGGACCCCTTTTCTGCAACGCTGGTATGTTTGGAGCGACATGTGCCACGTGGTGGCCCTTCCTCTGCCCCCAGGTCCACTTATGTCCTGGCCAGGTCTATTTTTCTCGTCTTGCAGACACGCATGCACCAGACCCCTCAGAAACCAGACATGGATTCTGGATCCACATAAATAGTACAGGAAAACTAACTACACCTACTACAATGCACCTGGACTAAGCAACAAGGCCAAGCCTGGCGCAGGAGTAACAGTCTGCTTACTAAATAAAAATGGACTGGACTTTAGTCTACAGAGACTGAATGAAACACAAAACAACCACCCCAAAAACACCAGATGGCTTGCAGAGGAACATTGGGGCAGTAGCAGAAAAACTAACTGGTAAGGGCCTACATGGAAACAGAAGAACCAGGAACACTCCCCCAAACCATGTTTGAACAGAGGATTACCAAAGACCGGAGTAAATCGGATCAAACTACTCCTATAATCACTTGGCGGCTTGCAGGGAAACGGAGACTGATAAAAGGGGAGGGGCTAATTGGCTTTTAGAACACTTGCAGGGTAGTGCCTGTCCTCAAGGATACAGCTCAGCTACAGATTAGCTAATGGGAGCAACTAAAGGAAAGAATGGGAGACAAAAGGGAGCTCATAGGCAGGGGGGGGGGGGCTTTAAAAAGCACGCAGATTCAGTTAAGAGTGAAACGTGTACAGGTGAGATCCGAAGAGGAGTGAACCAAGTGACCAGTGAGGAGGGTATAGCATGGGGAGCAGCCAAAGAGCTTTGAGAGAGTGAAGGTTAAGGTGTTGGGGTTGAGAGGGTGGTACCAATTGGGTTGAATGTGAGAGAGACATTGCCAGAAGGGAGTTGGGGACGAGAGTAGAAAGGTGGTAGTGTTAGAAAAAGTATCTCTCCCTCTTTCCCCTCGAGAACTGGATTTCCTGATATGAAATTGGGAACAGGGCTATAGACTGAAAGAACAAGTTGCCTTGAACCATTGATGCCCCCACCTACCCTGGCCCTTTCAAAGACAGACCAAAAGTGTGTACAATAACCCCCCAAAAATTCAGATAAATGCCCAAAAACCAATTATATCCCAGACTGTAATTCAAAGTACTGTGGGGGAACACTATACAAGCCACGCCACTAAAAGGGGTCTAACAAAACTTTGAGGAAGCATTTTAACTAGGATTATACTACACTCCATATGTTTATTCAAGGCATATCGGTCCAACAGTAAACAATTATTAATGCATTCACTTAGTTTACACAGGAGCAAATTACATATGGCTTTGTGAGCACAGTGTACAACTAGCCTCAGATTTTCCTGGATTGGTAAACGTCACGACTTGTAAAACTATAGTTTACATAAAAGAAATATCTTGAATAGAGTTTTCTACTCCTCAAAGTGGAACAGGAAGGAAGTTTCTCCCCTTCATTCTCAAGAAAATGGCAATTTAAATAAACATCATTTCCCCCAACAACATTGCACAGAAATAGAAGGATTCTGCCTTAAGTAGAACCCTAAAGCAAATTCAAATGAAGTGGATTCCTCTTCTATTTCAATTGCGTAATCTCAAACTTGTGTGACCCTTTTGCTCTCCAAAGGGAAAGCTTCTACCCTGAACTCAAGCCTTTGAAATGTGTGTAAGTTAACCCTACCAAACATTATTGCAACTTTGTCCAAGCAAAAAAACAATAGTACACAACGTTTTAAAGTTAATAAATTCTCTGTTCATACCTATGACAACACTTGTCAATAGTAACACTGGTCAATGGTTTCAGAGAACACCAAAGGAATTGTAATTTTGTAAAAATGTATTCCAAGTATGCATTTGTCTTAATTAATCTGATAACCGGTGACAATTTGAATGCTTATATTGAAAATCATTTTACTGGTCTGTAATAGTTACTCAGTCTTGCTTTTAGTATGGAGGATTGATTGCGTGTAACGCAAATAAACTATGAAGATAAAAGCAGGCAGGTTGCATTTCTTTTCTGTAGCCAAGCTGCCTGTATTCATGTGGAATAGTGTAGGCGATTTCTCCTGCATTGAAAGTAAGGGGACCACCTTTTAAATAAAAATAATATTCAGATTAAAAAAGCCTGTTTCTTTTCCCAAATTGTGGGGATGGATACCCTTGTGGTGGAGGGTATTAAATCACGGATATTACTCTGAAATTATTCAAAATATTAGAAATGTAGACACATTTCATAGACCAATGCCATTACATGACGTTGAGAAGTGTTGCGAGTGTTCACCTGTGATGACCTTAACAATAGAGGAGCAGAGAACATCAACTTGATAGGTTGTGGGTTGAGAGAGTGTTCGACAAGTCTGCGCTAATTGTCCTGAATTTGGTCCATCTTTTTATGTTCTGGTATGGTATGGGCGGGACATATGTATTTGAAGTAATTTTATTTAAACAGCGCATTCAACAAAGGGCTGCACATACAATGTTAAAACAGTAAAAGAAAATTCAGAAAATGTAAGCGTCATAGTTTACAACCAAAAAAGGGAATTGGGACACAGAGGAAAGGAGATCGCTTTTGAGACAAGTGTGAAATAGAGAGTATGAAGGAATAGAAGGAATGTCTAGTGGTAGAGCATTCCAGAACTTGGGAACAAGAAGACTGAAAGCACAGATTGGGCACAAGAGGGCTTAGGATCAGCAGGAACTGGGAACGCAGAGGTCAAGAGGGGGTATACATAGAAACCAAGGAGCAAAAGGTAACTAGGTGCAAGCCTAGGGACAAATTTAAAAGTTATACAGAGAACAAGGAAATAGAGACGGACTTCAAAAGGATAACCAGCGAAGAGGTAATGAAAGAATGAGGGGAAATACAACAGAGGGTGCAATCAGAAGTTAAAGTGTGGGAATTTAGCCATTCATAATGCCTGCTAGTGGACACAAACACTAAGATTGAGATACTGGCACAGAGCAAGTATGACAACATTTTATCCAGAAAGAATGCACTTGAGCGGAGAGCGAACAAGAGCAACGGCTTTGTTCGGGCCTCTGTCTTGTTACAAAATCTTCATACAGTTTGGCCAGCAAGATTGCGCAACACATGATTACCACAAAAGGAGCACAGCGAACACAATAATCACGAGACATTCTCAGCACACAATTGTTAAGATTGCTTTTCTATACTCTGGCAGACAATATAGAAGGTGAACCTATATTGTGAAAGGGACAACTCTGGGAGCTGTAGCCAAACCAGTTCAAAGTTGCAGTGACGAGGTGTCCAGGCTAAGTCTCATGAGGTGGTGAGCTTGTAATGGGTCCACAATGAGTACACACAACAGGAATCACAGATTACACTTGGACAGTATGTATCACACAACACTAATTATAGATTACATATATAGAGTCACTAGAGTAGGGCATAATACAATTCAAACTCCTGTAAAAGAAAGTACAGATTAGTTTAGGCACTAAAGGCCCACAGAGAATTAACCCTAGCTTCAAAAGTCCTTCCCTAAATTGGCTGTGGCCTTATGCCCAAAAGTTCGGAAAAAGTTCCAACACAGTTTGTGATGCTGGAACAAATGAAGGTAGGGTTTCTGCGGTCCAGTGAACGGTTCCAAAGGTTAGAGGACAGTTTATTAACCAACAAAAGTGTCCAACATTCGGAAGGCTTGCGCAAGCAAGCAATGGCAAAGCCCAAGTATAGCAAACGTTTTGTCAAAGTTAGTAAAACTTTTAAAGGGAGTTTAGGGGCAGGTAAGAACCACAGTAACTCACCCCCTGTACTCCGATTCTTCACAGGACTTGGCAGGTCAATGGAAAAAAAAATATCTGAGGTTGCTTTTCCCGCCATCAGTCTCAGTCCTTGATTCGCAGGGGTTGCAGGCTCGAGCAGATCTCCGGACGGTGTCTTTCGTTGGCGCAAGGACTCTCGGATGAAGAATGCAGAAAAACACTATGCAGGACCCCTCTCAGGACAGGACTGACTATTTCGGACAGTGGTCACCGCAGCACGGCGATGCAAAGGGACTCACTTGTCGCAGTCAGACTTTCCCTCCTATCTTGGGTCCCCTTAATGCTAGGACGCCGAAATTTCGCTGAGTTAAGTCTTGTAAGAACAAGCTTAGGATCACACCAAGTACCTCAACGCGAACAGCAACAACACGGTAGCCCAAACTCCGAGCTGGTCAACCACAGGACGGTCCTGAGACACTTCAGATGGCTCTTCTTCGCAGCATACCAAGCAGACACCAGAAATTGATGTTCCCTCCACGGGCCGCAGCTCCCTCGCAGGCTGCTGAAGATCAATAGCAAGGCAGGGCTCCTCCAGGACAGCAGCAGAAGTTGGTCGCCAGGACTCCTTCAGACAGGCCTCCTGTCTCTTCACGGGTCTCACAGCTGGACAGGAGTCTTGGCTCCTTCAGGTTACTCCAGGATATCTAAAGAGAAGGTGCAGGGGTCCTCTTATCCCAAAAGCCAGGTAAGAGCCGAAACTCCCACTAGCCAATAGCAGAACTAGTCCCCCCCCTAAACCCCCACAAGCAGTGGTCCAATCAGGCCCACTGGGGGGAACACTCATGCATAACACTCATTTTGGTTTGGGAGCAGAGTCCCATCACACATCCAGCCAGCAAACCCACATAGCCCTCCAGAGCCCACCAAAAGCTTCTGCTTTCCCGAGGCACTTGAAGTCTATATAAGGATTTTCCTGGCCGCATAGGCCAGGAAGAAGGCTAAAAAAGGAAGATGGCCAAGTAAGTTAACAGCTGCTAACTTACTTGTTGGTTGCATTTACATCGAAGTGAAAGAACAAATATAAAAAATTCCCCAAATTCTTCCCATATTTCTATAAATGTCATTTTGCTTATAATCAGTTGCCGTTATTGTATCAACGATACACAGAGTTTGTAATTAGAGTTTTTTACTTTGTGGCCAAGCGTGAAGTGCCAGTAGTACACCCTAACCAAGAATATGCATTGGTGGCACAAATAATGTATACTGATTCCCGTATACTGTAGAGAGGGCCTTTCAATATCTTGTTCTGAAAGTGCAGTGTATAGCTGCAGTTCAAGGTAAAGCCCATATCCTTTGTACAATTGCTGGAGATGCACATACTACCCAAGACAGTGTTGTTCCTTACATGGAGAGCAGGTGCATGGGGAAGGCAGCCGAGAGGCTTGATTGCTGTACGATGTCACACGCATAAGGAAAGACCATTTCTGCCATTCCTTAGGGAACAGGTCCATTAGCAGGAAGGCTCCATTAGGCATAGGGACGCCCTCACAACCATCCTTTTTAAGAAGATAGTCATAGAAATACCGATATGGGGTCCAAGGCGGGTTGTGCTTGGTGCTACCTATTCCAGCGTATATGCTAGCAAAAGGGGGGCTCCCCTGGCCACAGCTATGTGTAGCCTATGAGGTGGAGAATGGCAAAGGGAGCTGCTGCAATGGGAGGTCTTAGTCAACCTAGACTGGATAATAGACAGCTATAACAGTAGCTTCTTTTGATGATTTTGTGTGCGTTATGTAACAGAAAAACAAAGGCATTCTTCTCTATGAATTTCTGTCTGTGATACTTTTGGATCAGAGACAGGGCAATTACTTTACCAAATAAGGATGGCGCTACGTAGTATTCCAGTAGTAATCACCCACCCAACACACAAACAACCAATCCTAACAATACTGCATATACAAACCCCTTGGAACAATACAATTGTCAATATTTTTCTTTTACAGTGACATGGAGGTGCATAGACCCTTGAGGCGAAAAATAGCGGCTTGTGTATGTAAAAAAACACAAAAAAACCACTAAAGAAAATATGACAAGACAGGTTTCAAGGCAAGGCTTGATCTTCATTGCTGCATGGAGTGTCCCTTTGTGATACTGCACCCCCAAGTAGTCCATTAAAGTTGGCAGTCTTGACCGCCAGGCAGCGGTCCCTCGCGGAAAGTGATTCTTGATAGTTTCCTTGGTCGTAGATTGTTCTGTGGCCCTTCTACTGCTCCGGCAATGTCTTTGGGGCTAGCAGCAACAATGCAAGCGTCAAATGCCTCACCATAAAGGGTGCCTTCGGCCAGACACAGCAGTTAATGGTTTGGGTGGTTTGGTAACACGGAAGATGGTGCTTTATGTGACTGGGGTGAATCCAATGCTTGTGGCCGTCGCACTTCACTGCAGTCGGAGTAGCGAGCAATACCTTCAACCCAGGTGGAAAGAACCGGTGTAGTCCTGATATTCGCTGGAGGTTCTTTGTAAAACCGAGTCACCTGGCTGGATGGCATATCTTGGACCCTCCAATGGTGTTGGTAGGCAATCAGCAACCTGTTTGCAGAGAATGGACAGGCTTTTAGTTAACTCCTTACAGTAGTCAATCAATGAAGGATAAGGTACATCTCTCAATCTCTTTGGATGTGGCAGGCCCCATACATTTGCTGGGTGGCCCATGACTACTTCGTAAGGAGACAGTCCAACACCTGAGTGCATAACGGTTCTCATGGAGAATAATGCCAGTGGGAGCAAGTCTACTCATCCGAGGGCACTAACACTTAGTTAATTTTTCAAAGTAGAGTACGTTCTCTCCACAAATCCCACTGCTTGGGGATAGTAAATTGCATGGAATTTTTGCTGTATGCTTAGTGCTTTACACACCAGTTGCATCGTGGTATTAAAGGGGGAGTTCACTAAAAAATGGTTTTGTCTCAAAAGATCGGCCATAATAACATATATAAAAAATATTTTTAGGGGACCACCAGGGGGCACGCTGATGCTGGGAGCCTGTGCGTTATCCTCTCCGATTCCGGGTCTGTAAAGTGTTGAGCCCCCACTTTTTCAGCCCCCCGTCACGCAACCCAGACACGTGGAAAGGCGAATCCCCGCTGCACCCTCAAGAGCAGGCAAATTCGGCCCCGAATTGAGGGAGAACTGTCAGCCTGCATGGGAGCCAAAAACAAAAGTGGAGACTCCCACCCGAGAGAGGCAGGCAGAGGAGGGTCCTGGGTTGCAGGCATACCTCCAGACCATCCCGGTGACCGGAGGAGCTCAGAAGACGGACCGAGAGGGGAGGTAAGTGTGTGCCCCCCCCTCGATCCAAACAGAAATCGAGTTGGAGGAGTAAGGCCCCCCACCTCTACCAGATAGGCTGCGGGAGGGCAGCTTGTCTGGAGGTGCCAACCCGCAATGGGGGAGGGGAAGAGCCCATTGAAGACTGCTGCTGGGAAACTAAGAGGGTACCCTAAATAAACAGGATGCCCTTGTGGAGACTGGTGGATCCCCGCCACGACCTACACGCAGGGACACAGTGCAGAGTACGAGGTGAGCACGAGACCAGCTAAGACCAGGGGTAACACCCCCCAAAGTGGAATGCGGTGCTGGCTAAGGCCCAGGAACAAAGCCAGGGGTGCAGGAGGTGAGGCCACACCACTACTCTCCAGGGAGGACAAAGAAATAAAGCTCACACTGAGGCCCATGACGAAGTGCCCTACCCAGAGGAGCTACTCCGAGGACAGTCCCAGGCCTAACTGAACGGTGTAGGAGGAGCCCCCAGCAGGGAAGAGTACAACCTGGGCAACTACGGGGGTCCTGAGCGGGTCGGAAGGAAGGAGCCCGGGGGTGAAAGGAGAAAGGGCAACCACCTGTTACACCAGGGGACCCAAAACCCACACCCCACAAGGGAAAGAGGGCCATGTGGACAATTTAAGCAGGCCATTGGACGAAGGCTCCAACCCGGGCCTTTGACAGGAGCGACCGCCACGGATTGGAAGGTATTTTCCGGGGAGAGATGCAAAGGGCACGCCAACCACTGTCACCCAGTGCGATTGCGGCAGCGGTACCCATGGGGGGGCGGCACTCGGAAGTAGGAAGAGGTGTATGGAGGAGAGATTGAAGTTGGCCACCTATGAATACACGCATGGTCGCCATGGAGGAGTCGTCCTAGCGCAGCCTAATATGGCTACCACCCCAGAGGAATCCACAGCTACCAAAAAAAGATGTTGCTGCACTGAAGGAAGAAATCAGGAGCATGAGGGTTGACATTGGGAGTAGGGTGGATTAAATCACTAAAAAAATAGAAAAAATGGAGGAGAGACTGGAGGAAATCAAGTACAATCAATCCTACAGGGAACTGGTGGTCGCAGGGAACAGGTCCACGGAGAAATTGAGATGGAGTTGAGAAAGAGACATGGAGAGGGAAGTAGATCCAGCACTTTCGAAAAGATTATGTAAGGGGGTCTCGCAGACATCTCTCTCGAGCCAATACAAATTGTATGCCATTAAGCTTCTCCACAGGTGGCAATATGACCCTATCAGGCTCTCAAATATGTTTCAGACTGCGAGCCCCATCTGCTGTCGCTCATGTGGGGCCAGAGCTGATTATTGGCATATGTGGTGGGGATGCCCTCTAATAAAAGTTTTCTGGGATGAAGTACTGGGATGGATCAAAGACCTAGAGGGGATCCACCGAACCAGATCGCCCTTTTTGATCTTGTTTGGCATGGAGGAAGTGGAGGGGGAACGGAGTAGGTTGACAGGGCTGGCTAGTGATGAAGTGGAAATGTGCTCAGACTCCATGTAAAAGGGACTGGATCAATGTGGCCCTGAATATATGCATCATGGGAAGAATAACTGCTGGGCTCCATGGCAAGGCAGCCCTGCGTGAGAGGAAATGGGACAGATTCATTAGCAAATGCGTGAGAACTGGAACGTAGATGATTCCAAAAACAAACAGATTGAAAGAAGGCCTTTTCAGCCGGACTCTACGCAAATGGAGTGAGCTTCCCCCTGGGGACTATTTTTAGTTAGGTAGCACCCTATGATGGAATAAAACACCTATGCGGCGGTACGGACAAAAGTACTGTACATAACTATACTGCCTCCTATCTCAAGACAACAGAAGGTTTTTAACTGTGGTTTCATTTAGCTAAAAAAGATACTGTTACCAGGGGGAAGGGGGTGAAAACCAGTGGCTTAATTAAGGGGTAGGTGAATGGTGGGGCAAAAAAAGGTTGTTCATTGTGGATTGATTTTCTTACCCATATGGTTCATTGTTCTCACGGTACTAAAATTTGCAATAAAGAGACATAAAACAAAATATATTTATAAAGAAAGCTCCTATGTAATATTTTGAGGAAATGAGGCTGAAAGTCAAACATTTTAAGCATTAGGAGCATCCATTTTGTGAAATGAATGTGCCTCCTGTGCTTGTGTAAAGCTCGGCTCTCGCAGCAATAATGAAGCAAAAGCCCCCTACCGGGAGCATTTGCTTATTACCACCGGAGAGCAGAGAATGCTGCCAGGCTGCTTCCTGCCCTCTGCTGCTGGTGTTTGCTTCTTTTTTTCCTGCTTTAAGCGAAAAGTTCAGGCAATTATTAACACAACCTTGTTTTAAACTACCGGATGGCACCTCTACAGCAGCATATGCCATTGCAACCTTAAAAACAATAGTTGAAACCTGTAGGATTCCCTAGCACTCAGTCCAGGCAGCTAAAATAATTCCCCCTACCCGAGCATGTGAACTCCATGCAGGGCTCGCTGTAAACATATACACAGACAGCCAGTATGCCTTTGGTGTAGCACATAATTACGATCACCTATGGGCCGAAAGAGGATTCCTGACTTCACATGGTACAAAAATACAACATAGTTTATTGATCCGTAAATTACTGAATACCATGACATTGCCAAAGAAACTGGCTATCATTAAATGTAGTGCACACAAAACAGTTGTGGATGATACAGGGAAAGGCAATGCTTTTGCCAATCAGAACGCCAAAGCAACTGCTCAGTCCTCCATATCACTCATGTATGTCTGCCACACACAAAAGGAAGGCACTGTGATGTTTGACACCACAGATATGGTAATACTCATTCAGTCTAAGGCCACTGCCCAAGAATTAGAAGAATGGAGTTAGACCGGGAAATGTATAGATCATTTTTGGTAGGACATGCAAGATGAGGGATGGTGGAAATTGCCAAACAAATATCTACCCTTGGTGTTGTCTTATGCTCATGGCCGGTCTCACGAGAGCGCAGAGAGAATGTACAAGATGTTCACTAAAGTTTGGAGTAACACAAAGATAAGAATAGCCACTGTTGCTTTCTGTAAGAATTGCCTGTTATGTGCTTCCTATAAGATTGGAAGGGTGAGCGAGCACTCAAAAGGGCATTTTTTCGGCCATCTGAATTTCCCTTTGACGCATTGCAAATGGACTGTCAAGGAAGATCATGTGTTAGTGATGTCTAGCAAATGGGTAGCAGCATTCCCCTTAAAGGACAATACCGCATTAAGTACTGCTAAAATACTCGTGAAGGAATGCTTGCCTCTATTTGAACTAGCTCACACTCTGGACCGACAATGGTGTACATTTTGTTTAAGGGGAAGTTGACTCAAAAATGTTATTGTTTCAAAAGATGGGCAATAATCAAAATATGTAAAACATATTTTTAAAGTCCCTATGTAAAATGTTTGGGAAAGTTGAGGCTCAAAGTTTTGGCATGGGGCATCCATTTTGTGAAGTTAAGCAGCCTCCTCTGTTCATGCTAAGCTCTGCTCCTGCGGCAATAATCAAGCAAAAGCCTCCTACTGACAGCTTTTGCTTACGGCTGCCAGAGAGCAAAGCTTAACATGAAGTGAGGATTCTGCCACAGTAATTACCTTGACGTTTTCTGTGCTCCCCAAGCCCAGGGAAGCACAGAAAACGTAAAATGAAAGGCACAGCAATTATAAATACTTCGCTGGCTGCCAGCAGAGTTTTCTTAAATGCTGTGACTTTATTTTCTACTTTCCCGGCCACGGGAAACTAGACAACTAAAGTTGCAGCAATTATAAATACTCTGGCGGCAATGTTTTCATAATTGCCTGGACTTTCCTTTCAAGTCTCCTCGGTTCCCCCAGGCTCGGGGGAGCCCTGGAAACTTAAGTGAATGCAGCAGCAATTATATATACAACGCTGTTGTATTTATGATTGCCATGCCTTTCTTTTTAAGTCTCTCGGGCTCCCCCGGCTCCAAACTTCCCACCATTTATTCTTTGCACAAAATACATAAGGAATGTACAAATATTTCAGAGGGAAGGCCTATCGTGAGTGGCATGGGATGGATGAAACAATGTTTATATGGATGGTACATTACATGGGATTGCATCACATCAATACATATAAACAATTCAATGACAATTATACAATAGAGACCTGTATTAAAGTGATTGAGATGAAGACCGACATATGTAAAGTTGAAACACGTGTTGGCAGGATTAAGAAAAATCGACCGAAAAGAATACATGAATTTGAATTTGGTAGTTTAAAATAGGACAACTCTCTATTGAGTGTTGTTTAGGATTGAGCGAATTTCAAGTTTGTTTCAGAAAAGATATGGGTACCACCTGAAATGCAACTGTAACTAGCTCATTTGAGACATTTTGTGCATAACACATGTGCGGGATGTTTTTCTAGCCTCACTGGACTTGTCCAGTGCACTTGATGGTGTCATTAGGTCAAGACTATGGTCTAAAATGTTAGCTGTGAAGATTCTGCGCAAGCTCGTTCATCTTCTTGCACTCTTGCATACCCATACCCCAATAAGTGTCCGACTGACAGGTAAGGGGTCATTTTCTCAGGAGATTATTTCCTATGTTAGGGTCAAACAGGGTTGTACATTGGCCCCTATACTCTTCAACCTGTGCGTGTGTGATGTGGAGAGACTGTGGCAGGGTCCTTCCATTGCACCTGCCAGGTTGGGGAGTACTAGGATAGAATGGATGGCCTTTGCGGGCAATTTCATCCTTTTAGATTGTACTTCGTGAGGCCTAAGGACGAAAATGCAGTTTTTCCATTATGCTGCTGCTAATAATCTCCTGCCCAATGCGGCGACATCTCAGGTGCTTGTCTTTTCTAGCGGCAATAAGGCGCCAACATATGATTGGGCTATGGGCCAGGAAAAAGTGGAACAGGTCAAGGTTGTTACTTATTGGTATAACCTTACGAATAGGGTCAGCCATGAACTCTGGAAAACTAGTTTACCTGATAAGGCCAATAAACTGAAAGCTTAACTGAAATTCTGGAAGCAAAAAGTATGCACATTTGCGTTACTCCCAGTAAGGCTTTACTATCTCGCCAAATTTGAAACCATTATCTTATATTGTATTGACCTTTCCACTCATGATATGGGTTCTACCCTGAATTTGATACAAGGGAAACTTTAGAAGGAGTTTCTGGGTTGGTCTATGGCCGTACCTAATGCAGTCATAAGACATGAGCTTTGCTTAATATCGCTGAAAGCTCGATATGTCTGGAAACAACCAACTACCTTTAGAAAAATGAGTGACCCCCCAAAAAACTTGCTCTATGAGATACTTGGTTTGGTTATGCATGCTGAATCTGTTCCTCCTATACACGAGTTTTGATCCAGGATGAAGTCAGTCCTGGTTTCCCTTGGGTTAACGATGAAAGATCTAGGGCAATGACCAGGTATTGTCAAGAGGTTTCTGTTTAGGGCTGACTGGGTGGAGACTGTCGATTGCATCCCCACCTATTCTACCTATAAGGAATACTATAACTTTGTGCATGCAAGAGAATGTACACCTCTTTATCTCCAAAGATTTCTGTGTGCTAATGTACGAACGACTTACATGCGATTTAGGCTTAACCAGATTCCCACTTACAAGAGGATCAAGTATTGGAAGGATTCCACCAAACTGCCTGCATACAATCGCTCTCAGAACCATTGTAGATTTTGTGGGGACAAAGATTCTCCTGAGACCCTTAAACATAGTTATTATGTGTCCTTAGTTTGATACTATGCGTCTGAAGAGTTTCCACGAATAATTCGACAAAAATATGGCGGTGTCTGCAAATCTATTTTGGTGTAGGTGTATGTGGGGCACAAGTATTTCACTCATCCTAGGCCTAAACGAGTTCCTGATGCAGGTGACAATGCAATTGGATAAAAAGAATCTCAGCCCTTAATGGGATTTCGTTAGATTAACAGAAATGGTTAAATGGATAGAATGTGTCATGAGGTACTGGTTATTAATGTGGCACAATTTTCTTTTCTTCTTCTTGTCTGTAATTCATGCGGTTGTATTTTTACTTACGATGTAGATTTGAATTATTTATTCTTGATATGTTTTAAATGTACATTTAAGAAGATTTGTAAGATTTCTATGAGATAAGGTTTTCTTTTTTATTTACGTTTACTTTTTATATATTGTCTATGTTGACTAAGATATTCTGTAAACTATGAACACAACAATAAAAAGAAAAAAAAACAAGACCCATCTACATACAGTGTACCGTCTGGTTGTCCGACAGGGACGGGAACTAGTACCTTTAGTTCTTCATCATGAGTCAGTACACAATCATGCATTTCAACAGAACCATCAGAAGGGAATGGTAGTACGGTGGCGGGATTCAAGTTATTACAACGTTGAATCGTGATATGAGGTGCCAATAAAGTCAATTCATACCTACTGAGCCTGGCATTCATTAAATGTTGGGTCTTGGTTTTATCCATTAATATGTCTAATGCTTGAGGAACTGAAAGGTTGACCGGGTGTCCTTCAATATTTATTTACTTTAACATTTGTATTGCGCGCCAAGCCCCAAGGCATCATAGTTACATGGATAGCATGTAGAGAGAGGTTTACAGAGACACAAAATTACAGCAGTACTGTTACAGAGATACAGAACTGTACCGCGAGATGCATACAGAGAAACTGGTACATGAGGGATATCTATGGGTAGGGAGAGGGGGTGGTACTGGAGTCGCAGAGAGCGGGATGTGTGAGCAGAAGCTAATGTCTAGGTCTCATTAGGTGTCCTGAGCAAAGAGGAAGGTTTTGAGATGCTTGCGGAAGATCCCATGTGATGGTTCTGTTCTCAGTAGGTGTGGGAGATTGTTCCACTGTTCTATGGCATCCGCTTGTTTCATGGATAATTCTGCGGCAGCAACACCCTGTAAACAGTTGGGTAGTGCCTTTCCCACTGGATCCAAAGTGGAGAAAAAGCACACACATGGCCTGTTATTACCCCCTTGCGGTTATGTTACTAGACACAACACACAGTCTTGGCTTTCATGCACAAACAGGGTGAAGGGTTTTGTATAGTCTAGAGTCCCCAAAGCAGGTGAATTGCCAAGTTTTGATTTTAGTGCATCAAAGCTCTGC
The DNA here is from genome assembly GCF_040938575.1 of Ambystoma mexicanum. Lineage (NCBI taxonomy): Eukaryota > Metazoa > Chordata > Amphibia > Caudata > Ambystomatidae > Ambystoma > Ambystoma mexicanum. The sequence continues at coordinate 1,476,139,403 of NC_090932.1, read as the reverse complement.
TGGTGAGCAACAGTCCACGGCAAGGGTACAGGAATGTTGCTTGAGGTTAGTTCTAGCAATGGTTTAGCTAGCAGGGGAAAATTAGGACTCCACTGCCCACCAAATTAGTTCATTCTTACAAACCCTACAACTTCCTGCATGTTGTCAGAACAGATATTCTCATAATGGCTTCCAGGCGCTGTGGGTGCAGGTGTCTCTCCTCTTTTGACAAAAGATGTTCCAAATAAGTGAGGTGTCTTACAAAACTACACATTGCTGGGGAAATATGGGGTGCTGGAACTGCAATAGTCGCACTGTGCAATCTGTACATTGCTCTTGGGTGTCAGCTGCTATGAAAAGATCATTAACATTGTAGAAGCACTGTCGAGTGGTTGGGATAAACCTGTCCAATTGTGTTTTTAAAGCTTGGCTATATATGCTTGGACTTTCGGTGCATCCTTGTGGTGGCCTGCAAAAAGTATACAATCATCCTTCAACATTAAAAGCAAATAGTACTGACTGTCTTTGTTTATTGAAATGCTAAATGGAGCGTTCTTGAGGTCAATGACAAATATTCTGCTGCTGGCGAAATTATAGTAAAAGGGAAGTCTGTCTGGTACCACAATCTTGTTAATGGCACAGAGATCAATTATAAGTCTCCACTGGGTAGGGGAGTCTGGTTTTCCTTCACTACGCTTCTGTATGGGTAAAATGGGACAGTTGCAGGGGCTACTCACTATTTCCTTTAATATCCCCTTCACCAATAGGTCCTGCATTACTGGTTTGATCCCTTCCAACCCTTTCTCCGTTATCTTATATTGGGGCCCCCTGGGTAATAACGCCCCCAGTTTTACATCGATTTTGATGGGCTCCACTACCATTCAGCCTACATCATTAGAGCAGGCGGGAAAAAGAGTAATTTATTTGTGAAAATAAGAGTCTTACACTTGTTCATGCAAGGAATTTATGATTGATCCATTACAGAAGAGGAAAAAAGTGTAATTTATTTGTGAAAATAAGAGTCTTACACTTGTTCATGCAAGGAATTTATGATTGATTCATTACAGAAGGACATAAAGGGCAATTCACCTTTATTTCTAACACAAGACTATTTCATTTGCCAAAATATCCCACAAATCACGTTAAATAAATTAACTTTGGCACAGCACAATTGGATCCAGCGATTTATTTTTTGTTTTCTCCACTACCTTTCAGCCTACATCATTAGAGCAGGAGGCCCAGATAACTGGGTCAACTTACTGTAATGCTTGAGGTAATGTATTAGTGGCAATGACCAAGCACTCAAATATACTCCATTAGTCGAGCAATGAATGTTAGCATGCAAGCACCCAAGTAAATCCATGCCCAACTCCAAAGCACATTTGTCAGTAACCACCAGCAAAGCCATACAGGAGATAGGGCCAATGGTCCGATGTTGGACTTCGAATAGGTTCATTTTCGAATCCCACTGATGTAATAGTATTCGCGGAGAGGGCATTGGAAGACACTATTTGGTGGGATATTGATGTGTTGGAGGCACCAGTGCCTAACAAGAACTTAGCCTGCTTGCCGTGCACCGCCACTTCAACACAAGGGCTCTTTGATTCTACAGGGATACTCACGCATTCGCACCCTATTCCACATAGTCACCCATTGTATAGTCATCCTCGTAATATATTCTCTAGCCGAGTACTGCTGACCCCGTCAAGGGTCAAATTAATGGTGCTGCTAGTTATTTCCTTCAGGTGTCTCACTATTCATTTAAATGACGCTCCCGGCCTTAATAAATGCTCCCCTAAACATGCCGCGACCCCATGATCGGCCACAACTACTTCTCCTTAGTGGACATTCCCAGATTCAGTGATCCTCAGCCTTAAAATAGTAACAACCCGCGTCCATTATCGTTCCATCACCTGGTGGTGCGCTGCTTCCTCGTCCTCTGTACATGCCTCTCCCCCTGCGCATGCGTAGGTTTTCCCTGCCGCATTGGGAAAAAGCCTGCTACATTCATGCTCTGGTTTTTAAATCTCATCTTTTTTCCTTTTCCCACCTTTTTTTTAGCATGGTGGTTTGAATAGTACCCATCAAAAAACACAAGAACAGGGACACCAGGTATTTCAAACTCTGGTCATATCTGGTCAACACTTGTATATTAACCAGGTTACTCACCGTAGTGACCACCTTACTCCTGGTCCATAGTCCCCTTTCCTCCATACTTATGGGACATTCCTCCGTCCTGTGGGACGGGACTGGAGCACTTTGTAAAAACATCAAAATTTTGCTAAAATGTTAGTCCTTCCTCTCTTTTACGCGGGGTACTGCACGTGGCCGTAACCCTGCCCATCTTAGCTCCGCCCCGTGCATCGCCCTTCAGTCCTTTTCTATTGCCAGGTCAGAGACCTTTAGGCAATAATGGAGGAACCTTACTAGAGGGGACAGCGGGCGGGCGTATGGAGGAAAGGGGACTATGGACTAGGAGAAGGGTGGTCACTACGGGGAGTAACCTGGTTATACTCCTACGTCCTGCCCCCTTTCCTCCATACTTATGGGAGATTCCCAAGCACTGCTCACAGGAACTATGGGTGGATGGCAAATCCCTTATTGAAAAAGGTTCTTCGGCACAGCCTGGCCGAACTGAGCATCATATCTGGAGCTCAGATCTAGAAAATAAGGTTTACAAAAATCCGATGGGGAGGCCCATGTAGCAGCCTTAGCAATGGGTCTCCCTGGGGACATATTTCTGAAAGGCAGCTGCAGCTGCCTTGCCCCGCACCAGGTGTGCATGAATTCCTTCAGGAGGCTGCAGACCTTGGACCGTATAAGACTCCGTAATACAGGCCGCGATCCATCTGGAGATAGTCGCCTTAGAGACCTGTTTACCCTGTGGGTTACCGAAGGTCACCAATAGTTAAGAGCTCCTAAATTCAGATGTTCTGTCCAGATACAACCTAAGAGCCCTTCTAACATCCCAGCAATGTAGAAACCTTTCAGCTTCTGAAGCTGGGTTTGGAAAGAAGACCGGCAGGGAGATTGACTGATTCAGATGGAAATCAGAAACCACCTTTGGCAGGAAAGAAGGATTAGTCCGTAGGACCACCTTATCCTTGTGGAAAACCAAAAAGGGATGCTCCACCGACAGAGCTGGGAGCTCACTCACGCGCCTTGCTGAAGTAACAGCAACCAATAAAGACATCTTCCACGAAAGGTGCTTAAGGTCCACCGTGGCCATAGGTTCGAACGGTTTATGGCACAACGTAAGGACCACATTCAGATCCCACGTCGGATGTGGCTTGCGAACCAGGGGACAAAGACACGTCAAACCCACGAAGTGCCTCCTAATCGCTGAATTTGACAGTGAATAAGAGCACTGGTCCGTGGACAGGTAGGTGCCTACCGCCGAAAGATAAGTTCTGCATGACAGAACATGATCGCCCCATTTGTTAGGTGAGACACAAAGGACCGTGTCAATTATAACCTCCTGGGGTCCAGGTGTTTGGCTAAGCACCAGTGACAGAACTGAAGCCACTTGCTCTTATACTGAGACCTCGTCAAGGGCTTCCTGGCTGCCTGAATTATTCACATGTTATCCGCAGACAGGTTGAGATGCTCTAAAAACCTGAACCCAGGCACCTTGCCGCCAAGCTGTAGGATTGTGGGGAGGGGTGCCACAGCTGTTGATCCCTCTGGTGAAACAGCTCGGAACTCACCGGTAGCCTGATCGGTGCACACACCAACAGATGCTGAAGAAGTTCTGAACCAGAACCTGGCCGGCCACCACGGGGCTATGAGCAGAAGAGAACAGTTCACCGTGTTCCTCAGCTTGCAAATCGTCCGATGAATCAGAGGCAGAGGCGGGAAAGCATAGGCCCTCATGTTGTGCCAACGGATCTCGAGAGACTCCCCCAGAGAGGAGGCTCCCAGCCCCTTTCTGGAGGCATACAGAGGAAGTTTCTGGTTTGCCGATGTTGCAAAGAGGTCCACTTCCGGAGTGCCCCAACACAGGAATATCTGTGAGAGGATCTCTGCTTTCAATTCCCACTCATAGCGGACCATCGTCTGCCGACTGAGGGCATCCGCCGTGACATTCAGCTGGCCCGGGATGTGTACTGCCACCAGCCGGACACCATGATGAATCACCCATTGCCAAATATGAAAATCCAGATCCACAAGAGGAGACTTGGTGCCCCCTCTGCTTGTTGATGCAATACATTGACACGACATTGTCCGTGCGGACACGGACAACCTTGTTGGCAATGACCGGCCTGAACGCCTTGAGCGCTAGGAAAATCGCCAGAAGCTCCAGATGGTTTATGTGAAGGAGCTTGTCCTGGGGCGACCAAAGGTCCGAGACCTGAAGAAGATCTAACATTGCACCCCACCCTAGGAGGGAGGAGTCCGTTGTGACCATCACCATCGGGGCGGGGTCTTGAAACCCCGCACCCACCGACAGGTTGCTGAGAGACTACCACCACACTAGGTCTGCTCTCATGGAAGCCGGAATCAAAATCCTCTTGGAGTCCGGATCCACCGCCTGACGCCAAGAGCTCCGAAGAGCCATTTGAGTACACATCTTGAGTCGAACAAGAGGAAGAACCAATATGCATGAGGGCATGAGTCCCAGAAGCCTGTGGAACCACCAGGCTGACATGCTCTGCGATTGCGCAAAGATCTGACACGTGGCCAACAGATCCGCCATTCTGTCCCTGGTCAGGTAAACTCTGCAGTCTAACGTGTTACAGCAAAAACCCAGGAAGATCAAGTCCTGAGAGACCGTCATGAAAGATTTACGCCAGTTCACCGACAGCCCAAGGTGGAACAGGAGCTGGAGGAGAGACTGAAGAATGCACGTGGCTTTCAGCGGGCAAGAGCTGCGCAACAGCCAATCGTCCATATAAGGAAACACATGGATACCCTGCAGACGAAGATAAGCTGCAATCACCGACATCATCTTCGTAAAGACACGCAGTGCCGAGCTGAGGCCAAAGGGAAGCACTCGGAACTGGAAATGCTCCTCTCCCACAGAGAAACGCAGGTATCTCCCGTGTGGATTTCAGATCAGAATATGCAAGTACGCATCCTGAAGGTCCACCACGCTGAGCCAATCGCCCATCTGTAAAGAGGACTTTATCTGACCAGGCACGATCATCTTGAATTTCTCTTGGGGTAGGGAAAGATTGAACTGGGAAAGGTCTAGAATGGTGCGCAGGCCAGCCTGGTTGGATTGGGCACCGTAAACAGTTGGGAGTAGAAGCCCTCCCCTCGTGCCCCTAGGGGGAACAAGTTCCACTGCTCTGAGATCCAGTAACTTCTGGATCTCGGCCCTGAGGGAGGGCGACCCCAACTGCTGGAAAGGAGGATTGATGGGTGGGGTAGGAGGAAGAGGTAAGCGGAAGCCCGCCCGAGCGACGGACAAGACCCACCGGTCCTCGGTAATAGTCTGCCACGCCTCCCAATGAGATGCAATGCGTCCTCCCACCGGAGTCTTGTGCGAGCCCAGAGAACCCCCATTTGGCTGGTTTTATGGTGGCGGCACCACCTGAACCTGAGGAGGAGGCTGAAGAGCGGGAGAAATATAGGCTTCGTTGCTGCCTCCGGCAGGAATTGCCGGAAGGGGTATCGACTCTGCAGGATTTTCAGTCCAGAAAACCCCTAAAACCAGAGGAGGCCCGGGACTGTGACAGCGGTCTGTGTCCTAAAAGGAGGTTTCACCAGGACAGACAAGGACTTGGCGTTCTGGGTGCTATCCTTCGTTTTGGTCAGCTCCACATCAGTTGTGGAATGAAAAAGCTCCTTGCCGTCAAATGGCAGATCCAAAACCTTATCCTGCACCTCATTAGAGAACTTGGTGGCGTGCAGCCAAGCCTGACGAGAAGTATCCACCCCAAGCATAAGGCCTCGGGCCAAAGTGTCGACATGATGAGCCCCCGCCTCCAGCAGATCCTGAGCCAGGACCCTGACATCCAACAAACCCACCTTGAAGTCCTCAAGCTTTTCAGCGGGGATGAATTCCTCAAACTCCGACAGACCTTTCCACATTTTCATATTCGCCCTCGCTAACACCAGCTCTGCATTGGCCTGCCGCAATTGCAGGCCCGAGTTAGCAAAAATCTTCCTCCGAAGGGAGTCAAGAAGCTTATCCTCTTTGCCCAGGACCTGTGTAGCCATTGTGGAAGAGGATGCCGCAGGTCTTGACTGCAAAGTGGCCGCAGCCACGACCGTGGAGGAGGGGGGTGGACATGACGCTAAGGCCACCTCTTCCGAAGAATGAAGCCTGTAGCGCGCGTCAATTTTCTTATTGACAAACAGTCCAGAGTGTGGTTTTTCCCATACTCTACGGACCTTGGCCAAAACATCCTTCTGCAAGAACAAGCCGGTACGCTCCGAAGGAGACAAGGTGAACGCCCCCGAAAGTACACCCTCCTGCAGAGCGGGTGCCTCGGGTACTGGAACATCCAACAGACATGTCCAGCACCCGGTCATGAAAGGCTCTAATAGAGCGGGGCTGGTCTTCGCTGTCCTGATCGCCCTGTACATCTGATAGATCCGGATCAGGTGGAGTCATCCGGCACCACAACTGCCTTGTCCACTGGGGACAATGGAGGCGGGGGTGGAGGAGTTGGGGGAGGCCCAGCCGGCAAAGGCGGCGCCGGCGGAGGCGCTGGCAGCGTAGCCGGGACCGATGGCGCAGGCGGGCATATCTCCCTAAACAGACCCTTAAAGTACTCCTTCATGGGGTTGGAACGCATACGTTTCTGAAACAAGACGTCCTCCGCCGATGACTTAGGCGTGACGGGAGGAGGCCGCTCCTGAGGAGGGTAATACCAAGGGCGCAGGGGAGAGGGTTGCCAAGAGAGCCCTTCCCCACTGTTGTCTACATAAATCAAGGGCGCTGATGCCACCAGCAGCGAGACATTGTGCGGTAAAGGCATCCAAGCATTCCAGTCATAAACTGGACGAAACGGATGTGCACAAGGAAACCGATGTTCACCTGAAAGAACACCCCCTACACCCGAGACCGATGGTGTAGTTGTAAGGGTTGAATCCAAAATGGTGCCATGGTCTTGGCAGGAACAGGCGCCATTTTGCCGGCACCTGAGGAGAACTGCGACATGTGTGGAAGTGAGGCAGGGGTCCCCACAAGTGGGTCAGGGGTCTTCATTTTAGCCTTAACTATCTGGCCTAGGATGTTTTTGTGACATGCTAATAGCCAAACTAGCCTTCATCGGAAGGACCTCGCACTGCCGGTAAAGGAGGAATTACGGTTCAAAACCTCACTCCTTGCCCCCTCAACAGTTCTGGGGTCACCGCAAGAGAGGGAACGATGAGCAACACCTTTCATCGACAAGGCCTTAACAGGCCTCTCAGAACCGTTGGTCGCCTTAGCCTCTAAACAAGGGACCTCCGACCCAAGTCCGGTAGAAGCCTCTTCTCGCCGGGCCTCGAACTCCTGTTCGGTATAGAGAAGCCCAGCCGAGGCCTCGGGCGCTCCCCGGTACAAGTGAGGGAAGCTCCAATCAAGGAGGCCTCGGAGCGAGCTCCGTTACCCCACGACTCAGTAGAACTATGTCTACAAACAGCCCCCACAGGAGGGGCCCCGGATTGTGATCCGGTTTCCACAGGCCCCTTACGGAGACCCTCAGAGAAAACTCTGGTACACTTTTTAGGTCTTGACGGCACCTCAGGGCAAGCCCCGGTAACGGAGCCCTTGACGCCCCTCCCAGACCGGGAAGAGCCCGGGAAGGAGTCCCCCGGACGGGGTGCCCTAAAAAGTAAAGAACTTACTGGGCGTAATTTCTTGATTTCATCTTCTAGCTTAGCTAGATCAATACCCTGCTTTTCTGTCATCTCTCTGGCAGTATCTATAATAGAATTGAGCCAATCTCTGCCACATTTGTTGGCTATGTAGCTCCAATGTATTATAGGCTCTTTGTTGTCCAAAATAGGCGGGGCTCATTCCGTACCATGAGACCCTGAGGTAGTACTCCACTTCAAGTATTCCAGCATTATAACAGCTCATCCCAATTACTGATGTTAGTTATGGGGGGAACACTCACCCTCATTAGAAAACAGGGATGATCTTGCAAACAGGTCTGTTACATATTTTTCATCAAAACTACAGGTCTTGTCTGCCGCCATTGTGTGAGGTATTAGAAAAACAGGTATAGTCAATTACCAAAAACGAGACAGACACACATTAAACACCCTTCAGAAAAACTATTACCTAGCCAATATTTGAGCAGCACTTGGGTTGGCCAGGTGTACTCATGTCTAAATGGTATTTTTTAAGTGAGGCAACAACCCTTCAACAAAATGGGAACAGAATGCCTTTTATCCCTCTTGGGTAGACCCATCCATCCCACTAAACTAGGTGAAAGCCATTTCCTTTCAAGAAGAACAAGTTACTGACCCTTGGTAACGTTCTTTCCTCCCAGCATTCCTCATTTTATGATCATCATCTCTCCAGCTGCTTCAGAATTCTTTTCTCCAACATGGGGCGCTGTGTGCCGTCTTGTCGAGTCTGTCGACGACATCAGCATAAGTAGTGTTCGCTGTGCCCGTTGGCTCAAGTTCTGTCCCCCCCACCCCCATCTACCTCCTGAAGAGAAATAACCATGTGTACCTTAAACCGCAGGCTCACAGAAAGCGTAAAGTGTAAGAACACGTCAATTGCACAGCGGAGTAGGTTGTGAGGGGCGATGAGGGATACGTGGGAGGACCATCCAATTGAAACATCACCAGTGGTGAGTAACTTGTTCTTCAAATGGATTGCGTCCTCCTACATATTCCTAATCTTATGATAGACTCCCAAAGCAGTAATAGTTTGGTGGTGGGAGTACGAATTTAAATGTTTGTTCTAATCATAGCCCGAATGAAGGACTGCTTTTACAAATTGTCCTCCTTGACTGGAAGAGGAGTCCAGACAGTAATGTCTCACATAAGTATGAATAGACAACCAAGTGGCCACTGAACAAATGTCTTAGATTGGGACATCTCTTTCTACTCCGTCCAAAACAGGCTCGGCAGTCACTCCATCCCAAGCCCTGTGCAACTCCCTATCATCTTTTTTCTTCTCTAAAATTGAAACTATTCGTGCTGACATTGCCAAAGCAGCCCCCGTTACTGGCGACTGCCCATGTCTCCCTGGGATGCCTGCGCCTCCTGCCCAGTGGTCCTACTTCCCTGTCTTCACTGATCCTGAGATACTTAAGGCCATCCATGGTCCTAAATCTGCCTCTCCGGCAGATGCTATTCTGCTTACTCTGATCTAAGACACTGGCAGCGAGCTATTTCCTATATTACCGCTGCAATTAATGACTCCTTCCAAACTGGCACGATCCCTAGCCAACTGAAACATGCGCTAGTGCCTCCATTATTATACAAGACATCCCTTGATCATGAGGTAATGGCGAACGTTTGACCTATTTCTCTTCTTCCCTTCTCTATGAACGTTCTCGAGGCCTTGGTCTCCCCTATTCTTTCCTAGTTTCTCGAGTCTTGTGGTTTCTTTGATCACTTTCAATCTGGCTTCCACCCCAGAAGAGGAACGGAATCAGTCCTTAATTCTGTAATAGACTATCTCTCTCAGCTAGTGGATCAGGGTGGTGTGGGAGCAGTACTGCCGTTAGATCGGTCGGCTGCGTTTGACACGGTTGACCACACCACCAATCCTGAATCGACTGTCCAATGCTGGTATCTCAGGTCAAGTCCTTGACTGGTTCCAGGCTTTTTTATCGAATCGCACCCAGTATCTTATCCTGCCTTCTGTTCTCTTCCTAGTCTGCTCTCGTGCCGAGTCCCCCAGGGATCAGCTCTCCCTCTCCTATTCTATTCAATATGTATATCCGTCCCCTCTTACTTCTTATTTTGTCACATGGGCTCAGATATTATTCCTACGCCGATGATACACAGATTTTAGTCCGGCTTGATCTCACAAGAGCAGACACCGCGGCTCGGCTAAGGAGCTGTCTGGAAGATCTCGGTGCATGGATGGCTGCAAACTGGCTAAAGCTCAATGGGTCCAAAACAGAGGTGCTGGTAGCAGGCATCTCCAGCCCCCTTTCCTTCTGGACACCTGCGTTCTGGCCAGTTTCTCTACGCATCTGTCCCATGCCAGCTGTTTCAGTTAAAAATCTTGGTGTGATGCTTTCATCCTCTCTATCCATGGCACCCCAAGTGGGTGCCGTATGCAAGTCGGGACACTTAAAATTGCATATATTACGCAAGGTGCTCCCTTTTGCTCCGACAAAATACCACGCCCCTGTGGTAGCTGCTTTAGTGCTGAGCACCACGGATTATTGCAATTCCCTCTACTAGGGTCAGCCAGGCTACCTTATCAACCGCCTCCAGCTGCTTCAAAATGCTGCTGTCCAGGTGGTTATTCGTCCATCTTTTCGAGCCCACATGACCCCGCTCCTCAGGCAACTGCATTGGCTGCTTATTGAGAAGCGCATTCTTTTTTAAATCTAGGTGTATTGTGCATGGCGCCGTCTACAAATAGGGTACAGAGTACATCCAAACCAAATGTCCATGTTATGCGCCGTCTCGTCCTTTGCGCTCTCAGTCCGCTCTTCTGATTCTCGTCCCCCCTCTACCCCGAGTCAGACTCTCTCGTAATGGCGGCCGTGCCTTCTCCGCTATTGCAGCAAAAACCTGGAACAGTCTCCCACTGTCGCTTCGTCCTGTTGACAATCATCTGTCCTTCTGCCAAGCTCTAAAGACTTATCTGTATTAGGTTAGTCCTAACTGCTGCTACTTTCCTGCTTCCCCTAGCGCCAAGATCCCTCTGGGTGTACGTTGCACTTTAGAAATATATATAACGTAACTCTTTGAAGATTGGCACAGGTTGCCATGCCCCTGGTGGAATGTGTTCTTGGGCCTTCCGGCAGGTTCTTGCCCACTAATCTAACATTCACCAATAGTCAGGATAATCCATATGGATATGGTGTGTTTAGTAACAGCTAGACATTTTGGGCCCAGGACAGTCAATGAATAATTGGTCATTTTGGCAAAATTTAGCAATTCTGGATATGTAAAACTGAGAGCCCTTTTTGGGTCCAGTCTATGTAATCTTTTCTCCTCCTTCCCCGGATACACCCATTAGAATGCATTTGTATTGACGCATACAATATTTTCAAAAAGCAACATAAAGTATATGCTGAGTAAAATATTTTTCTAGTCAACAACGAAATTTATGGCCCAATCATGGCCCAATTATAGTTTTACATTTTTTGTACACACCGTCATTTTGTTGTCTAAATATGACAAATATATCGCCAATGTCAGTCTGTTTTCTGACAATTTCATAATCTGTAGTTTCAAAACCAACATTCTTAATAGAACCTAGATCCTAAACAATTATTTTTGATATTTCAAAATTAATGACACCATATCTGCTTACCCAGGTACCCAAAGCGGTTTCCCAAAAGTGAAGCTACTGCAGATGGTTTCCCTTCGTTATGGCTCATTAAGTCCACGTAGGTGTGAGAATCAAATGTCCCTAAATGGATGGATAAACAAGTTACAGGATACATTCAGGTTTCCCGATCATAAAATGTCATGAAGATAAAAAAGTAAGTGTATCATCACTTACCCAAAGATAAAGTGCAAATATAAGCTCTTAGAAGAGTAGTCATCTGCCGTTAATGTCCAAAAGATTGAGGATGCCGAAGAAGAATGCTTCTAGTTCGTAATGGTAGTCAAAAAGGCTGGGGATTTCACAAGGGTCACACCGTCCAAGGCCACCTAAATCAAATACAAATGACTAGTGTTAAGTTTAGCCAAGATAAATATCAAGGGCAAGATAGAATGGTAGTCTATCTGGAAATTTACTTGGTTTTAGCAAGAGTGTACATGCGTTAAACACAGTCAGTACTCCGAGCCGCTTCCTGGATGATGTCAACAGGCATGAACAGCCTTAAGTACTGTCGGGTAACGTCATGACACTGATAAGCGTTAGCATATGATGATGCGCTCGGACGGCACAGTGTAAATACTGTTGCAAGTGTTCTTGTAGTACAAAGGAAATGGAATACATTTTTAAATGCACTGGAAGCTGTACACTCAAAATGGTGTACATGTAAGATAGCTTCCTATGTGTTCAATGTTTATACAATTAGGTAATGCATAATAGCCAAATGTGCGGGTTGCCATACTGCGGCGATCTTTATGTATGCAAGTGATGACTTGCGGCATGTTGAATAAGAATAGAGAAATCCCTAGATTTAATGAGTTGTATGGATATGTCTTCCCTCATAGTCATAATCAGAAGTGAAATAGGACCCTAACCGAATATAAGACGGATTGTCTCCTTATTTGGTGAAGCCTATAAGGCAAAAAAGTATGAGGGGGATCTTTACTGTGTTTTGAGATCCTTGAAAGCATTTTTTGGGCAAATCATTTCATGGACAATCTCCATGTTTCACAGGTATAAACATAGTTACCTACAAGAGAACACTTTTTCATGAAGTGTTATCATTCATTTACATATATGTTATGCAACTAAAAGAACTCAAAATGACACATCAGTGAATCACAAATGTGCAAACATGTCGAAACAACTTTTTACAGATAAGACTCCTGAAGGCACAAGGACTGATGACCCTGTCTCTCTCTGAGCTCACAATCTAGTCTAATATGATGATTTGAGGTAGATGTTAATATTGTTTCTAATTGGAAGAGGTCAGGAGATTATGGGAACAATCTCTGTTTGTTAAAGTACTTAAGTTCGTAATTTGAACTCATTAACTCTGGTCTTTACACTTTGGGTTCTCAAGTATTCACAGGAAGGGCCCAAGTAAAATTCCTCATTGAGTCCCAATGGTGCTAGTGAGTCCAATCTGTGGATCCACAACAGTTCTTTCTGTGCCAACTATCTGGCCAGATCACCACCTCTGGGTGATTGGTTAACAGAATTTGGCGCAGAAACAACTGTTGTGGATCCACAGATTGAAATCACTAGCACCAATGGGACTCAATGAGGAATTTTACTTGGGCCCTTACCTATGAATACTTGAGAACACAAATTGTAAAGACCAGGGTTAATGAGTTCAAATCACGAACCTCTCACCTGCAACCACCTCTCATCTGCTGCCCACTTCTCACCCTTGGCTGTCATGTGGATACAATCCTTCTTAGCCAATAGAACTAAGAGTCTTTTCACCTACGGCTGCAGCAGACCCCATCCACATCACTTGTGGTGTCCCACAAGGATCCTGTGTTCCCCCACCCTCTATAACATTTTTCCAAAACCTCTTTTTGACAAACTGGACCAGCTGGGTGTCACCTATACAAACTACGCGGATGACACACAGATCCTCCTCAGCATCTCTGGCAACTATCAGGCGGATGTCACCAGGATTAACGAACTCTTCTCCATCATTCAGGCATGGATGGCCACACATGGCCTCTGCCTGAATGATGAGAAGACGGAACTCCTCCTGGTAGGCTCTCCCAATAACTTACAGAAACTCAGCCCAGACTACTCCAACATCATCATTGATGGTAACACCATCCCCGTCGCTAAAAACGTGAAAACCTCAGACTTTTATCTTGATGCCAATACCAACCTCTCAAAACAAGTCAACATGACCGCCTCTACCACCACCTACACTGGGAAACTAATTAGAGTTTGCAGACCTTTTCTGTCTGCAAACAGCTGCCTTACACTGGCTAGGGCGCTCATACAATCCAAGCTGGACTACTGTAACAGCCTTCACCTAGGGGCCAACCAAGGAATAATTAATAAACTCCAGGTTCTCCAAAACAATGCGCTGCGAGCAGCACTAAACATCCCCAGGAGAGAGCACATCTCCCCAATCAGAATTTCTTGCAAATGGCTCTCCATTCAACAAAAAATTGACCTAAAAACACTTTGCCTTACTTACAAAGCCTTAAACCACCTAGCCCCCCATATCTCACCAACAAACTGTCTTTGAAGACAAACACTAGAATCACCAGATCCACTAACGCTCTTTGCCTCACCGTGCCTAGATTCACCTCTAAAAGAGCTGGCGACTCAAGTTTCACGGTCCTCGCCCCTCAACTTTGGAACTCCCTGCCGTTGAATATCAAATCGGCCGCTTCATTCCATCTGTTCAGGAAGCTAGTCATTGGTTGGCTACTAGACAAAACCAAAACCAGTCCAAAGCCCGACTAAAACCAGGACTACTGTATATTTTGTACATACTATTCAAATGTTCAATTGTATGCTCAAATTATTCGCTGATTGTATAGCCTGTATATCACTTCTACATGTTTAACTGCATATTCTTTATATATTGTACCTTCTGTAACCTGTCTTTAAGCGCCCTTTTACTCCAGGGTCTGGTGCGCTATATAAATAAAATAAACAAACGAACTTGAGTACTTTAACAGAGATTGTTCCCATAATCTCCTGACCTCTTCCAATTAGAAACAACATCAACATCTACCTCAAATCAGCATATTAGACTAGATTGTGAGTTCGGAGAGAGACAGGGTCATCAGTCCTTGTGTCTTCAGGAGTCTTATCTGTAAAAAGTTTGACATGTTGCACATTTTTTGCACATTTGTGATTCATTGTTGTGTCATTTTGAATTCTTTATTTGCATAACATATATGTAAATGAATGATAACACTTCATAAAAAAGTGTTCTCTTGTATGTAACTATGTTTTTACCTGCGAAACATGGAGATTGTCCATGAAATGATTTGCCTAAAAAATGCTTACAAAGATCTCAAAACAGAGTAAAGATCCCCCTCATACTTTTTTGCCTTATAGGCTTCACCAAATAAGGAGACAATCCGACAATTATATTCTGTTAGGCTCCTATATCACTTCCAATTATGACTATGAGGGAAGACATCTAGGGGTTTCTCGGTTTCTCTATTCTTATTCAACATGCCGCAAGTCATCACTTGCATACATAAAGATCGCTGCAGTATGGCAACCCGCACATTTCCCCATTATGCATTACCTAATTGTATAAACATTGAAAACATAGGAAGCTATCTTACATGTAACACCATTTTGAGTGTACAGCTTCCAGCGTATTTAAAAAACGTATTACATTTCCTTTGTACTACAATAACACTTGCAACAGTGTTTAAACTATGACGTCTTTGCGCATCATCTCACGTTTACGCCAATCTTTCTTTAAAATAAAAATACTTGCTTACGTAACACCGCATGGTGCGCATGCGCAGCATGACATCACAGTGTTTACACTGTGACGTCCGAGCACATCATCATACACTAACGCTTATCGGCGTCATGACGTTACCCGACAGTACTTAAGGCCGTTCATTCCTGTTGACATCATCCAGGAAGCGGCTCGGAGTACTGACTGTGTTTAAAGCGCGTACACTCTTGCTAAAACCAAGTAAGTTTCCAGATAGACTACCATTCTACCTTGCCCTTGATATTTATCTTGGCTAAACTTAACACTAGTCATTTGTATTTGATTTAGGTGGCCCTTGACGTTGTGGTCCTTTGCGAATTCCCCAGCCTTTTTGACTATCATTACGAACTAGAGGCCTTCTTCTTTGGCATCCTTAATCTTTTGGACATTAACGGCAGATGACTACTCATCTAAGAGCTTATGTTTGCATTTTATCTTTGGGCAAGTGATGATACACTTGAATGTATCCTGTAATTTGTTTTTCCATCCATTTAGGGACATTTGATTCTCACACCTACCTGAACCTAATGAGCCATAACTAAAGGAAATCATCTCCAGTAGCTTCACTTTTGGGAAACCGCTTTGGGTACCTGGGTAAGCAGATATTGTGTCATTAATTTTGAAGTATCAAAAATAATTGTTTAGGATCTAGGTTCTATTAAGAATGTTGGTTTTGAAACTACAGATTATGAAATTGTCAGAAAAAAGACTGACATTGGCGATATATTTGTCATTTTTAGACAACAAAAGGACGGTGTGTACAAAAAATGTAAAACCATAATTGGGCCATGATTGGGCCATAAATTTCGTTGTGGACTAGAAAAAGATATTTTACTCAGCATATACTTTATGTTGCTTTTTGAAAATATTGTATGCGTCAATACAAATGCATTGTAATGGGTATATTCTTTTGAAAATTCTCTTTGCAGATATGAATAAGAATAATTAATTGTAATTTGCACCTGAAGAAGTGAATTCTCACGAAACGCGTTGGGCCAACAATAAAATGAACCTAGACTGATACAACTACTTTTGTAAACTAAGTTTTTTGGATATGCATTTCAACTTGTATGTGTATGTTCATATTTAACGTTGCTTATTTAAAAGATATTTCAAAATCCCTTTGTCAAAAAGAAAGTAAAAACCTATCTACCATATATTTTTTAAATGACTAGGACTCTCATATGAGCCTTTAATAGAGTGCAGAGGACGGAAGTTCCCACACACGGGAACTTTTATTTTTTTGTCATATGTCACAACCCATATGCCAGGGTTGTTTATTATCTCCTCAGCACCTTTAACTAAATCAAAATACCACACTAAACAGTATTGAGTACTATTGCCTTAAATATAATTACATGGGAGTGCAGATCGATTCTCGATTTCCTTGAGTGCTTGAAAATAGACAGCACCGGCAGGTAACCTTTAATTGTTCCAATCTGGAGCCCCATATTTGCCAAACGTAACAAAAAGGAAAGCACCATAGGTGTGTCAAATAGAAAGGGATCCACATTCTTATCCCTGCACCAGCTGCTGATGCTGAACTTATTCGAAAAGGCAGTGGTACAAAGATTTTGTTGCTGGTCTACTGGCTGAAAGCAAAATCTCCATTAGATCATCCGGAAGTTCCCAATCCTTATATCTAAGCCTTTCAGAAACCATGCGTGAAGGCTGAGTGTCTTGACCTCTGGATGGAGAACTCGACCTTCGTCTTGCGAGAGAAGATCCGCTCTTTGAGGAAGATACATTGGGGAGCAGATAGACATGTCCAGAAGGTCTGGATACCACATCTTCCTGGACCAATCCAGTGCAATTAGGATCATGGATTCCAGAACTTTCTCAATCTCCTGATCACGTGAGGAATGACGGGGACTGGAGGAAACGCAAATAGGAGTGGAAACTCCCTGTCCACCACGAACGTGTGTCCCCTAGAGCTCCTCTTGGAGGAAATTCCCTGGAGCAAAACAGTTCGCACTTCCGGACGACATCGGTCGCAAACGGATCCACTTGAGGGGTTTCCCAAAGGGTGAAGATCTTTTGAAGGAATTCCTGAGCTAGTTCCCACTTGTGGGAGACTGCTCTGTCGGCTCAGAGAATCTGCCGTTGTGTACTCCTCTCCGGCTAGGTGTGTCGACCAGGAGATTCTTTCTTGAATTGCACAGAACCAGAGCTGCATTGCCTCTCTGCACAGTGGTAGTGACCCTGCACCTCCTCTTGTTGAAGTAGTACATGACCACTGTGTTGTCCGTCATTATCAGGACATTCTTTCCCAGTAGGGCAGAAAAGCCTTCAGTGCTTGTCTGATTGCACTAAGCTCCAGAAGTTTTATGTGTAGTTTGGACTCTGATGGAGACCAACGACTGCTGATCATCAGATTGTTGGTGTGGGCTCCCCACCCCGTGAGTGAGGCATCCGTCACTACCGTTATCTCCGGCCATGGCTGCCAAAAAGATTCTCCCTTGAGAATGTTGTCCTTGCAAGCCCATCACAGAAGGTCCCGAGAGACTCTGCTCTGAAATTTCAGGTGGTCTGAAATTCTGCCTGAAAACTGCGACCATTGACTCCTGAGTGTCCAATGGAGGGATCTCATTCTCAGGCGAGCCTCTGGCACCAGTAAAATGCAGGATGACATGAGACCGAGCAACCTAAAAAATAAATAAAAAATAAATAAAAGGTCTGAAGAGGCTAGGCACTCTGAAATTTGGTAACCATCTGCAGAATGTGTTGAGCTCTCACCTCGGGTGGCGAGGCTTTTCCCGAAGAAGCATCTAGGACTGGTACAATGAATTGGAGTCTTTGAGATATTATTATGTGGGATATCTTCTAATTGAGGGAGAAGCCCAATCTGTGGCACGAGTGACAGGTTACGCTGAGATGTTCCGGGGCTTGCTTGGGTGAACGAGCCCTGATCAGCAAATCATCTATGTATACTCTCCTGAGACTCGTTGCCACCACCGCCATCAACTTGGTGAAAACCCTCGGGCGGAGGTCAGCCTGAATGGCAGAACTTGAAACTGATAATGAGAGCCGCAAACCTCTGGTACTTTCTGTGCTTGAGATGGATGGGATCATGAAAGTTAGCATCCTGAAGGTCCAACAACACCATCCAGTCTTGGAGTTGGTGATGCTGAAGGATTAGGGAAAGGGTAACCATCTTCAACTTTCACTTCCTGAGGAACTAAGTCCTAGATGGGTCTCAATCCTCTGTCCTTTTTGGCAAGAAGTATGGGGAATACCAACCCTCGTTCCTTTCAGCTACAGGTACATGGTTCTATTGCACCTTTCTCTAGCAGGGTCAAGGTTTCCTGCCAAACGAGCGGATCCGGAATTTGAAAGTTTTTCCCCGGTGGATGATCGGAAGGCGTTCTTTGGAAAGGAAGGCAGTAGCTTTGGGCTTCAGTTACCAGTGCCCAAGCTTCTGAAGTTATGCCTCGCCATTCATTGAGATGCTGATTAAGTCTGCCTCCCACCAGGGTTTAATGAATTAAGGCCTCCGAGTGGTTTTGAGGCGGTTGAAGCAGCGGCTGAGGGTAAAGCTGCCGCTGCTTGGGATTGCTTAGCATCTCTCCCTCGTCCACCACAACGGAATCTTTTCTGACCTCTTTGACCGGCTTGTCTTCTTCCTTTCCAATTGAAGAGTAGAATCGAAAGCCCTTACCCCTCCAGGAAGATGAGCCAGAGTAGGGTTATTCAGACAGTCTAATGGCGATGCCAAGGGATTTAACTGCCGCTTTCGAGGTCTGCAGCTTTTCCAAACTCTCAACCGCCTTGCTGCCAAACAATCTTGAGCCGCCAAAGGGCATGTTGAGTAGCCTAGCTTGCACATCTGGTGCAAACCCGGATTTACTCAACCACGCAAATCTGCATAACACTGTGTAGATGCCATGGATCTGCTGATGCTGTCTTCAGTATCCAGACCTGACTGGAGACATTCACCCATTTCCGCTTTACCATCCTTGACGATTGCCAGGAAACCGGCTCTTTCCTCCCCTTCCGGGATGTGGTCAGCCGCCGTAGCTACGCAGTCCCACAGGATAAACGTAAACCTTGACAAAGTACATGTCACATTTGTTGATTTTAATGCCAGCCGTAAAACCTTTTTTGCCCAGTCATCCACTCTCTTATCATCCCTATCAGGAGGGATGGATGGGTATGCTGACCGCTTGGTAGATGTAGCAGCCTGAACCACCAATCCTTCTGGTTTTAGGTGTTTAGTTAGATACACTGGATCGCTGCTGGATGGTCTGTATTTTTCGATACCGACGGAGTCAGCGAAGGCATCAACGTAGTCTACTTCTTGTGCTTCTTCGACTGATCCCTCGATGGGCTAGGTTCCTGACTTGTCAAAGCCCTCAACAATTTCCTGTTCGATTGAGAACTTTCTTGATGCAGCACCGGCTTAAGGCTTGGTTTTGAAGATTTTGTCTTGGACTTTCCTTGGTCTTTTTGCAGATCGACAGGCATGGCATGGGATTTCTGCTTGTCCTTCGTGGGGGTCGAGGCAGCATTCTCAGATTTCTTAAGCATCTCAGTACGAAAAGCATCCCACTTAGGGGAGTCTGATTTCGTTGAACACCCAACTACCTTAACCGAGGAATCACTGGAGGTTGAAGGCGACCTATGACTGATTCTTGGCCTTCTTCGAAGACGACTAATAATGGCGTGATCGACTTCTCGATCAAGACTGTTTTGATTCTTTATGTCGAGAGGAATCCCTCGACTAATCTGTCTTTTTTGTTTAATTCTTCGAAGGAGACTTCAACAGTAACCTCCCCATCGCCAATTTACCTTTATGCTCCCAGAGAGCCTTTTCGGTCATCGCCCGACAGGAGCCGCAGTCGGAGGTACAATGCCCGGAACTAAGCCACCACAGACATACACGGTGAGGGTCGGTGATGGGCATCTTCGAACCACAGTCTTGGCACTTCTTGAAGCCTGACTTCGGCGTTGATGGTGCGGACGAAAACATTTTCGAAACAAAAATAAGGAATAAGTTACTTACCTGTAACTGTTGTTCTCCAGCATGGGTCTGGCATGGATTCACATGCTTGTGAATATTCCCAGTCGTCAGGCCTGGAATCCTCAGTAAAAGAAAAAACAGTTCCACTTTCGTTTATAAACTGTCTTTCTCCTATAAACCAAACACTGAGCTCTGGATCATACTGCCCGAACCAATGACTGCCCTCTCCCTAAGCCACTCACCTAGCAGTTATCTTCAGATTTCGTAGCACAAAGTGGCAGTATGCCCAAGAAGAGCCGCAGAGGGGCCGGGAGGGTTCTCATGTGAATCCACGCCAGACCTATGCTGGAGAACAATAGTTACAGGTAAGTAACTTGTTCCTTCTCCAGCATGGGGACTGGCATGGATTCACATGCTCATGAATTAAGAATACATAGCAGTACATGCATACACAACCACGGGAGATGGCTAGGTTCAACAGAAGCAATTACTCTTACCACCTCACCAGGCTCACTTTCAAGCGAACAAGTTGCGTAGCACTGATTGGCCGACTCTGGACTCCTCCCTGGAATCCCTGTTGACGCAGTAGAATTTCGTGAAGGTGTGATTAGACCTCCAAGTAGCCGCCATGCAGATGTCCGGCAGGGGCACACCAGATAGGAACGCTGTCATAGCAGCGATCTCTCTGGTAGAGTGGGCTCTCGGACAGTCAGGCAGCGGTCGGTTTGCCAACCGATGACAATGAGTGTTGCAGCCGGAGAGCCACCTGGAGATGGAAGCCTTGGACAAGTTCACAAAAAGCAGAGAAGTTTTCCGGAAACACTTTGTGCAGGCCACATAAAACTTCAGCACTCGAGCCACATCCACTGAGTGCAAAATCCTTTCAGCCGCCGACAAAAAAAAAGAAAAAACAACAAAATAAAACCAGGTAACACCAAGAGCTTGTTGAGATGAAATTCCAACGGAACCTTGGGCATGAAGGAGGGGTGCGTCTATAGCACCACTCTCGTCTGATTGAAAGTAAAGTAAGGCTGCTTGCAGGACAAGGACTACATTTCACCTATTCTTCTGGCAGAGGCGATGGCCACGAGGAAAGCGGTCTTCCAAGACAGGACCTTGAGCAGGGCCTGATGCATCGGCTCGAATGGACCCCCCATCCCCCCATGAGCCTAGTCATCACCACGTTGAGTTCCCACGCCGGGACAGGCGCCTTCACCAGCGGGAACAAACCAAACAATCCTTTGATGAACTCCTTCACTAGACGGTGCAACCAAAGAGAAGACCATCCCGGAGACCTGGCGTAGCAGGAGATAGCCACAAGATGTACCTTGATGGAGGCATGCGCCAGCCCCAACTTAGCCAACAACAACAAGTACGGAAGGACCTGGGGGGCCGTGACCCTCAGAGGGTCAATCTTTTGTGACCGGTATCGATTTGTCGTAGCACTTCAGCATCAACGACCCCCGCCCCTTGGCGAAGATCTCCCTGCAGTCCGCAGGCAGCTAGTAACCACCAAACCCTAATGCTGCGGGAGCCAGGATTTCAGGGGCAGCGATCCTGGGTCGTGGTGCAGGATTGCGCCTCCTCCCTGTGTGATCTGGGGTCCACTTGCATCTGAATGTAAAACATTGTGGTGGTATTGTCCGTGAAGACCCTCACCACTTTCTTGCCCTTGAGGGACGGAAGAAAAGACTGGAGGGCCCAAAACAGCCCATAGTTCCCGTAGGTTGATGTGTAGAGCCTTCTCCTCCGGCAGCCACAGATCCGCAACCACTGGTAGCTTGACAGGAGGGGACGCCGACATGCTGAGAAGGTCCGGGTACCACATTTGCCTCTGCCACGCCGGCGCGACAAGGAATATCCTGCACCAGCACCGTTTCCGTTGACTGATGACTAGTAGCAGCTGCAATGGAGGGAACGCATACAGGAACTGGCCGTCCCAAGGGAAGGAGAACGCGTCCTCAAGCTTCCTGGCTGGGGAAACCTGCTGGCGAACCTCCGGCACTTGGTGTTCGTCACTGTCACAAACAGATCAATCTTGGGACTGCCCCACTTGAGGAAGAGGATGTCCACTTAATCTTGCCGAAGCTCGCACTCGAGGCAAAAGCGCAGCTCCCTGCTGAGGGAGTCAGCGACCGTGTTTTTGATTCCCGCCGGGGGAAAGAAATGAGGAACATCGCCTGGGCGACAGCCCAGTGCCACAACTCCTGCACCTCTCTGGAGAGCGCTGTGTGATCTGGGGTCCACTTGCATCTGGATGTAAAACATTGTGGTGGTATTGTCCGTGAAGACCCTCACCACTTTCTTGCCCTTGAGGGACGGAAGAAAAGACTGGAGGGCCCAAAACAGCCCATAGTTCCAGTAGGTTGATGTGTAGCGCCTTCTCCTCCGGCAGCCACAGGTCTCTGGCGTGGAGACGTCTGGTGTGTGCTCCCCATTCTTCCAAGGAAGAATCCGTCGTGACTGTCTCCTGGTATGGAGGGTTCTGGAAATCTGTGCTCCCCGCGAACTTGAAGCGCACGCCCCACCACCTTATCGACACACGGAACTCCTCATAGACCACAATTCTGTCTTCAAAGCTTCCGGACACCTGGAACCAACGGGTGTCCATGTACTCTTGGAGCAGTCGCATCCGCAACCTGCAGAGCCGGACCAAGTAGATGCAGGACGACATCATGCCGAGCAGCGACTTGATGGTCCTCACCGTGGCCATCTTCAGTGCTAACAGCCATTGCACTTTGCCCAAAACGGCTGCTATCCTTTCCTCCGACAGAGCCGCCAGACAGGACACTGTTGAGCCAGGACCCCAGGAACAGCACGCTCTGCGATGGAGTCGAAGTAGGATTTTGCATAGTTCACAGAGAACCCCAGATCCGTCAATCCGTCTGCAGCCGGGCAGTCCTATTCGTGTGATCGACGGAAATGTCCTTCGACTTGGCCAAGATGAGCCAGTCATCAAGGTAAGGGTACACATGAATTCCCTGTAGTCGCAGATGGGCTGCCACCGGAGCCAGGCACTTTGTAAAGACTCTTGGTGCCGACTTCTGTCCAAAGGGGAGAGTCTTGCACTGGTAGTGCTTCCCTTGTAGAACGAAGCGCAGGAACTTGCAATGTTTTATGTGAATGGGGACGTGGAAGTGCGCGTCCTCCAGATCCAATGATGAAAGAAAGTGTCCCTCCTCCAGTTGGCCGAGCAAGTGCTGCAACTTGACCATCCTGAATTTCTGGGACTTGATGAACTTGCTGAGATGTAGATTGCGAATGGGTCTCCAGACCCCGGTCTTTTTCTTAGCAGAAAGTAGTAAACTCCAGAGCCCCAGAGTCGCTTCGGAACCAGCTCTATCACCCCTTTTCTTAACATGGCCCCGAACCTTCAGCAGCAGCTGAGGGATGTGTTGGTCCTGCCGGGCCACCGGTGGTATTCGCGGACACTTTGCTGAAATTCCAAAGTGTGTCCGTGGGCAAGAGCGTCTAGCACCCATCGATTGGTGGAGATGTTTTCCCACATGCTGACAAAATTAGCCAGCTGCCCTCCCACCGAGGTGCATGGGTGGGGGCCTGACATCTTGGCCGGTTCAGTCCTGCTTGGAGGCCAGCGCACCGCCCTGCGAGCCTGGATGAAGACGGAGGCCACCTCGGAATTTCTTGGAACAACGCATGTAGGCTTGCTCGATCATGGAATGGAAGGGTTGGCGGTAAGTGGACGATCCACCGCCGAAACTCGAAGACCTCCCCGACTTCCTTCCTGAGGGACGAAAGGATGGACGGTGCAGTTGCAGCATGCCCAGGGCACAGGCCGTTTCCATGTCAGCTTTGATGGCCTGAAGAGATTCGTCGACTGTCTTGCCGAAAAGATTGTCTGTCGAACAGCACGTCCTGGACCTCTTGCCTGAAATTGGTGGCCTTCAGCCAGCCACGACAACGGTGGCAAACCCAGTTTCCCATCTGGTGGAACCCTGTATCCGCAATGTCCCGGGCCACAGTGATGGTGTGGTCCAACGCCACCTCACCTTCCTGAGGGATCTCCATTGCCTCTACACGCTTGTCCTCTGGGAGGAAATCCAGGATCAGAACCATCTTGTACCATAGCTCCCGGTCGTAACTGCCCAAGATGGCTAAGGCATTGGCTGCCTTGACCGTCGTTGCTGCAGAGTAAATGACAGCCCGTCCCACGGCTTCCAATTTCTCCCCCGCGCCTCAAGGTTGAAGACTATGGATTGGAAGACTTCTTCCTTGCCGCAGCCGAGACCGAGTCAGGCGATGGGTGCGACTGCAGACCTTTGGGTGCAGACTCTGATACTCGATATTTCTTCTCCAACCGGTCCCGCTTTGCAGGTGTCGAGGAGGGGGTTCTTCAGAAGTGCCAGCCCCTCATCCCAGATGTCATCCAAAAGCAGTACCGACAGAATGGTCTTCCTTTTCGCCTCCTGGCGTTGGTACAGGAAGCCTTCCTTTTTCTTCTCTTCCGGGGTGAGCTGAAAAAGTTCAGACGCACGGGCAATCATGGGAGTGGAAGGATCCCACTTCGTCTGGCGGAGAAGACAGTTGGAGTGGAGGCCAAGTGTGCCTCCTCTTCTTCAGTGGTGGTAACCCCGGTGTCAACAGGGTCGTCGCTGGTGGCATCCTCTTCTGAATCACGAACACCAGTGTGTGGAGGGCGAAAGAATATCCTGCAACAGTGCCCCGGGGATAGGGTCGCTGGGCCCAGTACCTATGAAACACTTGTGTACGAGCGCGATGGGAGTAGCTTTACCTGTAACTCCATTTCTGCAGCGTTGGTATCATTCATGGATTCACATGCTTAGAATATTCCCCGTCAGGCCGGGAACCTCTGTATATTTATTAAAACATTTTCCATTGGAAAAAAACCCGACACTTGTGTCCTATCGACATCCTTTTGGGACGCTTATGCATGATCCAATAGGACGTAAGGTATAAATAGCCCCGCCCCCACGGCTCCCTTCAGATTTTAACCCCCAAAGTAGGGGCAAGACCAAGTTTGCATTCAAGGGAGGCCGGCGGGCGCATGTGAAGCCATGAAAGATACCAACGGAGGAGAAATGGAGTTACAGGTAAGAAACTACTCCCTTCTCCAGCACTGGCTCTTTCATGGATTCACATGCTTAGAATAGATTACATAGCAGTAATCTTATGCCTGGAGGTGTCCAATGCAAACCAATACTACAGGAAAGCAACATGCAATTAGCAAGAAAGGCCAACAACCATGGTACATTGAAAGGAGGGTACCAACCTCTGTGGGGGCTTACCTTACTGAAACAGGTGTTGCAGGACTGCCCGTCCCATCTGCACATCTGCTGCATGCTGTTGCTCCAGGCAATAATGCAGAGTAAATATATGCGGCACCGACCAGGAGGCTGCCTGACAGATGTCCACAGGCGGGATTCCGTACCACAATGCCGCCGATTACGCAGTGGATCTCGTTAGTGAGCCTTTGGATGCCTTTCCAGAGGCTTCCCCGCTTTAGAGTGGCAGAAGGCAATAGTTGACGAAAGCCAGCGGGCTAGTCCTTGTTTGGAGATTGGTCTTCCCTTTACAGAGGGCCCATCGGCTACAAACAGTTGTCTCGTACGCCTGAATTCTCGAGTACGACTCAGATAAAACTTCAATGCTCTTTTGACGTCCAATGTATGGAGAGCTTTCTCTGCGAAAGAAGAAGCCGCAGCGAAGAATGCTGGTAGCACAATCGAACAGTGCTTGTGGAATGTAGTTGGAACCTTTGGTATAAAATGTTGGTTAGTTGGGAACCTGTTGTGGAGGCGATGAATAGTATGTTGCAGTCAGTGAGGGAATATGACCCTGTGGTGTGGTTGCTGGCCCCGATTGAGGGGGGGGAAGGGGGTCACGTACTGAGACAAAACTGCTGGGGATGGCCACTGTGGTTGCCAGTTCTCTCGTGGCAAGGGCTTGGGCGAGACCCACCGCCCCCACGTTTTTGCGTTGGTTGAACAGTCTGCGTCTATGTGAACAGAGAGAAACTGGATATGCCAAGATGCTTCCTGCCCCAAGTCGCCCATTTGACTATTGGCCCCCATTCAGGAACTATTTGCTTGGATTCTCCGGGAGGCCCAGTCGCCTGAACCCACCTCGAGTTGAACTTTCATTATCTGCGGATCAAAAGGGCGGTTGTGGATGCAGGGCTAGGAGAAACCACTGATGGTTAAGATCTGTTCTGTGACTCTGTGCACTCTTAAATGATATGTGAAACTGTTTTTGTTTGTTCTCGGTACCTATCCCGAGTGTGGGGGGGTGGGATGGGCGGAGGGTCGGGCAAGGTGGGTTGTTGGAGTTTTATGTTGTATTCTAAATAATAAAAAGAGGTATAAAAAAATAAAAAGAGGGTTAGTTGCTAACACCACATTGTCCTTGAAGAAACGCAAGTATGGGGGATCAATCACTAACGCTTGCAGCTCCGACAGTCTTCTTGCTGAAGTAATGGCTACCAAAAAGGCAATTTTCCACAACAAATATTTGAGGGGTGACAACGACATAGGCTTGAAAGGAGCCTTCATTAGCCCTGATAGCACCAGATTGAGACTCCAACTAGGAGGGAACTTTTTGGCCAGAGGAAAAGTCTGAAATACTCCTCTCAGAAAATGCTTGACTAGCCGATCACTGAACAACGGAGTTGAGTGCCTTTTTCGAGTAAATCTTGAAATGGCTGCCAAGTGAACCTTTATGGAGGAGAAAGACAAACCTTTTTTCGCCAAGTGTAGCAAATAAGGCAGAACTTGCTCCAATTAAATGTTTAACTGGTCCGCCTCCAGTTGATCCTTACACCACACAGAATCTTTTCCACTTACATGCATGTGAAATATTTGTGGACGCGCCCTCGCCGCCTCTAAAGTTCGGCGACAATCTGAAGAAATGTTCAGGGCCCCAAACTCGGAGAAGTCAGGAGCCAAGCCGTCAAGCTGAGGGAGCCCGGGTCGTGATGCCAAATTGCTCCCTTGTCTTGGAATAGAAGGTCCGGCGTCACTTGAAGCCTCACTGGCTCTGCCACGGACAGTTGGAGCAGGTCTGCAAACCACAGCTGTCTCGCCCAGTGAGGGGCAATTAGAATCACAGGGCATGGATATTTGTGAATCCACTGAAGGTTCAGTTGAATGAGCGGAATTGGAGGGAACGTGTACGCGAACCTGCCCATCCACGGGAAGGAGAACGCATCCCCCAGCAAATTGGGCTGTGGCCATCCTCTGGCGAATTGCTTGCACTTTTTGTTCTCCCAGGTTACGAAGAGATCCAGAGAAGGACGACCCCATTTCCTGAAAATGCTCAACACTTGTTGATCGTTCAGCTCCCACTCATGGAGTTGGTTCATCTCTCTGCTGAGAGAGTCTGCCTGTACATTGTTCACCCCTGGTAGGTGGTACGCCACTATGCTTATTTCTTGTTCGAGGGCCCAATGCCATAGTTCCTAAGCCTCGCTCGAGAGCGTTCTAGAATGAGTGCCCCCTTGTTTCCTGAGGTAGAACATCGTGGTCATATTGTCCGTTAATATTCTCACTACCGATCCTCGTATGCGTGACAAAAATGACTTCAGAGCCCAACGTACCGCTCTTTGCTCCAGCACGTTGATGTGAAGGGTCGATTCTCCTGGGGACCATCGGCCTTGAACTTGTAGGGATCCCAGATGGGCTTCCCATCCCGTTTGAGATGCCTCAGTCACAATTATCAATTGAAATTCCAGTTCTAGCAGAGGCATACCTCTTGTCAGAGAGTTGCCACCACCGAAGTGCTTCTAGAAGCTCGCTGCTGATACTTAACTTGTCGGACCACAAGCTGCGACTTTGAGACCATCGGTCTGCCAGAAATTCCTGTATTGGTCTCATGAAGAGACAACAGTCCTTCACTAGAGGAATACATAACGCCATGGCTCCCAGAAGCGACATGCATCTTCTGACTGACACTCTGGTTCCAGTTCTCCACTCCTCCGCTTTTTGTTTCAGTTTTTGAACTCTTTCTAAAGAAGGTTTCACCAGTCCTGACTGAGTCTGGAACTCCACGCCCAAAAACACCAAGCTCCTTGAGGGAGCCAGAAAGGATTTTTTGAAGTTGATTGCAAAGCCCAACCGTCGTAGTAGCTGCATGGTAACATCTAGGCTTGCTTGCACCACTGCCGGCGACGAGCCCCTTATTAGCCAGTCGTCCAGGTAAGGTTAGACATGATGACCTTTTGTTCGTAGACATGCTGCCACCGGATCGACACATTTCATAAACGTCCTGGGAGACAATTTCAGGCAGAATGGAAGCACCTTGAACTGATAATGACTCTGACCCACCACGAACCTCAGGAATTTTCTGTGTCGACGCATGGGTATGTGGAAATATGCGTCTTGTAAGTCCAACAACGCCAGAAAATCCTCTGGCTGTATTGACCGGATAACCTCCTGAAGCGTAAGCATTTTGAACTTCAGGCGTTGCAGAGTCTTGTTGAGAGCTCGAAGGTCCAGAACCAGAATGAGTCGCCACTTGCCGTTGGGTTTTTTTACCACAAAGTAACGGGAGTAAACACCTAGGCCTCTCTCGGCCACCGGAACAAATTCTATAGCCCCTTTTTGCAGCATAAGCACAACCTCCTGTTGTAATATGTGAAGATGGGGTTGCGCCGAATACACAGGTGGAATGTGAGATGGCATGATCTTGAACTGCAAAGAGTGGCCTAGTTTCACTGCGTCCAACATCCAACATTATTCTTTCCCATTCATCGACGCGACAGGGCACTATGCCTCCCAGCACATCATGAAGATTGTCATTGCTGAGACTTTGATTGCTTACTTTTGGTAGACGAAGACTGTCCTTCACTCCTTCTAGAAGTCTGGAAATCCCGGCTTCTTCGTGTCACCTGGACAGCTCGCCTGTATCCTCGGGAGGAGTATGTTGATCTATTGAAATTCCGATCCCTGGATGCGGCGAATCTGGAATTCCCCAAAGCTCTGCGGAAGGGGCGAAAAGGCCGAAAAGCTCATCCACTTTGTAACGCCCCAGTGACCTTGCCGTATCTGAATCTTCCTTCATACCTTTAAGGGCGTCGTCCACCTTTTCTCCAAATAACTGTTCACCTTCACATGGCATGTCTAACACTTTATACTGGACTTCTGGCTTAAAGCTTGTACATTTTAACCAGGCCTGCCTCATAGCACCACTCCATTATTTATTTGTTTGAATCCCGACTCTGCCAAATCCACAGCAATGTTGATAGAGTGGTTTGATGCCTCCTCCCCTTCATGCACCAGTAACATGGCTATCTTCCTGTGCTCTTCAAGCAAGTGTTCCAAGATGGGGGCAAAGCGATGTCACATTTCGCGGTCGTATTATGCCATGATAGCTAATGAGTTAGCCACTTTGACCGTCGTCGCTCCCACGGTCAAGACTTTCTTACCAAAGGCATCCTGCCTTCTAGCTTCACTGTCCGGAGGTGTTTTGCACTTGTGTTGCGATCTAGCTTTTCTGCTAGTCGCGGCTGACACTACTGATTCCGGGGAGGGCTGCGCGTTCAAACACTTAGGTGTAGAGTCTGGGGCTTTAAATTTCTTTTCTAACCTGCCCTTGATTGCAGACTCCGAAAATGGATGGTGCATGGTACGTAAGCCTTCCAGCCAAACGTGGTCCAGAATTGGAACCGAGAGGATTGACTTTCTCCTCTTCCCCATATGGTCAAATAAGTATTCCTTCCGTTCTTCCTCTGGGGTCAGACCAAATTCTATACAGACTTTCGCCATCATCGCATGAAAGGACCCAATGTCATCTGGAGGGGACGGTTGTGCCGGGCTTCTACGAGTTTCTACTTCTCCATCCGATTCCCACGTAGGGTCCCTCGACGACGACGATGAAATGTCCGAGTAAGAGTCTGTAGGATCTTGATCTGACTCAGTCTTATAATTCACCTTCCTCCGGGTGTGAGTGGGGTGGGGGTTCTTCGCGGAGCGGACGGGTGACCAGCAACCCAGCTGTTGACGTTGACCGTGGAGCGGGACCTGCCGCGTCGACAGGTATCACTGGAGGTGTACCCATGGGAGGCAATCTTGCATCTAACTGTCTTAAGAGGGATTGCAGCGTAGACAAAACTTGTAAAGAGACAACGCCGACTGCGGATTTAGCAGAGAAGATGTAGAGCGGGCATTTTGAATCCCCAAGGTCGTTGACGGGCCAACGCCCTGTAAGCCGAGATCTGTTGGATGAACAACCTGTTCACGCTCCTCCTCCATCGACGATACTGAGAAAGCCGATTCCTGCTGTAATAGGGTGTCCGGCAGAACTGTATCATACATTGCCGGTTGCCAAACCTCTGGAGGATCCACCGTCGACGATGGAAACCTAGGAGTTTCCCCTTCCCTGTCGATCGTCGCCGCCGGGGTCAACGAGGCCACTGCGGGTATTGACTGCGCGGGCGGTAGAGAAGCCGTCAACGACGGGACTCCGTTGACGGTGGTGGTAGTTGTGGCACAAACTCTTTAGGCGATGCCGCCGTCTTGGAGTCTCTAGACCGGTGCTTTGCAGAGTCTCTATTCGAGGAAGACCTATGATGGTCTCCTGAGGAGGAGTGTTTTAAAGAATCTTTCTTATCCTTTTTTGAGGTAGATGAAGATTTATCTTGTTTACAGACCTGGTCCACACGACCATGCTTTGATGATGAAGGGGCGCGATGTATCCCCAAAAGGAGCAACTCTTTTCCGCAGGCCATGGCTTCTTTGCCAGAGGCTCCGCCGACACAGAGCGGCAACGAACTACAGGGGACTTGGGCCTGTTCGATGCCAGAGGGTAGGCCCCTTCGTTCAGCCACATTATTAGACGGCGATTACGGTCCTTCAACGTCTTTTGCGAGAACCCCTTGCAGATATCACAGTTGTCTGCAGAGTGAGGAGGGTAAAGACAAAGGCAATTCATGTGCCCATCCCCTTCAAACTTTCTTCATTCCACCCGTGGCACACGGGCGGAACGCTTTCCCCGACATTGGGGAAAAAAGTACAACCTGACAAAGTGTAGAATCACGAGGTGATCCCGACTACTTTGGAGACGGTTGAAATCTGAAGGGAGCCGCGGGGGCTATCTATAGCTTACGTCCTATTGGGTCATGCTTAAGCGTCCCAAAAGGACGTCGATAGGACACAAAAGTGACAGGTTTTTTCCAATGGAAAATGTTTTAATAAATATACCGAAGTTCCCGGCCTGACGACGGGCCTGACGACGGGGAATATTCTAAGCATGTAAATCCATGAAGATCCAATGCTGGAGAAACAAATAAATCAATATGTCGTCGCCCCCTACCTAGTCATCGCCGCCGCCGCCTCCAGCGGGCGATCTCTCAACTTTCTCCTAGTCATCACCCACCACCTCCGGGATGGTGTGGACGGAAACAAAGTCTTCCTCATCAGACAAATAAAATATCCATGCCCTGTAGTTCTTCCACGGCCTCCCCCGCCCCCTTTCTTCCGGTCCTGAGGGGTCGGCTTCGGGCTGAGGTCTGGCATCCTCCTCTCCGGAGTCTTCTCCGCTGGCTTGGCCGAAACCTCCTACCTGGGAGCACCACCCTGGCCGCCACTGGGGCAGCCTGGAACGGGTCAGCCCCTTTAGCCTTCGAGAGGGCGGCAGCAACCATCTCGATGGAAGAGGATGTTTTGGCCTGGATCACCTGGGCCTTAACTGGAAGGATGGACACTGTCCTGGTTGGCCTTCTCCTGTTTCTCTCCCACCTTCCCTGGGGCAGCTGACTTTCTATCCAACAAAGAGCTTGAGCGATGGCTGGAGATTTAGGCTGATGGAGACTATGAACGCGCCCTGACAGTCGTGGGACCCGCATGAGTGGTGACCCCGGCGGAAGCGGACTGCCGCTCTGTCTGGCTGGATATGGATGAGGCATGCCCCTGTGGACCACATGAGGCATTCCCATGCCTCTGTGGACCACACAGGGTCTTGACCTTGAGCCACGTCGCCAGCCGGACGTGCCGATCCTTGATCGTGCGCTTGGAGAAGCCACGGCAGATCTCACAATCTTATTCCTTGTGAGTCAGGTATAGACAATACAGACACTGGGAATGCTTGTCGTCCATGAAAACATTCCGCAAACTGCAGCTGGTGTACAGCTTGAAGAGGGAAGCTCCAATTCTACTCCTCCGACATGATCCAACGAGGTGTAGGCCCGATTGACTTCTGGAAACTTCCAAGAAGAAACTTTACAATTTCTGCCCTTGAGAGGCGATGAAAGATGCCAAAAAAGGGGTCCCCGTTAATCAGATGGATAAACGATGGGGCACATGGATTCGATTGAACCGAAAACAGTTTTCATACCAAAAGAGCATGAAAAAACACAGAAGCTCGAAGCGGGAAACACAAGGACTCCCAACACTTGAAATCTGAAGATGGCTGCCAGAGGAGGGTGTTAGGGAGAGGGTAGTCATTGGCTGTAGCAGTATGCCCCAGTGCTCAGTGATTGATTTATAGGCGAAAGTGAAACGGTTCCTTTTTCCAAGGATTCCCGGCCTGACGACGGGGAATATTCATGAGCATGTGAATCCATGACAGACCCCATGCTGGAAAACTACTGATTTCACAGAAGAACCGAAGCGCGCCGTGATTCTCTCGAAGCGTTAGCTCGGAAATACGCAACTGAAACCAACGGGTGCTGCGTGTGCTACTTATACTGATGACGTTGACGGTCGAACGGAGGCCCTCTAGAGACATTGACTCCATGATACGGCACACAGCACCCCCGTCGAAAGATGAGCAATACGTGGGAGGACACACAATACATTTGAAAAATAGTTTTCAACTGACTCCCCTTCTTCTTGACTACAAATGGTCAGCTTCTCCCAATTAATTTGCTTGCGGGAACCACTTGCTGGATACGCGTTATCAGCAGTGCTGGAAGAACCATTATTTCTTTGAACAACTCCCCAGTCTTCCCCCTTTTGATCACTGCCAAGGTCAGCTCATCCCACTTTATGACAGGATTTATACGGTCTTGCATTCTGCATTGGCGCCATATAGCTGACTGGAGTATACATGAGAACAGTTGATCTATATCACCAAGCGTTAGCGGACCTGTCTTTAAGACACGGTCAGTCTGGGTATACCACTGCTCGTGATTTTGCCCGATATCTGGGCAATCTTTAGTAAAAGACAGTAACTTAATTCTGTTCCAGGGTACATGGACTTGGTGTTTGAGGTTATTAACATCAAACCCAGGCACTTCTCTCGTGGGAAACGTTTGAGTTACCATGGACTCCAAAGGGACATTTATGATCCACAATCTGAATTGACAATTTTTGGAATCAGGCTTACACTCCTGGATTGCTTGCTCTATATCCTTATAATTGCTCGGGAGGGGGTACACTTCGTCCTCCTCATTCACCTTTTATGTAACAGCCACATTCGCCCAGTTAGTTCTAGTATTATAAGCATATCTCATTGCTGGGGTACATATACTTTGGCTTGTTCTATTCCTTCTACCCCTTTTTTGACCCATGCCAACACTACCCTTTCCACGATTTCCGTGTCATGGGCTGTATCCCTGTGGGCACGAAGTGGCAAAGAGGGGGCCTTATCAGCTATCCGATGAGTAGGTGGGGGAGGCCTTGTAACCATTAAGCACTCTAACAACGGATCCAACTCCTCTTCAGTGGTTACTATGGGAGTGGGCTGGAGGATGTTTTTCCCACAAACTTTTATTCACATTATATCTTCTCATTCCCCTCTGTTCCATTCCTCCTTTATTTGTTTGTGCTCATACGCACAAGCCTTATCCCTCTCCGACTGGGGTTTCTTCTTTTTCATTTGAGCCGCCCTCAAGACTGGTCTACCATAATCTTCTCATTGTCTATATGTTTCCCATTGCAAGGGTCCATCTACCTTATCGCCTTTAGCGGCTTATGCTTCTCTTAGGTACCCTATTTTCTCCAGGTCAAAAGATCTGTGCACAGGAAACTAACTCTTGAGTTGGTGGCAGTGCATTGATGTCATTCTCGCAACACCACCAAAACCCCACCCCTCAAAGCACTTTTAATATCATAAATTCCCACACTTGCGTACCTTCCGGGGGAGTTGGAACATGCTGCGCCAGAACACTGGAACTATCCTTACGACATGTCACCTCACAACACATCACTTAAGTGCATGAACTACTTATGGTCTCAACTTGTGATCACAAGGTGCATCTCTCTATGGCTCATTTAACATGATGCTCCCACAGATAATACAGCGCTACACGCTCATTCACAATTCATCCATAATACATTATAGCACTTATCACATCATACATATAATCGCAGCCAGGGCGGTCTCGCCCAATTCAGTTGTCTGGGCCGGCTTCCCCCTTTCCAACAAGTGGGGACCTCGGTCGCGGAGGATCAGCGTGTCAAGGAAATCGGCTGGCAGGCGAAAGGCCTGGCTGCAGGAAACCTCGCTCCACCTCATGTAGTGCGCTCCAGGTCCTCCACCGTCCACTGCTTGTCCCCAGACTGTGGCACACAGTCCAACTGGATCGTATCCAAGACTACGCTCCATCTGGGTCACCATTGTTGTGGGAATCTAACCATTCATAATGCCCGCTCGTGGACACAAACAGGTACCGGCACAAAGCTAGTATGACAATCACCATTTTATTCATACAGAATGCGCTCAAATGGAGAGCGAACGAAAGCAATGGCTTTGTTCGGGCATCTTGTCTTACTGCTACAAAAGCTTCATATTTATACCATTTCACCAGCAGGAATGCATGATTACCAAAGAAGGAACACAGAAAACAATCTGCACAAAACATTCTCAGCAAACAATGTTAGTCAGCCATCTGGTTTGTTGCTTCATGATTGACAATTTGGAATGCACGTCGGCAAGCAAGGTAGAAACAATTCACCCACTTAGTGTATTCAGGTCTTCTGAGAGACACACTGAAAGAAGTGCCTGTTCATCAAGTGGTCATGCACATGTTCGAGCTAAGTTAACAAAAGATGAAGCGCAAGGGGGGGGGGGGTGGCAGATGCAAAGCGTGAAGACCAACAAGGTGGCAAAAACAATAGTTACGGCCGCAAGAAACAAGGGTGGTAATCAGCAATTTAGTAGCATGAAAGGTGAGATACGGACAGGCTTTTTGGGGGTTTAAAGCAACAAGACTGTACAGTATTTGAGATAAGTAAAGGAGAGAGAAACAAAAAGAATGCCTATGTTACGGGCAGAAGATGAGAAGCAAAGAAAAACAGGAATGCGGCTAGATGGGGGGGGGAGAAGAGAGGGGAAAGTAGAGGCAGGACAAAAATAATGTCAGTCTTAGATAGAAAAAGCATGAGTGCATTAATGTTTGGAGAGCAAGTATGCATTCAGTGACGGAGAAATGTAGTGTCAGGAAAAAGATATACAGTTGGGAGTTATCAGCATCGAAGTGTGCGGACAGCCCAAACAAGGAGACGATACAGTGGAGCAGTGTATAATGAAATTAAGTGAGGGCCTAAGATTGAGCCCTAAGGGACTCCACGATCAAGCGGAAAAGGGGGTGGGGGTGAATTAGATACACCCCAAGCAACAGAGATGGAACGATCAGAGAAAGAAGGCCTAAACCAGGACAGAGCAATGCCAGAGAAACCAAGAGTATAGAGTAGAAAGTAAAGTGCAGTGATCCACAGTATCAAAGACTGCTGAGAGGTCAAGAAGAAAGAACAAAGCAAAGTTTAGAATGTGCTGTAGAAAGCAAAGAATCAGAAACAGAAAGAAGCACTGTTTCAGTAGAGGAAAATGGGCAAACAGCCTGACTGAGAAGGTGGAACAAGAGAGATAAGGCTGTCATAAGATGTAGGGCAGTATCAGTCAGATGGGGGAGACTGGAAAATCATGAAAAGGGAGCAGTGCCCAAAGGAGTTATCATTAGAATAAGTGGATCGCACAAGTGCATCTAATGAGATGAAAACGTTTGCAAAGTTGGGAGAGAATGAGGAGGAAAGCGAGGTATCCTGAGAAGGGGGGGGGGAGAATATGATTAAGGTGTTGGAAAAGACAGAAAATAGGGAGAATATGAGACAAGAAGATTTGAAGAATCCAGGTTTTTAGCAGCAGAACGAGCAGTAATGTTCGTGGGGGGAGCTATTTTTTCATTCACCTTCTCTGCGCCCCAAAGAGGAGCACAGGGAACAGAGGTCCGACGTGAGCCATGGATTAGGGGTTTTAGCAAAAGGTCGGAAAGAGCATAAGAGATTGTCCATAGAGGAGGAAGAGCAGTGTTTAAAAAGGAAGAAAGTGCTGCATCTACAGACATGGTAGAATAGATAGCAGTGGGAGGGAGAGAGAAGAGGCTTGGTAGAAAAACTGAGGTGTTGAACATATGAAGATTCCAAAAGAAAAATGTTTTAGAGGTGAGAGGGGGAGGATATTTAGGAGAAGTATATGAAAAAGGAAAGAAGGAGAGAGAGAGAGAGAGAGAGAGAGAGAGAGAGAGAGAGAGAGAGAAGAGAGAGAGAAGAGAGAGAGAAGAGAGAGAAGAGAGAGAGAAGAGAGAGAGAAGAGAGAGAGAAGAGAGAGAGAGAGAGAGAGAGAGAGAGAGAGAGAGAGAGAGCGCGCGAGACAGGGAGCCAGAAGACAAAATAAGATCCAGAGAGGAGCAAGAAGAGTGCAATGGGTGAGTGGAGTATTGGAAAAGATTATAGGAGTCCATAAGGGCAAGGAAAGGGGATGTGAATAGTGGACAGATGGAGGTTGAAGAAATCAAGGGAAAAGGGGTACAGGGAAGAGGTAACGGGACTGAGAGTAAAGAGCCCAGGTCAGAGCAAAAAGATGAGAACAGAGATTGCATAGGGCTTGAAAAAGGCATTGAAATGATATTCATAAGAACAGTGGTAGGGAAACGTAGGGAGGGGGGACAGAGAAAGGAGCGTAAAAGTGTTGTTTGGAGAGGTCAATGCATTACCTTATCTGGACTATGAAGAAGTTGTTGATCAGGTTGATATGATATATGGCATTTATAACGCACTGATACACAAGTGTTTCAATCATAAGGGGATTTTGGTATTGCAGGTTCTGACAAAGAGTTGATGCAGTGCTTCAAGGCTTGTAGGATGACTATGCTAATGTTGAATGCTTCCATGATAGTTATTGGATAGTGCTTTGCTTTGGCTGTGGCTATGTCTATCCTGTGTGCTGAACCGAAGATTCTCAGGGTGATGAGGTCTTTTTAGTGGGATTTCTTCCAGAACATGTGTCTGTGGATCGCATTTTGCCACTGAGGAGTCGCTTGCGTATCAAGATGAGGAGAGGTAATCTCTGAGTCGAAATTTCAGTGTTGCATGGTTGCTGGTAGTATTAGGGTGTGGATAAGTGGGCAGAGATGGGTGTTGACATTCCCTAATGAGTTTGACTTGAAGGCCAAGGTGATGGGGTTCCCTTCCTGTGCATCCAGGAGAAAGATCGTTATGGGTCAGTAGGGTGTCTTGGTGGTTTGGGGCGTTCCCGGTTGCAGAGAAGTGTGAGGTGGAGCAAGATGGGAATAGTTGTGTACTCTGTCCAAAGGTTGGAAGGTGGCCAGCAAGGCAGACAGTGATTGGAGAGATAGTGAATATCAAGTGGAGTTTGTCGTCCTTGTTATCGGTTGTTTCTGTGACGAGTTGCTTGTTGTCCATAACATGGTGTCAAGCAGATGGAGTGGAGTCTCCGGTATCCTTGGCATCTAGGCAGGTTGAAGTATTTGTGGGAGAGATTTACACCGTTGACAGATGAGGTTGTGATTTCGTCAAGGCAAGCCTTGCTGGTTTGGGGAGAACAAGAGACCAGGTGGAAGGTAGCTGTCTGCAAGTGTGTGAGCCGTCTGCACTTGGAAGATGGGAGTTCCAGGGATGTGGTTGTGGTGTGCTCCTGGATGGTGCAAGTCACTGAGGCCTTGTGGATAATAGCAAGACCTCCACCAGTCTCATTTACGGGCTTGCGCTACATTCTATTGCCTGTACAAATGAAAATCCAGGATGCCTGTGGGGGTGTGGGTAAGCTAGGTCATTTTATTTATGGAGTGAGGGGTGCAGAGGTCAGCAATGCCTGCTGCGTTTAGTACTGAGGAGCTGTTTTGGAGGTGGAGTGTGAGTGGTGATGTGTGAGATTTGTATGAGGTTCTGTGGGTTGTAGGTTTGTGGGAGAGGTGTACGAACGGTGTTGCATTTTTAAGGATTAAAAGGGGTGAGTGTGGGGCAATTCACATGCTTACCTGTGATGCGTGGAGTAAAGGGTCTGGCCCTAACCAGGTCGTAAAAGGAATATTTTTTTTTAAACTACAAAAGAACATGACTGGATACTGTGGCGAGTGAGAAGAAGGACAGACTCACTGAGGGCATGATACCAAGTGTTATTATTTTATTAAAATAAAAAGAGAACACCCGTTTTTCCCTAAAACTATGGTTGTTCTCTACCTATGTTATTAACTAAAGTGTTCTTCAATCAGTCGTGAAGTATCCAAAATGAATAAGTCTGCTGTCCAAAACTATCCTTACGGACCCTACCACTATGGAAAAACCAAACTTAAGTCAGGAGAATGACTCCCTTCTCCTGAGGGTACTTCCAATACCATTCTATAGTACCAACAGTATTTCATGACTTCTTGGACCAGAATTCTTCACTTCCTTGGTTGGGTTCTTGGGCTCTCTAATACATAATACGTAAATAGACTCTTGTGACGTCTTGGATTAAGCTCTTTAGTTCCTTCACTGAGTTTTCTCTGCTCTTTTGAAATTCTTCTCTGGGATCTCTTATTAATTCTTCTTTCTTGGTTGCAGCTCCCTGAGCTTTGTTGTACTTTACTTGCAGTGTGATCCAATTGCTTACCTTCAGAAGGTTCTGTGCCGTCTCTGGTTTTCTTTTAAACATATTTACTTTGTATAATGTACTCCCCCCTTCACCCACCTTCACCAGGTTTTTTTTATTTTATTTTCTCTTCCCTCATTCACTTGTTCAACCTTTCTTTCTCTAGTATCACAATATTTGAATGTTCTTCGGTTCACATTTAACTCGGTTTCATTTTTGCTACTGGGACAAGTTAACTGTGCAATATAATCTCCCTGGGTCTTCCCTGGCTTCCCATTCTCCCAGTTACCTTGCCTTTGACAGGAGAACATCTTTGGGAGCCTTCTCCTGTGGGGGCCCTTCTGTTCACGGCTCAACAATGCCTTCTTCTCCCTGGCGTCTTTCGTTGTGCTTTCCTGTGTCTTTGTCACAGTGGCCCGATCCCCTCTTGCAGGACCAGACACCCCAGAGGCTTCTCGGGTTAGTGGTATCGGCAAAGTTGTTTGGACCCTTGGTCCACCACAAACTCCCTTTCGTGTTCTCGCCACCACCTCTTATTGAGCTCCTGCCCTTGTGCTTTCTCGCATTTTGGGTACACCGCAACTCTAGCCTACCGTTCTGTGATGCTGGGCGGGTTTCCTAATTTCTTCTCCGCGACGATGGACTCAGTATAGGGCCTCCCCCGGGTTGCATGCGTCGATCTATCTCTCTATTTTATCTCGTTCTCTCACATCTAAAAGTTCAGCTTTATCCACGCACTCATCTCAATAGATGGGACCTTCCGATTTAAAGAGATTTGTTTCCATAAAAGTACCATATCTACTATGAGTTTCTTACTCCCAGTTACTATGGTTTCTTCGTCGAATTCCTGATAACTCTCCAGATTTGGTATATCTAAACATTTCATGTAGGCCACAATATGTGCGGCCTGAGGAAGTTACTCGCAGGAACGGAGGTCCTCGTCTTCTCCTGGTAAGGTCCCACTTGCCTCTACCCCCAGGGATGGTATTACGGAGCAGGCTCACCTCCCTAACCTCACTTGAAGGGGCTCTCCTTTGGGGAGAAGGGACAAATTTCCTCCATTCATCACAATACACAAGCAGAAAGGGAGCGATGAGGGTGGCAGCATTTCTTTCTACCAAGGCCACTGTCAATGTACCCGCTACCCCCCCCCCTCATCCAACAAACCTGTCTGTACCACAAACCTCCCCCAAGCCACTGTGCCAATCTGCTTCCTCAGTCCAACAACCAACTGTTGTCACTTGCTAACTGCTAGCAAGAGCCCCAGACAGCCACAGCATCCACGATTAGTGATAAACCATTGTGGGTTGTACAGTACAAAGGCAGTCAGTCAGGTCTACAAATGCAGAGCTTCCTGTGGCCACATTGTTTGGCATGTTGCTTCACCGCTATCGAAATTGTATGAAAAAAATAATGTTATAAAGGATCATGTTGAGGCAATGACGGGCTGAGGTTCATTGAAGAGGGTGGATAAAGGGATGGCATGTGGGGTAGTGTGGCCTTTTGGAAAGGCACTATGGCACAGTGTTTATATGAATACATTCATTTTATACACATCTCCGCAGAAAGCATGTAAAGAGAACAATGAACATATAATTAGCCCATATAATAAAACTGTACATTTAATTCAGTTCTCATTAAGGTGCCAGATGAAAGGAATTGAACTGGATATTTCATGTTTTAATTCCTGAACAATAATCTTTGTGACTCTTTTCAATAAGCTTGCCTTACAGGAAAATGACAAATTTGTTTTTCCCATACATAAACAGCAAAATCAGTAAGTTGAGCACCTGCAACAGTGACCTGCGTATGTAGCTTGCATAATCAACTGCTGATGGGGATGATGCTTCCTTCACCAACCTTTTAAAATAGTATTCATTAGGCCCAAGCCTTAAAAACATTTCATCCGAAAATACAAGTTAAGTATACGTTTTAGGGTAATGGCAAGGAATCAGCAAAACACTGCACTTCGTCCACCAAAAAAGCACTTTCTTAAGCGACTCTTACAGACAAGCAAAGCATCCCATACAAAGGTTGAGTTCAAGAACATAAAAATACACCAATTGCCCCACAAAAAGCAAACATGAATGCATTCTTGCACATTAAACCAACAGATTATCTACTGTAAATTTAAAAAGATATTTAAGCTATACTGTAAAAGAGGTGCCACTTTTTAAAAGCATCCACCCAGATACAACAGTCCACATTTTCTGGTAGACGACAATCTTTGTATGGCACATAGTCTAGTGAGGACCAAGCTTTCCTGCATAAAATTAATAAAAATAAATTTCGTGGGAGCACCAGTAAAGGGCATAAACAAAACACGCCATCCAGCTGTGACGGTGAACATTTGCAGAAGGGCTCAACGTTTGGGCACTTGTCCCCAGAGAAGCAATATTCCATTGCATGCTCATTGCAGGCTCAAACTAAAATAACAAAAAAATTTAAATTTAAATTAAAAAAAACTGAAGCTTTAGGTGAGATAGTTGCACCAGATTCTCCTCACGGACCAATGATAAATAAGGCCTCTAAACAGAGCGTGGCTTAAATGTACCGATTTTATACAAAAGACTTGAAGGTTTGGCCCCACTGTAGATGTCCTTTCAGTGGACACATGGGTACAACATGCAATTAGATGGGTGCATAATGCAAAGCTGGTGGTAGCTAAGAGGTGGGGGAAAAAGGCATCAGGCGTTTCAAAGACTTGACTGCAAAATAACTGCAACAATAACATTCTGCAACACAGGCCTTTAGCCTGGAGGGGCTCAATAGGTGGGAAGACCCACCCTGAGCAAGTATCCTCTGGACCCAAGCTGCACTGGATAATCCCAAAGTAGTGTTACTACACAGAACTATCAGCCTGGTAAGTGCGTCAGAAACGGTTGTGGTAGATGATAAAGGTTACACATTACTGCCAAGATGTGCCATCTGCAGATGTAATTCGTGATCTGTACCGATCGATGTGCATCATTGAATGATTACCAATGAATTTGGTACAATTCTCATCGGTTTCTACTAGAAAGACGAAAGAAAATGTGGTCGCAAGCAAGCAGTACATAAGATTTGTACTTATTTGAAGAACATGGATGTCAATTTTGATCAGAAATTACTTACAATAACACATGTACAGATCGTGGAGGCATTCCAATGAAGGGTACCTGTACAATGG
Organism: Ambystoma mexicanum; assembly: GCF_040938575.1. Taxonomy (NCBI): domain Eukaryota; kingdom Metazoa; phylum Chordata; class Amphibia; order Caudata; family Ambystomatidae; genus Ambystoma; species Ambystoma mexicanum. The sequence goes on along the minus strand of NC_090932.1, from coordinate 1,476,097,354 downwards.
TACAAGGATGAGCACCATTGCTGAGCACCAATGCTGAGCCACTTCATGAGGGTGCAAAAAAGTGGGACTTAATCCAGGGACAAAACAAACAAATAAAATATATAAGACAGAATGGGTGATCTATAAAAGGTAATCTAAGGGGGCAAATGCTTCAAACTAAATAGGACTACCATATACCACATTACATTATTAAGCGGCACTGGAGGCACCGGTGGGCTCAGGGGGTTCAGATTGAGATGATGGGGAGAGGACAGGGGAAGCTCCCCATTAAATCAACCAAGTGAAGTTTAAGACAAGCTACGAAGAGGTCGACAGTTGGTCTGGCTTCGATGGTTATAGGTAGTGTGCTGCAGTGGAGCGGAGCAAGTATGGTGAAAGAGCCGAAGTGAGAAGAGGCACAGGGAGGGCATGGGGCAGTGAGGTTGAGTGCAGAGGTGGATCGAGACCATTGGTAGCTTTGTAGACAGAACTTGAAAAGAGCAGCTCTGCATGCAGAGCCAACCAGCATGCTGCCTGTAGGTAGAAGTGTGGGAGGATCTGGGTAGGATGTAGATAAAGCTGATGGCTTTGTCTAGAGGGAGGAAGGAGTAGAGAAGAAGGCCATAGAGTAAGCTTGAGCATTAGTCAAGTTGGCTGCGTACAGGAGTGGAGACTAAAGTAAGAAAATGGCACATTTTCCAAACAATCAGAAGGTTAATAAGAGTGGTAGTGATGAATTTTTGCAACTGGAGGTAGCAATCAAAGAGGACCTGAAGATTGCAACCCATGGGCGATGGAGCAAGTTGGTAAGGAAGGAAGGAAAATCGGAAAGGACAGGGATGGCATTAAAAGCAGGGAGAAAACACTTCTGTTGTTAAGGCATTTAGCATAAGGCAGCGGAGAACCATCCAGTAACGAATTGTACTGAGAGAGTTCGGAATACATTCTGGGATGGCTGGGGTGAAAGAGGGAAAGAAGAATATTGGAGTATCATCAGTAAAAAGGAGATAAGTCTTCCTAAATGCCCAACACCTGAAGCGCACACCAGCAAAACACTATCATGCAGGTCCCATGTACACTTTCTATTTATGCAAGGTTGTAGGTAGCAGCGCAACTGCAGCAACACATCAACACCAACAATCTCCTCCAAACCTCCCAATCCGGGTTCAGACACAGATGCAGCATGGAGACGGCTGTCACGATGCCCGCTCCCGGGGAGCCGGCTCAGGCCCTGCGTCCCCGAAAGCGGACATCAAGTCCCCGGGGAAGGTCCCAGCAACCCCTTATAGGGGCCCTTTGGACAGCGTCCTGGCGCCTATGGCACCAGGCTCATCAAAACGTCAGTCCTGGCGCCATAGGCGCCAGGCTCATTATGAAAGTGTTTGGGTGCACTTACCTGATGCAGACCCTGCTGCAGAACCCCGGCCTCCTTGAGGCCTGAAAGGAACTACTTTACCTGTGGGACTCATTTACCACCCGGGCGTGGTCGGGGAAGGATACATACCTGATTGGAGGAAGGACACATTCTAGGAACTTCTTCCAAGGCTATTTAAACCACACTCGATCAGCCACACGTGCTTCGCGTTGTTCTGCATCTAGCAGCTGGACGCTCACCGTGTCTGCTCCTGCATCCTGACTTCTGCCACGCCTGCCAGCATCCTGAATCACCTGCAAAGGAAGGGAACAAGAGAACAGAAGAAGGAAAAGGCCTTACCTGCTAAATCTGCATCCCAGAGACATTTCGCTGACGATCCTGAAAAGGAAGACATTTATTTTTAAAAGCACATCGCATCGATCACTGCAGCGCCTCATTCTACTCACCTTACAGGGCGCTTCCATGTTCTGCAGCGACCATCCGGATCCGCAGTCGCGCCCCAGCGCCTAGGAGAAAAAGACAATAACGAAGGTGAGAGAAAGAAGGGAAAAGGGAAGCTAAATCTCCATGTTAAGACTTACCTGCTGGGTCATTCCCTTTTCATTTCGGGTCCGCGCCGCATCCAGGCATTTCCGGACCCCGGCCCCTAAGGGGAAAAAGACATCAGCGTTAATGAGCGAATGAAAAGACATTACCAAGACGCTCATTAAAGACTTACCTGATTTCCACAAGGATTTCATCTCTCATCTCGGGTCGGTGCCTGTTCCCCGGCATTCCGTACCCCGGCCCCTATGGGGAAAAAGACACTAGCATTAGAACATTAATGCATGGACACAAGGGGAACCACTTATCAAAAACTTACCTGGAAGCCAAGCAAGTTTGGTTCTCACCAATCCGAAAATCCAGTGAAGTAACTGGATACCAACGCGCCCCTGCATCAGAAGCAGGATGGAGAGCTCGTCCTTCCAGACCCTAAGGTGAGACGTTACGGGGAAGCACAGAAGGGTTTTGAGGAGGGTGAGAGGGGTAAGTGGGGGGCCGATTGCATTACCCCGCAGACAGTTAACCCCCTATTTTCACCTACAGAAGTATACTTCTGCGAGTCAGACAAGCCAGATTTGGGGCCCGGTCCAGTCCGTTTTCCGACCCCTGCGCATCACCTTAGACGAGGTCACAACAGCGCGAACCGGCCAGCGCCTCCGTGGGAGTCAGGTGAGCGTTACAGAACGCGAAGCCTTCCTACAAATTCCCACCTAGGCGCTATGGAAACTTCTGAGACTGATCAGTTGGGCCAATTATTGGGGGAATTACGGGCCGAAGTACATGCCGCTCGTCAAGAGACTAATGCCCTCAAGAGGGAATTAATAATATCAAAGGAAAGAACTGATGACCTGGCCAGACAGCTTTTGCAAAGTCAAGCTGGGCAAACTCCTCTACCCGGTTCCGGAAGGAACCCCGCTCCTGTGGTTCCCAGTAACCCTGTGCATATTAATCTACCTGGAAACATGCCGCTGGCCCCACCCGAACGCTTTGCTGGGGACCCCAAACGATTTGCCATATTCATGAATCAGTGTCGTTTGCACTTCCTATGCAGGCCTGGGGCCTTCCCTAATGATCAGACCAAAGTAGCCTTTGTATTGTCATATCTCAGCGGCTGCGCTGCAGATTGGTCAGTTCCACTGGTTACTCAGGATGACCGGATTCTCCGTGATTTTCAAGGATTTCAAGCAAGCATGGAAAGGTATTTGCTCGACACTCTCAGGGGCAAGCTCTGGATGATGAACTTCTATCCCTGCGACAGGGCAATCAGGATCTCCTATCCTACATTGTAACCTTTAATAGACTAATTGTAGAAACTGGGTGGCCAGAGGATAAGAGAATCACGTTATTTTATCGAGGTTTACGTGGAGAACTTAAAGATGTCCTGGCCCAAGTTGTAAATCCACCCCGAGAATGCACAGAATATATAGACTTAGTGGTCCAATTGGATCACAGACTCCAGAAAAGAAAAGCAGATCGGTCCAGGTTTGAGACCCGGGTGTTGGTCAAGACCCACGCTAACCCCAAGGGAGTTGATGTCTCAGAGCCTATGCAAATTGATGGGGTTAAAGGACCTTTAACTCAAAAGGAACGTGAAAGGAGGCGGCAATTAAAGGTATGTCTTTATTGTGGGAACTCTGGACACTTTCTACAAGATTGACCGGCAAAACCGCCCAAAAAGGCGGTAGGGGCCGCTGATAAAAACCTTGAAGACTCCGTTTCGGGAAACGACTCAGCCCGACAAGCGTAGGGGTCCGCTTGCCGAGCTTGAAAACTAACTCTCAGACCTCGCATTTCATAGTGCCAATGGTTCTCGTAGATCCAAAACAGCCTAAGCAGTTGCATGCAATAAAGGCATACATCGATAGCGGGGCTATTGGAAATTATGTGGACCGTGAGTTGGTCTCCAGGATTAACCTCCCTCTCTGTCCTAAAACCAGCAAAGACGTCATCACCACAGTAGATGGAACTGAAATTGCCTCTGGACCGGTAACGCATTCCACAGTTGTGTTTGATGTAATCAAGGTCCCACAGTTTCAGGTTATTCTTGGAATTCCTTGGTTAGAGACACATAATCCTCGAATTGATTGGCGAGCTAAGAGAATAACCTTCCCGGATTGTGCACAAACCTGTTATCCAGAAAACCTGAAGATTAATCTAGCATCTATAACCTCTGCCTCCATGCAATTGCCTCCGGAATACCAAGACTTTCAGGACGTCTTCCAAAAGGAACAGGCCAACACGTTACCTCCTCACCGATCGTACGATTGCCAAATCGATCTGGTGTCCGGTGCACAACCCCCTTGTAGCAGGATTTATGCCCTTACCGAACCAGAGAACCTGCATCTGAGACAATATTGGGATCAATACCTCGCCAATGGTTTTATTCGCCCGTCAAAGTCCCCGGCATCCTCGGCTTTGTTCTTCGTGCCTAAAAAGGAAGGCGACCTTAGAACTTGTATCGATTAACGCGCATTGAATCAGATAACGGTTAAAAAACGTTATCCTCTGCCTCTGATCCCTGAACTCCTTGACCAGGTAAAGGACGCTTGCATATACACCAAGTTAGACCTCCGGGGGGCATATCATCTGGTGCGAGTAAAAGAAGGCGACGAATGGAAAACGGCCTTCCGTACTAAGTATGGATTATTCGAATACCAGGTAATGCCCTTCGGGTTGTGCAATGCGCCTGCTGCCTTCCAATTCTTCATGAATGATGTCCTTCGGGAACTCATCGATGTTTGTGTTGTCGTCTATATCGATGACATTCTAGTGTACTCCTCTTCGGAATCTGATCACAGAAAACACGTTAGGGCAGTTCTGGAAAAACTGCGCCAACACAAACTATTTGCTAAACTGGAGAAATGTGTTTTCCATACCACAGAAGTTGAGTTTCTCGGTTTCATCCTGACACCCAAAGGAGTCCGAATGGATTCAAGAAAAGTGGATGCCATCCTCAAATGGCCATCACCTAGCTCTGTAAAAGGGGTTCAAAGCATGCTCGGCTTTGCCAATTTCTATCGCAGGTTTATCCCGGAATTTTCACGCATAGTACAACCCATTACTGCACTCTTGAGGAAAAATAAACGTTTTGAATGGTCTGAAGAAGCCGAGCAAGCCTTCCAGGATTTAAAAGCTAAGTTTACCTCCGCACCTATATTGAAACATCCACGTCCAGATCTCCCGTAGGTCGTCGAAACTGACGCATCCAGTCTAGCCATGGGAGCAGTTCTGTCTCAAAGAGATCCCGAAACCAACCAACTGCATCCCGTAGCATTTTGGTCCAGAAAATTCTCGGCACCAGAGATTAATTATGCAATCACTGACAAAGAACTGTTAGCCATAAAGTCCGCTTTTAAAGCCTGGCGGCATTACCTGCTTGGCGCTCGACATACCATCACAGTGATCACTGATCACCGGAATTTACAGTATTTGAAAACCGCCAAGGCTCAGTCATCACGGCAGCTCCTTGGGCTTTGTTTTTCGCTGAATTTGATTTCGTGATTACCTATCGACCTGGCTGCAAGAATGGCAAAGCAGACGCCTTATCCCGAATTGGAATGGGAGAACCTGATACAAACTCAGAACCAGTACCAATAATTCCCGAACAGAGAATTCTAGGCATGACTTTGTTACAGACGCTTGAAGACATTCAAGTCAGAGTGAAACAACTCCTGGACCCTACAGTCCTACAGGATTGGATACAAAAGGGATCAGACTTTACCATAGATAATGGTTTACCTTATTACCAAGGACGCTAATTGCTGCCACAAAAGGATTTACACGAACTAGTTATTTCCGGTTATCATGATACATTAATAGAGGGACACCCCGGTATTGCCAAGACAATGGAAAAGGTGAAACGACAATTCTGGTGGCCCTCTTGGCGAAAAGATGTTAAATCTTTTGTGATGTCCTGTGGTGTTTGCGCCCAAAATAAAGGTCAAAAGAAAAGACCAGCCGGTCTCCTCCAACCTCTAGACGTACCGCCAGCACCCTGGCACACCCCATAAATGGATTTTATTACGGACCTGCCTCCTTGTTCGGGATATAATACCATTCTGGTAATTGTGGATTTGTTTTCCAAAATGGCCCACTTCATTCCTTTGAAAGGTTTACCTTCAGCTTCTGTCCTAGCCAAAGAATTCCTCGGAAATATTGTTCGGCTACATGGATTCCCATCTATACTAATCTCTGACCGGGGAAGCCAATTCATTTCCCACTTCTGGCACAAATGTTGTCAAATGGCACAAATCGACGTAAGATTATCGACCAGTCACCACCCTCAGACCTATGGTCAGACTGAGAGGACAAATCAGACCCTTGAGCAGTACTTACGGAGTATGTTACAGCAATCTGAAAGCAACTGGAAAGACATTCTTTGGATAGCCGAATACGCATATAATAATTCGGTACACTCTGGAACTGGCCATAGTCCTTTTTATACCTTGTTTGGACATCACCCTCGAACCTCAAACCTCGACTCACCTCAGAACCTCGGAGTGCCCGCAGTAGAACATCTGCATTCTACCATTACCTGAGCCTTCAAAGAGGCAACCACGCATTTACAACAAGCCAAGAGAAAATACAAGGAGAATGCTGACCTACATCGGAGTGAAGCACCTCCGTATCAGATTGGGGATCAAGCGTGGTTAGCTACCAGACATTTACCGCTCAAAGGGCCCCGAACCTTTAACCCCAAATATCTGGGACCTTATTCTATTACGGCAATAATTAACCCAGTAGCGGTTAAGCTTGATTTACCAGCTAATATGCGAATTCACCCTGTTTTTCATGTGTCACTTCTGAAACCAGTGGTACCCGGAACCCGACTACTCAAACCTCCAGAATCTATTCAAATAGATGGGGAACCTGAATTCGAAGTGAGGAACATTTTAGATTCAAAAATGTTTAGGTCAAAGCTTTTCTACCTAATTGGTTGGAAGGGGTACGGACCTCAGGAGAGGTCGTGGGAACTCAGTGACCATGTGCATGCACCACGATTAGTCAGGAAATTCCACCGACTCTTCCCAGACAAACCAAAACCCCCGGAGGGAACAACCTTGGGAGGGGCCTTGGGGAGTGCTGTCACGATGCCCGCTCCCGGGGAGCCGGCTCAGGCCCTGCGTCCCCAAAAGCGGACATCAAGTCCCCGGGGAAGGTCCCAGCAACCCCTTATAGGGGCCCTTTGGACAGCGTCCTGGCGCCTATGGCACCAGGCTCATAGAAAACGTCAGTCCTGGCGCCATAGGCGCCAGGCTCATTATGAAAGTGTTTGGGTGCACTTACCTGATGCAAACCCTGCTGCAGAACCCCGGCCTCCTTGAGGCCTGAAAGGAACTACTTTACCTGTGGGACACATTTACCACCCGGGCGTGGTCCGGGAAGGACACATACCTGATTGGAGGAAGGGCACATTCTAGGAACTTCTTCCAAGGCTATTTAAACCACACCCGATCAGCCACACGTGCTTCGCGTTGTTCTGCATCTAGCAGCTGGACGCTCACCGTGTCTGCTCCTGCATCCTGACTTCTGCCACGCCTGTCAGCATCCTGAATCACCTGCAAAGGAAGGGAACAAGAGAACAGAAGATGGATAAGGCCTTACCTGCTAAATCTGCATCCCAGAGACATTTCGCCGACGATCCTGAAAAGGAAGACATTTATTTTTAAAAGCACATCGCATCGATCGCTGCAGCGCCTCATTCTACTCACCTTACAGGGCGCTTCCATGTTCTGCAGCGACCATCCGGATCCGCAGTCGCGCCCCAGCGCCTAGGAGAAAAAGACAATAACGAAGGTGAGAGAAAGAAGGGAAAAGGGAAACTAAATCTCCATGTTAAGACTTACCTGCTGGGTCATTCCCTTTTCATTTCGGGTCCGCGCCGCATCCAGGCATTTTCGGACCCCGGCCCCTAAGGGGAAAAAGACATCAGCGTTAATGAGCGAATGAAAAGACATTACCAAGACGCTCATTAAAGACTTACCTGATTTCCACAAGGATTTCACCTCTCATCTCAGGTCGGTGCCTGTTCCCCGGCATTCCGTAACCCGGCCCCTATGGGGAAAAAGACACTAGCATTAGAACATTAATGCATGGACACAAGGGGAACCACTTATCAAAAACTTACCTGGAAGCCAAGCAAGTTTGGTTCTCACCAATCCGAAAATCCAGTGAAGTAACTGGATACCAACGCGCCCCCACATCAGAAACCACCAATCCGAAAATCCAGTGAAGCGACTGGATACCAACGCGCCCCTGCATCAGAAGCAGGATGGAGAGCTCGTCCTTCCAGACCCTAAGGTGAGACGCTACGGGGAAGCACAGAAGGGTTTTGAGGAGGGTGAGAGGGGTAAGTGGGAGGCCGATTGCATTACCCGGCAGACAGTTAACCCCCTATTTTCACCTACAGAAGGATACTTCTGCGAGTCAGACAAGCCAGATTTGGGGCCCGGTCCAGTCCGTCTTCCGACCCCTGCGCATCACCTTAGACGCGGTCACAACAGCGCGAACCAGGCCAGCGCCTCCGTGGGAGTCAGGTGAGCGTTACAACGGCAACCATACAGGTGGTCGATGACGCTCAACATCCTTGATGACAGCCACCCCTGCCTCCAGGTTCTACTCAACCTCTCGGATGCTTTTGACACGGTAGACCACCAGGCCCTCACATACACCCTACATCGGTGCATGGGGATTAATGACCTTGTCATACGCTTGTTCAAGTACTACCTCGCCAAATCGCCAGCAATTAGTTCTGATGGACTAGTCTAGATTGCCAATGCTACCAGTCACTGGTGGAGCCCGGAAGGGTTCCATCCTCTCCCCAGTGATCTTCAATCTATACATGGAGCCACTGTAAGCCCTCCTGGCCACACGCAACATCCACCAATAACAGAGCTATACCTCAAGATCGACTCCATCAAGGACATCAAAAGGCTTCAAAACATGCCTCTCGCTGACCCAGTCTTGGATGTCCAGTGCATACTTGACACTCAACTCCTCCATGACTGAATTCCTACTCCTCACCAACACTCAACACCCAAACTGACCCGGCTATCAACAATGAACCCAGAGAGCTTCACACCGTGCTCACCTCCTGTGCTAAGTCACTCGGGTTCCACATCGACAAACACCTCTCCTTCAAGACACATGGGTAGGAAAACTTCGACAGCTTGTTATCAGCTCTCTCATGCGGAAATCAAGCCCTTCCTCCCTCTGGACAGCTTTAGATCCACCGTTCAAGCACTGGTCCAATCAGAGCTCCAGAGAAGATTTGCAATTGGGAGTATTTTTACTCCCTATTATTTAAAGTTGGGAGTAAAAAGTTAAGTCAAATTCCCAATGAGAGTATTTTATAAGCTAGTAAAAATGTTTTAACTAAAAAAAGGAAATGTTTTTGGAACATTTATTTGCACCTAGTTATGGTTCCATGTAATAATGTCGCCACAAAAATCTCGCCATGCAAAAATATCGCCGAAAAATGGCCGTTTTTTGTGGCGACATTATTGGATGGAACATGCGGGGGACACCCCGCAACCCCCGAACTTTTTTTAAAAATGTTTTGCCCCTGTCCCCATATATATGGTCACCCAAATAATATCGCCACAACATCTTCGCAGCGATATTATTTACGGCGACCATATATATGGCAATATTATTACCCGATACCCTAGTTATTCATGCACATTAAAAGCTACACGTTTACTTTATCCAATCAGGTAGTTAAAATAGTAATTTCTTCCTGTGGCACTACATGCACTACTTGCCCAAACTGTGGGATGTTTGAACCCACTCATCCAAGCCCTACAACATCGCTGGCAGCAGAAACATCATACTGGCCGCCGGAAAGCATGCTGCTCGCCAGAGATCATCCAAAAATGCGCAGTAAAAACCTGAAAAATAGGCTGCCACCCACTTTTGCCATGTCAGTGAACACAGGAGATCACTGCCTAGAACCACCGTGGGGCTACCCACACAGTAGCCTGAAACCGCTTGGAAATAACAATACTAATTGCCAAAAGCAACCCAGAGCTGTTTGGGAATTAATTTTCTTGATCGTCAAAATTGCTAAAGTCATGGCTCACAAAACCACCAAAAGGATACAACTTCTTGTTCGGTGTTCTACATTACTCCACTGCAAGAATCCACATTCATACAATATCAGCGAGAATCCTATGCTACCAAGCTAAATCTCCTTTGTAAAGATATTAATTCAAGACAGCTGTCAAAAATGGGTGCAATACCGGTGCTTGCCACTGACCGGCGCTGGTGATCTAAATTCTGACAGGAGACCTATATTTCAGGAGCTAAACAGTAACCCGAGTTAGCTGAGACTTCAAAGGCTGGCTATCCCGGGAAGCCTTCACACCTAGTCTTCTCGGCAACAGCACAGGAAATCACATGGTCCTGTTGATTAAGAGGGAGGGGATTTTCCCTGCAGCCTGGAGAAAGGAACAATAGACTCTTTCAATTGAATAGAATATGTTGATTTGGGTGTGCCTGAACAACACTGCTCTGGGGGAAGGCAAGACATGTGACCATTCTGACTCACCAAGTTTCTAGGGACGGAGACAAACGATTGTGGATTCAGAGAGTCCAGCAAATATATGTTTTATGAGAATACTGATAACTAATTATACCAAGCGGACAAAAAGGTACAATTTGGAGATTTTTAATATGAAAAATTCACTCACAATTTGAGAAGAAGCTGGATGCTGTAGGATGCTCCGAGACTAAACCCCATAATTATTAATATTGTAGACACTGGGTTTATACTAGAAAAATGAAAACATACAGTAATATGCACAGAGAGGGGGTGTACCTCTGTGTAAGGGTTGGAGTGAAACCAATATTGCAAAACCCACGAAAAATCGCGAATAAGTTGTCATTTCTGAACCCAAGCTCTTAGAAAGAGCAGGGTTGAACAGAGACCTGTCTTAATTAATTTGTGGTGTGTACATGTAATTTCAACAACTTGTGTATCTGGGAAGCATGTTTGGTTATGAAACATTGTTTAGGTAAATGCAAGGGGGAGTGTTCTTTCAGCCAAGCCATAAACATAGCATCACTCGGACGCATTTTGACTCACTACTCCGTTCTCCAGTCAGGTCACAGTAAATCCTTTAATCTATCAAATCCTCAGAGGGTTGGGCATAGAAAGTCAGCCTTCCCACCCACTTTCAAAAGACATAAAAAGAGACTGCTGAGACCCAGATAGGGACTTCATTTCCCACTCTTCAATCGATTTCTTGCGCAGCACTTTGCCAGACGACTTCAAACCCAGACAATATCCAGAGACCAGAACATAGAATCCAGACTCCAGAACTTAGACTCCAGATTCTAGTTCGATCCAGAGACCTGGCTCTAGAACCCAGCTGTAGAACCTTAAGCAGGGGCCTATCCGAAAAGCTGAACTCCTCTCAGCAGGCCTCAGAATCCAGCAACCTAACTAAACTATTCAACAGCCGGGCGAGCTGTTTGATTCTGGCTAGAACCCTGTGCCAGAACCATATCCAGACCCAGAAAGCAGAGCTGTATCCAGAACCCGTCAGACCCAGACCAGACCGCTGTGCAGTGCCGATAGCAGACCAGAGGCCACGCTGTGAGCAGAACCAGTGCCAGAGACCGTCCTGTGGCAAGAGAACCGCAGCTCAAACCTGACCAGATTTGTGACGAGGTCCATTCCCTTCCAAAACTAGGAGCGGGTATCCAGTCTAAGAACTGTACAGAACCAGTCTAAAGTGATCCTATCCCATCCATTTGAACCTATTTAGAACTGCATTTAGAATTTTGTGTCCATCCTGTGATTTCAAAGCTGTAAAAGTGTCATGTCATTCTGAAATCTTGATTTCATTTCTGAAAATCTACCTCCACAAAAACATCTGTATCGTTTGAACCATATGTCCTAGAGGCGACATTTAACTGTCATTTTAAAGCTAAGATCCTCAGTTTTCCAACAAATCCAAAACTACCTTCCAACTCCTTATAGTTTTTCCGTAATCGCGGTTTACGCACTCAGAAAAAGTCCCGCGAATTGCAATTTGGCTCAATCTCACCACTTGTAAAAATAGATGCTTCTCGCTTTCCACTGCTGAAATTCGTTTTCACTCTGATAATCATTCATGAATCATTGCTAGTGTTGACCTGAACTAATTCAAAGTAGCTGTCACCTACCCTGAATCTCCTATAGGGAATTAAAATCATTTTTAGCATATTTTTCACTTCATTGCAATCACATTTAAAAGTATTTTTGCCTGTTTAAAAGCATACCGTTTTCTCCAAGCTTGCTGGGAGGAACTGGAACTGAACGGCTTTTGAATGTATTCCTGAAAACCTGTGTGCCCTCATTTCCATCTCTTCATATTGCCTAAGGGGGGGGTGAGTTGTCACAAGGGTTAAAAGTGATCATATTATATCTGATTGAATTCATATCAAGTTTATTTCTGTGTTGCATTCTTTACCACTATTGCATTTCCTTGAACCATAAAAGTATTCTCTGCTACCTTATCCTTTCTATACCAACTCTTCACTGATTGAAGGGAGTGTGCTACTGTAATATTACCCATTGTTGATCACTATTATATTCATAAGTGTGCTATCAAATATTAATGTATTCATAAAAGAGTGATATATATATATATATATATATATGTTTACTTTTTCCAATAAACCTTTTAATTTGCAAAAGAAACCTACTTCTTGGCTCAGTGAGGTCAGGGGGATTCAAAGAGAGGGGCGTTATATAAGGGTTCATCATCCAGATTTAAGAACTTGACATCAAAATATATAAATAAGGGCTTCCATTGGGCATCCCAGGCTAGGCATTGACTTAGTTGGATTGCTGGATTGAAGTCACTTACAAAACATATCCATGGAGGTGTGAGGGTGAAGTTTCTATGTGTATTTTTCCTATTTTTTGTTGGGAGTATTTTTACTCCCTATTTTTATTTTTTGGGAGTATTTGCCAATTTCAATTTTTAGGGAGTAAAGTGGCCGGTATACCCCCGATCTGTAGGGCTGGTTCCAATCCCATCTGGATGGGGGCAAGGCCCTCCTCAAAGGCCTCCTTTTCATCCTCCCTTGTGCCCCTACAAAGTGTCCTATACGCGGCTGCACGCCTCATCAAGGATCTATGCAGATAGGACCACATCACTGCAGCCCTCATCGACCTTCACTGGCTCCCACCGCACACACAAATCACCTTCAAGCCTTTATGTATCATCTATAAGGCAGTCATCCTCAAGTCACCCATCTACCTCGCTGAGAAACTCAGACTCTCAGGCGGACAGCGCACAACCAGAAGCCAGGACACGTGCAGACTTGAAATCAGACGCTGCAAAAAATGAAAGAACCAGAAAACATGCCTTCTCTGCCTATGCCGCAAGACTATGGAACCTCCTCCCTGTCAACATCAGACTCCACCAACACATCTACAATTCAGAAAAAAACTCAAGACACCTCTTCAACAATTAGGCCATCACGTCACCCCCTCCTGGCCCCCCCACACCACCCGACTTGCTAGACGCCATCCGGCCCTCGCCACCCTGTACAGCTGTACCCCATCTTCTGCATTCTACTCCTGCCGTTTATATGCTGTTATCTCTGAAAAGTGCTCCTTTGTGCATATGTATTGTTGTATACCTCTGTAAAGCGCTCCAATGCTTCTCGAAGCTAGGTTCCCGTTCAATAAATATAATAATATGTTGCCAGCCAGGAAGCAAATGCAAAAGCCTTCCCCAACATGTTTGGGTTCGTTCCAATGCTAAAAGAGTGGATATTAACGTTGCTAGTAGTCTGCAGGTGCACCGTGGGAGCAGAATGGTGTACGGGGAGAATGGACTGGCTCATCAGGCCTTAGCATGCAAGTGTTTATTTGCCTTTTGCTAATCTGCTGATATAATGTCTACAACACAATATGCCTTGCGCACAGAAAAATACTGAGAATCTGGTCTTGTATTAAGGATTTGGCAATATGAGATTTCCACAGATGCCAGTTCATCAGTTCTGTGGGTAAAACAGCTGCCGGCTTGCGCAAAACATCTACCCAAAAAGAATTATATTTTTTAGCACAGAAAGACAGCTGGTCCAACACCACGGGAATAGAGAGTGCATAGCTATTACATGGTGGGGAGAAGGCATCTATGTTAAAAGCAGACTTCGCACAAGCTAGGAATGCCATTGTTTTCTAAACGCGCAGCTAACAATTTCATAGAAATAACAAAATACGTCCAAATTGAACTTCAATCCACCAGTTTTATTTAAAATGCGTTTAGTTTTTTGTTGGACTACTCCGACGGATACACTGGGATTTGTGTGCCCCTTCCTTGGAGCTTTAATCACAGGGTATTTCTAAAGATGTTATTTGCTTATCATACTGCTCAGTCAAAAGTAAATGCTTCTTTTGTCCCGACAGCAGCAATTAGGAAAAAGCGAGTTGCGCGGATCATGGGTGCCAATTTTTTGTTTTCACTAGGAGGGTAGGAATGCCCTCTATCCTCACCCTTACTGAATATGAGGAAGCAAACAACCCATCTCCTAGCCGAGCAGTGCATTTTACAGCACCTATTTTACTAGGGTTTGCACACAAAAATGATTTACAGCCAGCTTTAAACATGTAACATCTCTGCAACATTCACTGAACGCGCTGAGCTACCTTGGTAGCTTTCAGGACAATTCAGTCTACCTTTAAATAAAGCAATTTCGGATTATGGATCCCCGATTGTGCTAAAAATCACTCCATTACCAACCGCGTAGTTTACGAATATGACTTTAAAGCCAATATTGTTTCATCGCCATCCTCGGACACTGCACACAGTTTCAGCTAGGACGGCTGGGGCATCACTTTGCTCCTGTACAGCGGTTTACAGCTATCCGTTTTAGGCTGTATATCCTCGGACACTGCACACAGTTTCAGCTAGGATATACAGCCTGAAACGGATAGCTGTAAACCGCTGTACAGGAGCAAAGTGATGCCCCAGCCGTCACTTCTGAAGAACTAAGAGGACAGTTGCCCTCTTCCTCCTACCCCCCTGTACTCCGTGCATATGGATGATCTCAACTGTCAGACTGACTACTTGTCATTTGAAACAGTGAGATCTCTTTTGTTAAGCCGATTATTTTTGACGGCATATTATTTGAAGCTAAGCAGGGGAGTGATGTTGCTTTTAGTTACAAGCATGCCGTATGTTGCCGAGTGTCCCAACGCTGTCATTTAATGGCTTTCGAGGGTTTCCTTCTCCGAGAACACAAACCACAAGTGTGAATGCCACAAACCACATAGAACCATACCAGCACTCGGGACCGCAGTACTTCCAGCCCACGATCATCAACGCCACATGCCTTTACCTTAAAATCACCCCCTCATGTTTTGGCAAAACCACACGCCACAGCCACCACAAATGTCAGATATGCGCTGTATACAAAGCCACTTTAAAATGATGATTAATGATTACCATTAATTTGGGTAATGACACTTATTACAGCACTTGCGGATCAGCCATGAAGCCTTAGATAAAAACGGGATATTCTTGTTAAACTTGACACAATGGACCACTGTTCGATTAAAGATATTATCATTACTGTTAAATTGGACGTGGTGGACAATTGTTAGATGGAACATTCTTATTATCTTAAACAATGAGTGGGCACTTTAAAGAAGACAATTTAACGGCCATGTTGGAATTGTAATTTGCAAGTTTGATGGGGTTCCATTCGGGTTTCTCTGCATTGGACTTCAAAGATACCTGATAAAAGAAAAGAGGGGAGTGATTGCAGAATACTCATTTCTATTGTGATGTCATTTTTTCATTAACTGTATTAAAGCTACAGCAACACACGATGATAAAAAAAAACATGCATAAAATATGCCGTGGACGTTTTTTTGAGGTTTTATTTGCAACGGTTTAACATAAGTTAACTTTTTATGGTTTATCAGTGAGGGAAATCAAAATAAATAAATGTTTAAAACAACACTCTGAAACCGCCTTCCTCCTTGTGAGGATGAGTGGGACGGGGACAGAGGCCATGTTACACAACACTCTACCCTCTTCATGAAAACCAAGTCTGTCGATTTGCCTAAAAGAAAAGCATTTTGGGAACAAAAGAACGTACACTTCTTCATTTTGAATATGTCTGGGCACCCTTTGATTGAGTAATAGAAGTCTTACTCTGCCCTTTTTATTCGTCACAACACTCGCCCTAACAAAAATGTGTCTGAATTGCAAGACATATTTGGACAGCCTCTGAACGCGATGCGAGACTTCCTCCAGGCTGTTTTTGCATGCAGGCTTATGTCCAAAAGCCGACATGACTTGGCAGACGCACGAGAGCTCAGCTTGGGAACAACACGCAAGTTTCCTGGGTTGGTCTGGGAAGCAGAGTTCCAGCAGCGCTCCGGCAAGACCTACGTTGCCAGCGCTGCACTCCGTCTTGTGTATAATATTTTTTTATTTTTTTTATTTTGTTATAGCTGAATAGAATCAACTTTTCAAAATTACATGATAATTCCATAAAAAGATCCCAATACATGGTTAGCATACACTTAAGGACATATAGTAAAAGAAAGCTGAACAACAACAAATACCACAGTTTGCAGAATGATACAATTACTTCAGCACAAGTTACCCTATTAAAAACAATCTCAAAAGATAGAAAACCACATCAACTCATGTGCATTCAACCAATTATTAGTATGACTGTTCATAGAAAAAGTTCACAAGGTAATATATGTTCTAGAAAGTGCACCAGTGCCTTTATAACCGAAAATCTGGTACTGTTGATTAGAGCATTCCATATCTCCAAATCGTCCCGTTGCATGTGCACATTTAACAGATTCGTAAAGTGTTTTGCCCGTATGTCTTCCAAAGCGTGGCATGCAACTATCACGTGTTGTAAAGTCTCTTTGACACTGTGATGATTACAAAACCGACAAAAGTTTAATTCAGGAGGAATAGTCTTCCGTCTCACCAACACTTCTCTCGTAGGCCACAAGTTCATTCTCAAACGCAAGAACTTGGACCGAATTTTCGCAGAGGGACATTTTAGTAGATAACTTGGCGCTTGACCCAAGCATTTAATACCAAAGATTTTAGAATTAAAATCTTTGTATTGTCTGCAGCGTTCGTAGTTCTGAATCCACTCCCATTGATAATATTTTGTTTTAGCACGAATTGGGTTCTCCATCAGCAGCTGTAATGATATATCAGCTTCAGACATAGCATTTAATACAAAGCCACGCCATTGACTAGGAAAGGCCAAACCGGAGGAGGTCAAGTAGCCAGCAATCGTACTCATTATATTGTTCTCACCACCACCAAGAATGCATTTCCGAAAGAAAGAACACAGTCTCCATTTGACCCTGCTAGATAATGAATTGAGCCCTAGTTCAAAACGCAGCATAGGCAAAGGTAGGCAGTTTGGCAAATTTAAAACCTTTCTCCAAAATGTGGCCTCAAGTTTATCCCAAGCTTGGTCATTAGAATACAGCTTGGATTCTACACCATATAACAAGATGGGGATGACTTTTTGCTCATAATACATAAACAAATGCCTCAGTGTAAATTTCCCGTACTTATAAACGAGTATTTTCGCCTGTGACAGCAGCGTTGACAGTTTTGACTGTAACACAGTCAAGTGTCTATTATCGATGATGGTATTTTGCATGTATAGACCCAGATATTTGTATTCTGACACAATTTCTATTGGTTGTTGTTGTAAATACCACACTATGTTTAAGCTCTTAGCTTTCCCTCTTGACTTACAGACTAGAATCTGAGATTTTTCCAAGTTGACTAGAAGTTGGTTCTCCTTAGAATAGTTAGACAATGCAGACAGCAAGTTCTGGAGACCTCTAGGAGTTTGCGATATTAAAACAAGGTCATCCGCATAAAGCAACCATGGTATGCGCTGACCACCAAGTTCAGGAGCATCCGATAAAGTATGCACGAAATAACTCCCCATATCCAATATGAACAGATTGAATAATATCGATGCTAAACTGCACCCCTGTTTGAGTCCCAGAAACGTTGAAAAGGAAGAGGATAGAAGACCTTCAAAAGAGAGCCTAACACGCATGGACGTGTCCTTGTGTAGTTGAATGATAATTGACAAGAGAGAAGAAGGGCAACCAAAAACTTTTAACTTATAAAATAATAAGTTTCTGTTAATGGAATCAAAAGCTGACCGAAAATCAATGAACGCAAAATATAAAGGTTGCTTCCTGAGTGCATATTTCGACTTCAACATGTTTAATGTGATCATGTTAGGAAGTGTGCCAAGTCCGCTTACAAAACCTGATTGGAAAGGATCTCTCTTAAGGCATTTTTTTGTCCAGTTTTTCAGCTCGCGCAAAATCAGCTGAGAAAAGATCTTACCCGGGACATCCAAAAGAGAGATCGGTCTTTAACTTGTTGGGTTGGCCCGTTCACCTTTCTTATAAATCGGGACAACAATAGATTGCTTCCACGACAGGGGAATTCTCTGTGAGTTATTGACATGATCAAATACGAGACAAAGGATATCCGCCCAGATGTCCGGAAACCGTTTAAGGTGAGCATTGGATAAGCCATCCGGGCCTGGGGCTCTGGAATTGTTGGCTCGCTTGATAAAATACATGATGTCTTCTCTGTCAAAATGTATATAGAAAGGAGGGAGAGTATCAAATGAGATTTTAGAGGAGTGCACCGGAGGTCCAGCAAATAGTTTTGCATAGTGCTGTATCCACCTTGCTTCAGACACATCATTTGACTGAACCGCCACCTGATGCCCTGCAGTCACTTGATTTATGATGTTCCATGACTGAGCAGTATTCTTTGAAGCCAAGGTTTTTAATATGCTAATTCCATCAGTTTGGTAAAGCTTTGCCCTCCTTCCTCTTGCCCAATTTCTATATTTAGTTTTGATGCGGGACAGAACAGTTTGTCGCATATGCAAGGGGAGCTTAAGGGCTACTCTCCTCTCAGAACGTACCCTAGCTTTCTCAAGTCTAATTTGGTGATCAAATATGTGCAGATGGGGGGTTTGTTTCACTTTCTGTTTGATAGACCCCGGTTGGAAAATCTGCATTAGGTCATAATATGGTGTAACTGGCAGAGAGTTTTGGGATGCTTCATCATTAAGTTGAGCATAGTAATGTGTCCTAAAGGCTCCCAACGAAGACTCGGTCCATATTAATCTATTTCTAGCCGGATCTACAGTATGCGAGCCCATAAGAAAGAAAGGTTTTAGTTGGTTAATGCTAACATTTACAGACAGAAGCATACATAGCATATTATGGTCGCTCATGTCTGAATCAATTATTTTGAATGCTGTTACCTTATTAAACATCTGTGCATTAACATACATAAAGTCAATGATGCCCTCACTGTTAGCACGATGCCAAGTAGATCTTGGTGGCATGTCTTGCGGGAAGGCACCATTTAACATGAACAAATTTCGAGATTTGACTAAAATTGACCACTTACTCAAGCGATTTTTTTCCAATTTACCTGAAGGGCCTAGGCAATGCAGATTTAAATCACCAGCAAGAATAATAAAATGAGACGAGCCCTCGAGCATCACAATATCGATAGCCTTAACCACAGAATCCGAGAAACGCTCATCAGAAATGCGCGACGGGTTCCAGTATACATTGATAGCGGCACCCACAAAGCCCTTGCCACCGATCTTTGTCATCTGTAGGAAAGCGTTTGGAGAAAACCAAGGTTCAATTTTCAGACCCGCGGTCTGTTTCACCCCCATCAATAAGCCAGAAGTAGGACGTCCCTAAAGACCCTTCTCAGCTGGTATCAGAGTGACATCATAATTGTTCCATGTGGGGACACTAGTAAACCATGACTCTTGTATCATGATTACGTCGTGCTCTAATAGCTGTACACTCCCATTATTTAGCAGATGTCTATTCCCTCTCGAATTCCAGCTTACAAATGACAGACAAGGTTCTGTAATTTCAGTATGCTAACGTTGATTGATTTTGAACTCACAAGTGCATGCAGGATGAGACAGGGCTTGATTTTTGTTTGGTGTTTGTTTTAAGTTAGCCAATTGTTGTAGATGTACAGAAGAGTCTAATAAATCAGATTTAAGTTGAAGAGAGAAACCCAGATCCAACAATTGTGATTTGACAGACCAGAGTGTATTTACTACAATCCTTGAATTAATCCAGAGAGTTGACGCAGTCCAATTAGAGTTGTTAACAAATTCAACGAGCTCGATGTCAACCGTCCCAATATCATCGAGCTCAGGAATCTCACTAAATATAGCTAGCACCGATGCACGATTCAAGTTATATTGCTTGACAGGTCCAGGCAAACAACTAAGTGTTAAAGCATGGATCGCTGGCCGCTTTGCACAGATGCGCGCACGTTTTGAGGTATCAACCTGAGGCTGCGGGTTCAAAATTGGTTGGACTGGTGGACAGACTTTATCTTGGGTCGTGGGAGGAGTCTCAAGGAATTTAATTAACGAAGACTGAATCAACCTTTCGATGTCACTAGCAGACAAGGGCTCAGGTACCGGGGTGTTTTGTGCGTTAACGGCTGATGCCTGAGACACAGCTTGTACTGTGCTCACTTTAATAGGAGCTTGTGAACTTGCTGTTTGAGGTGATTGTATCAACGTCGTAACAGGTTTATGAACAAGAGCCGTTTCACAAGGTGCGAAAGTTAGACTTTTAAGAGCAGGTTTGGCTACCATATAGTCATCGATTGCTTGCCTTAATTCTTTAAGCCGTACATCCCTGACCCCAGTTCCTGACAAAGTAGCAGGTGTAAGAGTAAAGTCACTGGGTGTCCGATTTTTGGAGTTATTTTTAGACACGTCAGTAGCCACACGTATCAGCTCATTTAGGGGACTATGGTCTACAACCGGGGGAACTACCACCGGATTTGATCTCGCTTTCTTTGACTGTGCCTGAAGAGCATATTTCTTTGATATTACTTTAGCGGCAGCCAAAGTGGTTGCAGCTGGTATAGACAGGTTCTTCACAAAAGATTTAATTTGTGAAGCACATTTAGTCACAGATTTGATGTTTTTTGTCTTTTTTGGTTGAGAAACAGCTTTATTCAGCCCTGTTTTCACTTGATCAGCTAAACTTGTGTTAACATCAAACAATGGGTATGGTGTTTTTTTTTGCTGTTTAGCTAAAGTTTGGATTATGGGAATAGAAGGGTCAACTATAGGTGCTGGAAAGCTTGGTATGGGTTGATATGTTTGTTGAAAATTACATGACACTTGAGCCGAGGTTTGAGACATTACAGACTTCTTTTTTTTAGAGATGGAGTCAGCATGCCCTAAACCAGTCAATTTGTTAGAATGTACAAGTTGTTCAGCTAATAGCTGATTTAGTTGATCTGAGTGTGCATCGGCTTTTGTGACTAAAACTTCAAACAGCTTTGCTAACGCTATAATAGCCGTATTCAAAGAGGTAAGCGCAAATCCTATGTTTACACTCTGTGATTCTGGCCATCCAAACTCTGGCATATTGTGTGAGGGTACTTTCCGTGGAGTTGTAGCTAAAAAGGATAGATTCGCTACAGAATTTGACACACTGATGTTCGTAAACAAGATGGGGGATTTGGAAAGATTTTCAGGTAGAGTGTGATTTAGTAAACCAGAGGCATTTATGTCAAGATCAATTACTGGCACCTCGCCCTCATCCGAAATAAATGTCTTAAAGTTTGATGCATCACTTATAGATATAACAGGACTATAAGCTATCTTATCACACGGCACACTGGCACCAGTCAGTACGTTATTAAGCAAAATGCTATCTGTAAGCGAGACATTTTCTTTGGCAAACTTTACTATAGGTTCAGTTGAAGAGACAGCTTTTGCAACATCTCCCGTCAAAACATCCTCCATTACACTATTCTTATTTTGTTGTCCATGTGGAGAGTCCTTTTTTATAGCTGCAATAAATTCAACCAAACAGTCGTTTGCTTTCAAAGTGTTATCCCTGTTATTAGAATCACAGGGAATCTCATAAGTGGATTTAGAACAAAAAGATCGAATGTCCATCCCATCGGATAACACAGCTTTACTTTTGGACATCGCTTTTTGAGTCCTCACACGAGGAGTTGAACTCAATCTCGTTTTGCTCAGAGTTTCCGCAGCCACGTTTGGCACGGCATGAATGCTATTCGTAAAGAGAGCAGCAGTAGCAGGAGGCATTCCTGTTTTTAAAGAGTTGAAGCCTTGTTTCATTTTTACAATGCACAAGCAATCAGGAACAGATATAATAGCCACAAGTGGCTTCTATGCGATGTAGAGCACGGACAACTAGGTACTCACCACACTCTTGCACTACCGACCGAAGCAGAGAAGCGTGATGGTTTTATCTTTGTCCATTCACCCTTCAACCGCCCAACAGCCTAACAGAAATGCAGCGCCCTTTTCGCTGCCGGGCTTATCGCCGCGAGGGTAACTCACGGCTCCTGAAATGGTCCTGTGAAGTCACGTGATCCGTCACGTGCTGCGGGCTGGCTCCGCCTCCTCCAGGAAGCGGCAAAGAATGCAAATTTCTCCAGCAAGAGCTATGTATAGCTCGCAATGCTGTGCAGACAGTAGAACGTTTTAGGAAGCAAAACGAAGCTTTTTCCAGCAGCAGTCACCCTGCTCGAGCAACTCACGGCTCCTGAAATGGTCCTGTGAAGTCACGTGATCCGTCACGTGCTGCGGGCTGGCTCCGCCTCCTCCAGGAAGCGGCAAAGAATGCAAATTTCTCCAGCAAGAGCTATGTATAGCTCGCAATGCTGTGCAGACAGTAGAACGTTTTAGGAAGCAAAACGAAGCTTTTTCCAGCAGCAGTCACCCTGCTCGAGCAACTCACGGCTCCTGAAATGGTCCTGTGAAGTCACGTGATCCGTCACGTGCTGCGGGCTGGCTCCGCCTCCTCCAGGAAGCGGCAAAGAATGCAAATTTCTCCAGCAAGAGCTATGTATAGCTCGCAATGCTGTGCAGACAGTAGAACGTTTTAGGAAGCAAAACGAAGCTTTTTCCAGCAGCAGTCACCCTGCTCGAGCAACTCACGGCTCCTGAAATGGTCCTGTGAAGTCACGTGATCCGTCACGTGCTGCGGGCTGGCTCCGCCTCCTCCAGGAAGCGGCAAAGAATGCAAATTTCTCCAGCAAGAGCTATGTATAGCTCGCAATGCTGTGCAGACAGTAGAACGTTTTAGGAAGCAAAACGAAGCTTTTTCCAGCAGCAGTCACCCTGCTCGAGCAACTCACGGCTCCTGAAATGGTCCTGTGAAGTCACGTGATCCGTCACGTGCTGCGGGCTGGCTCCGCCTCCTCCAGGAAGCAGCAAAGAATGCAAATTTCTCCAGCAAGAGCTATGTATAGCTCGCAATGCTGTGCAGACAGTAGAACGTTTTAGGAAGCAAAACGAAGCTTTTTCCAGCAGCAGTCACCCTGCTCGAGCAACTCACGGCTCCTGAGATGGTCCTGTGAAGTCACGTGATCCGTCACGTGCTGCGGGCTGGCTCCGCCTCCTCCAGGAAGCGGCAAAGAATGCAAATTTCTCCAGCAAGAGCTATGTATAGCTCGCAATGCTGTGCAGACAGTAGAACGTTTTAGGAAGCAAAACGAAGCTTTTTCCAGCAGCAGTCTTGTGTATAATAACTTGATGCAAACATGTATGGTCTTAACCCTACTCTGAATTTGCATAAGGTCACTTTATTTTTCAACCAGCTTGGCAAAATGTAGGTTTACTTAATCCAGTTTGGCCTGTTCACCAGTATTTGAGGTGTCACCACCCTTGTTCTACGTGTGCCCCCGCCCCATTTGTATATCTAGAGATGCCACTGCAGTTTCCATATTATCTGAGAAGTGGGGCAGCATTTTACTGACACAATTTATAACAACATGTTGCTGTGGGTTGCCATATACTTTTCTACAGCACAGTCTGTCATTTGTTGACTAGTCTGCGAGCCAATGGCATCCTGATACAAAATGGCCTTTTACAGAAACCATTTTGCACGAGGAACTACTGCTTTCCCTCGTCTGCACTGTGCTCTGAATTTCCAGGAAAAGTAAAGAAGCCGGCATCCTGACAACAAAAGTCCATTTAGAGTCTCACAGCATTGGCTAATGGTGACGTGTTCTGCCCATTGCCAGTCCTCCAAGGTCACCAACATCAGGGCAGACTGGAACCCCATCAGAGGGAGTAAGAGCAGTGCTGGAAATGGGAAAAATATACTAGGGGGAAGGAACCCACTTATCCTTGGATGGGCAGAGTCATGGTCCCAGGCCAGGTCACACAATACAGTTTCTCTTCAAATAACCCAATCCTGGAGATTTGCATAAAAACAGTAGCATTATGGGAACAGAAGTATGTCCAGAATTTTATAATTGAAACAGGTCATTGTGATTCTGTGAAAAACCCTTTTGAACGGATATTGTAATTTGGGCTCTGCAGTTTTAATTGGTCACACTACTCACCCTTGGACAGTAAAACAAGTATGTGAGGTTTGGCTGAGTTGCCCATGCCGAGTCTACCGAAAGTGTCCATTTGTTGAAACGTGGGTCGCTCGTGCATGTGATAGGTCTCGCTGGGAGTATCCTTTTCTGAAGCACAGTTGTCACACGCACAAGCAACCGGTTCAGAAGACTCGGCAGTGCTGCAGAGTCTTCTGAAAGCCCCCTGCTCGTTGAAGCGCGGCTGTGCGTGTCGTGGGTAAGTCGCTGGGTCTGGGGACAGGGCAGCAAGACATGTCTTGCCGGAACCCCACTCCTCGTATTCCGACCCATTTCCTGCGTGGAGCAGACATCTGGGGGGACGGACCTGTGATTTATAGGAGGTGGGCAAGGGAAGTCCCCAATTCGAAAGGTATGCAAATCCAATCCTCGGTCAAGCGCCGTCACTGCTAGTTGTACATTCTATATGGTTATTAACAATTGCCAATTTACTGACACTGAAGAGGAGGTGGCCGCTAATTCTACAGTGCGTTTGCCTTTTGTCAACAATAAAACATTTTTAAAAGAAATCACTGGCATCAACACTGCCGCTTGCCAGTGAATCAGGTTATAGTAGGTCATGATTTGCTGAGCGAGGTTTGCATGCTAAATGTTTCCACCCACCTTTTTCCTAAAGACAGAAAACGCAAGTCCGCAGGCTTTGCACACGAGGTTAGTCCCTCCTGCAGAAGGTGGAAAAGGTGAAAAGTCTGGATTTGGGGCAAAACGGAAGGGCCCCGCGCTGCCTCCAAATCCAGACTGCTGGCCACGGACAGCTCCGGTACCCATCACTTCATTCAGCAGCCCACAACATGAAGCCCACATGGAGGTGGCGCCCGCCTGAAATGAAAGAAAAACAATGTCAGGCAAGAAGCGGCAGGAGGTGCGCTCCGAAGCTTCAGAAAGGGAGGTACAGTACTGCAAGACAAAAACGGAACGCCCAGTGGTTGCCATGATATATATAGGACAACAAACAAGACTTCCAAGCATGCCGCTAGAAACATGCGGTGCCCTAGTAAAGAACATCGCTATCTATGCAGAGTGCCACATGCAGCACTACAAGTTACTTCACATTACATTATTAAAACAACGGTGTTTATGTAGCACCTACGACCACACTTTTAACCATTCCCAGAACTGTAAAGAAAAGTTGTTACTATTGCACAACTGGTGCGTCCCTTTCGGAACCATGAAGGGCCGAGTCGTGTCGGCTGGGCTTCACCAGCATCTCCAAGAGATCGCACGCGCAGCTAATCAGCGAGAGCTTAAATAATTAATTTGATCAAAGCAGCCATGGCACTAATAGACGCGAAATAACTACATTCACCAATAAACAACTGTTATGGCTTTGCCCAAACATGCCAGCATTCTCCCCTATATCACCAGAACTCCGATGCATTTGCCCCAACACGAATATGCAAGGGACATTGATGCATAGACATAGTACAAACCGGTTCATTCACCGCTTCGAACAATATTTTTGTCACTATGCCTAATGTAATAGTGATCAACCCCTAACTTGCAGTTATTCACTGGGTACATGGGCTTTATTGAAGTACTCTCAAATTACAGTGCATACTGAAGGTGATCACAATCTCGAAACAGGTTGTAAACAATGCTGATATGCCTAGTAAATACCTTTCAATGCTTAAAAAGATTTCCCATTAAGAATGTGCACAGTATTACATTAAGCACAGGCATAGCAGAAAGAGTTCAGTACACCGTGATGAACAGAAGTCCTTTTACCATTTCTGATCAATAGAATAATAGTGTGAAAACACTAACTTTTGTGCGCTCTCTCAACCCCTTACATGGCCATCCATGTAAGGGGAAAGTCACACAGCAGCCCCCACAGTCTCCCTGGCCAGTGAACTGCCTCCTCACAAATGAGATGCTACCGCCCATAGGATTCCCTGGGAGTTCTGATTATCCCATTAGATCCAATGACTAGGAGATTTTCAACATCCACAGGGGAAAAAAAAAAAAAAAGAAGAGCATAGATCACAACTTAAGGCTCAACAGCTTTGCTCTTGGTGTCTAAAAAGTAGATTTACTTTTTAAATTCAGTGTTTACAAACGCAATATGTAATTTCATTTTTAACAGTGTTTTATGTATGAATGAGAAGATGTTAAACATTTTTGTGGCATACCAAAATCAGAGTAATTTCATACCTTTTTTTGTTTTTTATTACTGTGGCAAAAGGCCTGTTGGCTCCAACGCCCATTAAGTCATTACAATCTTTGACCAGACATCAGTTCAGTTTCACTGGCACTCACCCACTGGCATCTGCACACCAAAAAGAGGCAGTTATGACGACTGTGGCACACACTAAAGGCACCCCATCAATACTAGAGGTGGGGCAGCCAGACATCATGGGTAGAGCTGAGCCAGTGTGGATGCCTGGCTTGGCTAAAAGCCAAAAACGAGGCGCCCGACAAAATAAAATTAAAAAAATAAAAATATATACCTGGAATGCTGCCTCCACAGGGCCAACAACAGAAGACCTGTAATTTGGCATCCTGCTGGCAGACCATAAGACCCCATAAGTGGCGTCATACCGCCCCCAATTGTTCAACACAAAATCTATACCTGGTCTCCTGCCTCCCCCATGCCGCCAAAACATAAAAGTCATGCCAGGAGTGCTGCTCGGTTCCAATCCCCACAGTATATAACCCGTACCCTGCATCCCAATTCTGGCAGATAGATGCCCCAATGATCTGGTCAGGATAACAACATAGTGAAGCAAGGATTTAAGACCAGTCTGCACTTGAGACACTTGAAAACGTCTTCTCAGCTCTAATGCCAACATGCCCGATTCCATTTACAACATACACATATTTTTCATTCCGATACTTGCTTTATAAATGGGAAATCCAAATGAAAGTTAAAACCAGGACTGGACTACCATCCCCCGAACTGAATGGGTAATGTATGGAATACATGCTAGAGTATTCATCTAGTTAAAATTAAAACATCGTCTAGTAGGGAGGACTTGCACACTAATTTGCCTGGTGTATAATCTGATGTGTGTAAACATTTATGTTAAGCAACAAAAAGTACCATTGTGGCTTGTTTTGCCCCTTTTCTGAATGAACAATGGGAGTATCAGAATTCAAAGTAATGACTTTCTAAACATTTAGCAACTTAATTCCAAAACAAAACTGCAACTAGGTGAAACCGGCACATTATGAAGGCTCATTTTTAAGGCTGCTGGAGCCTGTCGTGCCCTGTCAGGCCATGGCAGTCGGGCTGTCCGGGGGAAATGCTGCCAAGTTACACCGTTCAGGGTCGCATTTTCTATAGATGTGCGCCCCCTACTCCTCAATGTGACTCCAAGCCCCTATGCCCAGGGAGGCGCTTCTACTCCCTGCTCGCACGCACATATAAATGCAATCCCATCCACATGTTTATGCCCAACCCCGCTCACCCCTCTCATCTCCGATGCATTTTACACTTGCATAATGCAATACTGTCAGGGGAGACGGCACAGATTAGATACACTGGGGGCACGGTGTTACAAAAGGCACCCAGCCCGATTTGTATCACTTAACGTTCGTGTTGGACTCTGACACAATCTCCAGGCGTGCACACATGCAGAGCTACCCAATGAAAAACAGTGCTGATGAAACATGTGAGGTATTTGCCAAGTTCACTCTGTATGATGACAAACCAGCACTATGTCACCAGAGGAAGTAATGTAAGAAAGACTGCAGACCTCCAGACGTGTGCTGGGGTCAAATTCAACTGCGGAGAAGCGACAACCATGCCCTGTACAGCTGAATTTCAACTTCCATTCAGCTAAACAGGGCGTTTGCCGGTGGTGGTATAGCTTTCAGAAGACTGGCGTGTAACACACCAGTCTTATGAACAATTATAACACCACGGTGTGTGAGTTTAAAATTCACAGTTCCGAAGGCAGTAACAAACACGAGCTCCCCTTCTATGCTAAACAGTACCTGCAAGCACACTGGAGTGGTCTGGTGTTTCATATTGCCATTATGGAATTTAATCAAACAAGCGCGCGCACACACACATATATATTACTAAATGGATGCCAGCAAGGTTTTAAATACTAAGTTTTAAAACACAGCAGTATGGAGAACATTCAGTTGCTCATTTTACATTTCAAAATTACTTGCAACCTAGCTTTTCTGTACATGTAGCCACAGTTTACACCTTTAAAATATAGCGTGCATCCCTCCTTTAAAAGGTCCCATCTATTGCACATTAGGCCTACTGAGACATGAGACCTACATTTATCGGATCTATGGAATTACTGCAGTGTTTACTGCGCCCTGTAAAATGGTGACTTTTTTTCACTTCGTCCCCATGTATATGCGGGGGAGATCCCCGCAGTGCCCCTATATCCATTATATACCACCCCCCACGTCGACAGCGCGTGCCAGTAATACTATCCCTAGTGTGACATCCACTGTACCCATGATCCCTCACGCGTCGATGTCGAGGTCCCTCAGATTGTTTGTTTCCGGCCATTCTAGAAGGACGCGTATAGCGGAATCCTCTTTTGGCGTAAAGCCATTGACTGATTTCAATTATCGGTAGCCAATAAAATCTTAAAAACACCTGCCACCAAACTTCAATAAATTAAAAACTCCACTGGCCTACTGCTCCAAATTTACGGACAAACGGTTAATGAAAACCTTTATGAAAGCATGCCTGAACCTTCTAACTCGAGAAATTTTAGCCATTAGACTACAGACAAACTTCAATGAGTGCAGACAGTGCCAGGTGCCAAAACAAACTCTAAGACACACCCTGATGCATTGCTCTGAGAGGAGACAAGACAGAGCAGCGTATTTGACTCGGCTATGCGCTGACCTGCCAATGGCAGAAGTGGAAGTATAGTGGAACCGGCTGGTGGACGGAGAAAACACAAAATGGACTATTGCCACAGCAAAGCTGTTGGAAACTGCCTTCAAAAAGATCAATCTATGTCTGTACCCCTCAGATTAAGATGGTGCTTCAGTGACTTCTAAACCTTCAGGGGCCCTTACGTTGGCGTTCCTTATGTTCCATCTGTGATCTGCTTGCTTAGTTTCTGTTCCACCTGCTCACGCCCCTAGTCTTTTCACACAAACTTTCGTCATCTGTTTCTCTCGTTTTGCACTTCCACTTCAATATCTTCATTGATCTGTCCAAGTCCTTGTAAAAATCGTAAATTTGATTATACACAAATAAAAAAAGAAATTATCGGTAGTTCATTCTTTGTCCTTTACTTCACCGACCATCGAAACATCACGCCGGTGAAGACAAAGAAATTGCCAGTCGAAAAAGACTCTGTGACGGACCGTTCGGCCTTGGAAGGCTGCCCCGGGCCTCGCCCCAGACAGTCGGGGGGGGGGGGGGGGGACAGGAGGGAGGTCATATTTTAGGATGTATATGCCCCTTTTCCTACACTATTTTTGCCCAGCTGCCATAGTTTGTAGTTATGGCCAAGACACCATTTAAATTCTGCCCCAAGTGTAATCGTAAATTCCTGTGGGTCGACAAGCATTTAGTCTGTAAATTGTGCTTGAAAGTGAGAAAACAGTAAGTGTGATTGAAAACGAGGATGGAATTTTATTGTATGATCCTATTAGAATTAATGCAATATTCAGGGAATATTATTCCAAGCTGCATTTCTCTGAGATCCATGTTAATAAGGAGCATTTTATGGCCTTTGTGAGAAGTTGAAATTACCAAAGACTGGACCCAAAATACAGGGATGAACTTGAAAAGGAACTAAGTGTGGAGGAACTTAAAAAAGCGTCACGTATGCTAAACTCTGGAAAATGCCCGGGTCCAGACGGTCTGCCGGCCGAGTTGTATAAAATTCTTCCGGATGAAGTATATAATTTAATGTTGGCTATATTACATGCTTCTCTAAAAGAAGGTTCATTACCAGCGACTACAAGGCATACCTCAATTTCAACCTTTTTAAAAGAAGGGAAATCACCTGTGTTAACAAGCATTTACAGACCAATAAGTAGGATTAATACGGACAATAAAATCTTTGCAAAAGCACTAGCATTGAGAACAGAATGATTTCTACCAACAATCTTAGACAAGAGTCAAGCAGGATTTGTGAAAGGAAGGCATGCCTCTGACAACATGAGAATGCTGTTAACATTGTTTGAGAGTAAAGAACTTAAGGAGGAGGTGGTGGTGGTGGTGGTGTCGTTGGATGCTGAGAAAGCTTTCGACAGGATAGTGTCGAGATAGTTGTGGCAGCGCTGGATGTTTCCGATTAGGGAGTAACAGTATAAACTGGATTACGCTCTTATACGCTTCGCCGACGGCTAGTGTTAAAACTAACGGATTGTCTCTGAGACTTTTGCTCCTGAGAGGGGAACAAGACAAGGTTGCCCGCTCTCTCCCATCTTGTTTGTGACTGCAATGGAGGTACTTGCTGTCCGGATTCGGGAAGATGTGGCGATTGGAGTACAGTTTGGAGAAGCCTGCCAGAATGTTTGGCTCTATGCGGGCGACATGCTGCTGGTCTTGCAAAACATCAAATCATCTGTTCCAGCATTGATGGATCAAATTGAGGTCTTCCATAGTCTCAGGATACAAAAGCAATTGGACGAAGTCTGAGGCAATGCCAGCGTCAAGATCCTGCTCGATCTGAAGTATGAGTACATTTGTTTTTAATTGGTGTCCTGAAAAGATGCATTATTTAGGGATTTGGCTGACATCGGATGTGTCGCGGATGATAGAGTTCAATCTTGCTTGTATTACCCAAAACTTGGGAGTCAGATCTGAAAAGGTGGAATAAGCTGAAATTGAGTCTTTGGGGCAGGATATATGCTATCAAAATGACATGGACTCCTAGGATTATATGATGGGCATCGTTCCTCTAAAGATAAAGGTTTCTTTAAGAAAATTAGAAATTCAAGCTTTTCTATGGGAAGGTAAGCAGCCTCGTTTGAAACTGGCGAAGCTGCAGATATCACAAGGGAGTGGTGGTCTGGGTGTTCCTATCAATTGGCGTTTGGTGCAAGGCACCTGGTTCCATTCATTGAAAACTCGAATGATGTTTGGACACAGGCTGAAACCAGTAGATCTTCCCCGCTCTACTCTAGAGCTATTCTTACTTCTGTGGATTGAGCTGGCTGCAAATCTTTTCCACCAACAACTTTTATCAGATCATGTTGGAGAACACTTCTGAAGAAAAGCAAACAGGATATAGTAGGTAATTCCATCACCCACCTCGATCTAGCTGAATCCTGACATAAAGGTGGCCGGGAAAGCACTTCTCTGGCCGAACTGGCTGCTAGGGGGCATCCATTGTCTGGAAGACCTAATAAATGGACAAAAATGGCTCTATTTCAATCAACTATCTACAAGTAAAGATCTCCAGGATTGTACTCTAGGGGAATACAGAAAGCTAAAGAAGGCATTGATGAACAAACCTGATGCAGGCCCTGGGTGGCATACCTGGCTGAAGGAATATAAAGCAGAAGGTCACATGGCCTCAAGAGTGTACACAAAGCTGAATCAATACAGGGAGCCAAATTCAGAATTGTTGGACAAATGGTCAGTTGTTCTAGACACAGATGAGTGAAGATAGGTGGTTGAACATCTGCAAAAATTTGACTTTATCATATTTAAATCTGGGTGAGAGAAGTCGTCAGATCAAGATTTTTAACAGGTTTTTTTGGACACCCGAAAGGCTTCATGTAAGGGGCCTTCTCTACTCAGAGGCGTGCTGGAGATACAGACATTCTAAAAGGAACGTTTGAACATATGACTTTGGAATGTTATGAACAGAGGCATTATTGGAGGGAGGCGTCATTGAAAATGAATGAGTTTCCCATGCTTGATGTGGCTTTCGACTATGTAAGTGTGATTCTGGGCGAGGATGAATAGGTGGCTGAACTCACATATCCCCAAATATGTTCGGTTCCACAGGGCTTCTAACTCTGCCAAGAAAGTTATTCTAAGGAAGTGGAAAGACCCAAGTTTGTAGAATGGACTTCAGACAAGTGGCCAGAATTGAGAGAATTATCCTTTTCAGAAACAAAAAGATGAATTTATTTGATCAGATTTGGGGCAGGTTCCTAGACCTGTTTGCATAAGGATGTCTTCTACCCTATTCATACTTCATCATGATGTTTTTCTACTGTGGTGAATCCTGTGATATAAGTTTGTATCGTTTTTGTTTTTATTGAATAGTTCATGATATGTGTTTCTTATTTGTTATGATTGTAAATCTAATAAAACGTGAATATAAAAAAGAAATCCCGATATAAAACCTGCTTCCAGTGTGAGGACGCTAACCCCAAATTAATCATCGGTTGGGGGTGTGCTGGTGACACTGAGGGGTCTGCAGTGCATAATATACTGTTCTGAGGCAGGGGGCCCCAGCATTGAAAGTGGCCCCAGAATTGAAAGTTCAGACTCGCTGGTGCAGTGCTTGTGGTCCCAAGATGGCCACCAGGACCGATCAAGACAGCCGGGACTAGCTTGGAAGACCCCTCGTGGTTTGGAACGGGCCCATGACTGCAGTGGTGGTGAGGGCTTAGTGCAGGAAACCATAGTGGCAATGTCTTTTTTTCACCTGCAGCATAATAACCAACCCTACAGATTTTAGCAGTCCTACCGCCTACAGATTTGGATGACAGATCCTACTGCTTTTTACAGTGGCAGGTAATTTATGTGACTCTAAGGCAAGCTGCAGGACAAAGCATGCAACACATTAATTACTCTGTCTATACAGTGTGCCGGTAGGTGATTACTTTGACTGGGCTCAGACCAATCGACTGACCCGACAGCTTTGTCACTCTGTCCTGCACTCTTACCGGTACAACCAGGGCTTTAAGTGGGCTGGGGCTAGCCAGGGCCGAAGCCCAGCAGTCTCCACAAAGGACTCCCGAGCTGGGGCCCACCATGATTAGCCCCAGCCAGGCGACACCAGAGGCAGCCCGGTTACACAAGCTGCCTGCAGGTGTCAGCACTTCCTAAGTACCGACACCTGCAAGCAGCAGGTGTAACCGTGCTGTGTGGGCTGCCTGATGTCTATGTACTCAAAAAAGGAGGGAGAGACTGCCCAGTTCTCCTTTTGTTTCTGAGTAAATAGCAATTTACTCAGAAAAAAGTGTGCTTAAGCCACGCCCCCAACACGAGCCCCCCTCAATTTCTAATCTCACTTAAAGCACTGGGTACAACCCTTAGGTGAACCACCAGTGAAGGCAAGTGCAAGACCGTAACACCATCACACAGCATCTGCCTATCAAACTGAGGTGGGGGGGGGGGTATCAGTCTCCATGTCATGGAGTGTTCAACTTGCACTGCAGAAATTCATAAGTCTTGCCCAGGCTGCTGCTACAGAGAAGTGGCAAACGTTCCCATCCAGCTGTGTGTGATTACATACTGTGTAATTGAATTTGGTGTTAACGTACCATTCCGAATTATACTTACCATTTGAATATCTTTCCATGTTCTGCTGTTTGATGGGGTGTCTATTTTAGAATGGGGCCAACAATGTAGGCTTTGTATTTTCCAGTGACGTCATTGTTAAACTTGAAAAATCTTACATCGTTTTGATGCAGCAGAGAGGCTAGGCAAAGCGGCACCCGTGAGACTGATCGGTGAACATTGGAGGAGTGTGGCAGTGACACGCGGTCCCTGTGGTGCTGGCGAGGCGGCACAGCAGCGCCACGAAGTACTTGCTGACTAGGGTCCGTTGTTGTTGGCAAGACTCGAGGATCGGCAGAGCCTCCCCGGAGTGACACCGCAGTGAGGTGCTGCAACACGGAAGAGTCAGGGGGGAGGTGGGAACGGCTGCAGCGTGTGATACGCGCAGTGGCACCCAGTCTCCTTACTTTGGGCTGGGCTGGTGGGGGTTGCCCTGCAGGGGGGGGCACCTCCACACACACACGTACCAGTGACTGGAGGCCATAGACTCACGGGCGGACCCGGCGGGAGGATAGTGTGGCAGCGGACCAAGGGCCACACTGTGGAGATCCCACTTTGGGGGTCTAGAGACTACGTAGTGGCATTGGCTGGGAACTGCCCCTTGGCCGATTTCCGATTACGTTTCGGACCTTATCGACACATATTGGAATCTAGGGATGCAGAGGAAACTCCAGGGATCGGCACAGCAGTGACACATGCTTGAACCCAGAAGTATAGTCAGGGTGTGCGCCCCCTGCCCTTGGATGTTACACAGGGCTCAGAGAACAGTGGAAAAGGAAAATCATTACAAGAGGGCAAGGTCCCAAGGGTAGACATTGTGGAACACTTCAGCAGAAGAGACCAGTGAACGGTTGTGTGGCCTGCGTACCCAAAATCCCAGGTGAGTAATTGTTTTTTTTGGTGGGGGCGGGGGGAGAAATTCTCCTGAATTGGGCCTACTGAAGGAGGTATAGGAGGTCTGGGGGTGTAAATTCCCAGGCGACCTGACTCCTGGGGGCGTGCAGAGTTGCCGCAGAATGAAGATTCCTCGGGTGGGGGACTCCAGTACACACCCATGCGGAAGTCAGGGGGGACTGGAAAGAAGCGAGGTGGGACATCAGGTCACCATTGGGTGCGTTGCAGGGAGAGGCGGTATCTCTGGAATCTGGTGCTGCTCCGACAGAGGCAGGACCCTCCCCCCGCACACCCAGGGCAAAGAAACAGAGGCTCATGGGCAGAGCCGCTTTTACATAGCGGCAATGGTGAAGGGTGAGCAGAAGGTGGACAAGTACATGGACACCAGAGGGGCAAACAACAAAAACATGAAGAGGCCGAGGTGCGGTGAGCACGGAAGGGGCAGAGGGTCGGGTAACCCTGGATGCCCTGATGGAAGCAATTCAGACCACAAGCACTTCCCTAGAGGGGAGTATTAAGGAGCTGGCGGTGGATACGTCCCTGGTGAGAGGAGACCTACGGAAGATGTGTGAGAGTCACAGAGGTAGAGCAGAGAGTGAGTGCCATAGAAGATGACCTTCAGCATTTCAAGAATCAGGTGGCTGGCCTGGTGGGGGCAACCAGGACTTTGGAATCCAAAGCAGAGGATGCAAAGGCTCATCTAGACAGTGCAACATCTGTTTAGTAGGGGTCCCGGAAACAGAGGAGGGACCTAGTGTGGAGTTCTTTGTGGAACATCTCATCCTGGACACCCTCGGGGTGAAGGGACTGTTGAAATTCTTATAGGGTGCCGGGTTGGGCTTGTCCCTCTAGGGGGCAGCTAAGAGTAATTGTGGCAAAATCTTGAACTTCAGAGAGAGAAATGCTATTTTGCAAGAATCCCGCAAGGTGGGCTATTATGAAGTGGGAAACAAGAATTTGCGCATCTTCCCGGATTTTACGTTGGAGGTGCAATGTCAGCGGAAAACGTAGGACGCTGTGAGGCGGCGTCTCAGAGAGCTTAATATTAAGTGCATGATGTTTTTCCTGGCTAAATTAAAGGTCAGAGGGTGGGAAATCGTTGTTTTACCTCTCCGCAGGAGGTGTGGACCTGGTTGGACACCGTACCGCAGGGCTTGGGCTCACGGGTTGGAGGAAGAATGAGTCGCTTCAACCAAGTGGCTAAAGTTGGATTGAGGGGTGCGGGTAGGGGGAGGCCAAGAGTTGGGACCGGTGCAGGTGGCGTGCACTGCGTTGTGGTACTAGCTAATGGTTCAGCAATGTGGAAGTGACAGATGATTGTGAATATGGGCGCGACAGGGGCCCCCTTGGACCAATGGCCGTTCATCCACGGGAAGGGTGGGAAAAATGGCTCGAAGCTGAAGAGTTACGGGGAGCGGGAAACTAGGCCTTGGTTGGGAAGGGTCTGGGGATGGGTGGGTGGCGTTTAAGCTGGGGGAAGTTGAAGGGGTGGCAGGAGGAGGAGGTGGTGGAACTGTACAGTAGATAGATATTGGTTTGGAGTTGGGGTAGAGAGGGAGGGGTTGGAAGGGGAGTTGGGGAAACGGTTGGGAGAGTTAACATGGGGGAGGGGGAGAGGGAAGCTGGGTGAACATACGAATAGGGCAAGTTTGCCTGGTTGGTTTAAGTTTGAAATTAGATTGGCGAAACAGATTGAGACGGTTTATGCGGAACAGTGGGGAGGCAAGGTAGGGGCAAATACACAAAGGCGGGTTGATTACTGTATCCAACAGAAGAGGTGATTGTTTGAAAATTGGGAGGACTGGGTAAGAAGATGAAATGCCATGGGGGGGTGGAGGGGGAGATTCCTGAAACGTAATGGGGTACAACTAGCCCTGTTACAAGAAACCCATGTGGTATGGAAAGATTTGGAACTACCTTAGGGGTGGTGGGGGGGGGGGGCTGACAGCGGTAGGGACATCCTACTTGAAGTACGCATGGAGAGTTCTGATTTGGATAGCGGCAGGAGTTCCTTTTCAGGTGAGTCAGGTGCTGGAAGAACAGTGGCTCTCCTAGGAGCATTGGAAGGCAGGGATTTCTGCATAGTCAATTCTTATGCCCCAACGTTGATGACAAGGAATATTTTCCGTCAGTGATACAACCGATGGGAGGACATTGGGTAGGGTTGTTTGTGTGGGGTTGGGGAGGAGGGGGATTTTAATTGTCTTTTAGACCCTAGTCTAGACAGCACA
Organism: Ambystoma mexicanum; assembly: GCF_040938575.1. Lineage (NCBI taxonomy): Eukaryota > Metazoa > Chordata > Amphibia > Caudata > Ambystomatidae > Ambystoma > Ambystoma mexicanum. Next base: position 1,476,060,466 of record NC_090932.1, on the reverse strand, counting down.
GGGATATCAGGTTGATTGAAACAGCAGGCGGCACCGTCTCTACGGAATATGATGGGGGACTGGGACTTGGGGGAACGATGGCAGGAGTCGCATGGGCAGGATCGCAGCTACTCCTACTTTTCTGGGGGTCATGGGTCCTCACGCTTGGACTATATATCTTTGTTGTGGCAGCACACTTCCACATATTGGATGGTACGGAGTATCTGGGGAGTCCTTTCGGAACACTCACCCTTAGTGACAAATATGAGAGGTTTGCAGCGGAAGCCATCGCTGAACTCATGGAGGCTCTCGATTACGGCCTTAGATGATTGGGGATTTGGGTAGACATTGAAGGAAGAGATATTAAGGCTGTTTGAGATAAACAAGGATTCGGTGGAGGGATGGGGGACCCTATGGGAGGCTTTGAAGGTTCCGAAATGGGGAGTTTGTATAACCAAAACGGCGGGTGTCAAGAAGGCTTTATAGGAAAAGTTACGGAAACTGGAAGGGGCGGAGTCCATTTTAGAGAAGGAAGTTGCAGCGAGACGGGGGAAGGGGTCGGAATTGGCGCAGTCCCTCGCTTCTCATCGGGAGGCACGGGACTCACTGTCCAAAATCGACGGGAGTCAGAGGGACATACGGATTCACAGGGAGGGGGACAAGGCAGGACGACTACTCACCTGGCTGATCCACCGGGAACAGCCCCGGCACACCATCACCCGGATCAGGTGAGATTTTGGGGAATTAGCGGTCACGCAAGCAGGGATCAATTAAGCCTTCTAATCCTTCTACCAGTCCCTATACACAAGCAAAGGTGTGTACTCGGCCAGGGATGCAATGGGACTCTCAAGACTTGGTGCAGCTGCAGGTCGTGGTGGAAGACATCAAGGAGAAGCTAGAAGAACCCCAATGAGCAATATGAAATATGTAGGGCGTTGCGGTCTCTGCGGAAGAATAAATCCCCGGGGAGCGACGGATTCCCAGTGGATTTTTATTGCAGGTGTGAGGAACTACTGGTCACCCAACTTAAGAAAGTTTATGACAAGGCCTTTGAAACATTTCTATCCTGGACACTATGCAAGAGGCGGTAATAACGGTCCTGCTGAAGAAGTGTAAAAAAAACCCTCAATTCCGCTGCCGATTGCCCAATTTCGTTACTAAATGTTAATGTGAAAATTCTGGGTACGGTTTTGGCGAGTGGCTCCAATACTGGTACATCCGGACCAGTGTGGATTTATAGGGGGACAGAGTACCACTATGAATCTCTACCGCTTACATCATGTAATGGACCAGGTTAGGGCCTCTCAGGAGAACATGGCATTGGCTTCCTTCAAAGCTATGAAGGCTTTTGACTCCATGGAATGGGCATGGTTGTTTGAGCACTAGAGGCCTATGGGTTGGGGGAATGCGCCTCCTGTATACCAAGCCAATGGCAAGAGTGATGATAAACAACTAGGGGTCACAGCGGTGGACGTTGGGTAGACGGCCGCGGCAGGGTTGCCCCGTCTGCCCAATATTGTTCTCAATGGTGCTAGAACCACTGGCGAGGTATCTCAGGAAAGAGATGGGGGAAGCAGACATATTGATGGGAGGTGTGAGGGACATGATCTCCCTTTAAGCCAATGATTTATTGCTATAAGTGGGGAACCCGCTGGAAAATGTGCTACTCCTATTAGAGGTAATGAACAACTTCCGGAGGCTATCAACAAGGAAAAGTTGTTATTGTTCCCATTGGAGAGTGGGGGGGACTCTGCGGCTGAGATCTCACTGACCTCCCGGATTGGGGACTCAGGTGGGAGTCATTCAGATTCCTGGGCATCCACATTTTTCATAGTATTGAAGATACAATTGTGTACAACACAGGTAGAGCGCTATCAGGTATACGTGAATCGGTCCAATTTTGCAAGAAGCTGCCGATATCTTTGATGGTGAGGCTAGCGTTATGCAAAATAGTCATCCTCCCAAGACTCTACTACTTTACCAATGTCCCCCATTCCCTAAAGAAGATTTTTTTCAAAATGTTGAATGAGCAGGTTGGAGAGTTACTATGGAATATGGGGGGGAGGAGAAGGGTCTCGCTGGCAACCCTGCAACACCCATGCCTGGAAAGGGGCCTTAACCTACCGAACCATGAATGGCAGCACAATTGCAAGCAGTATTAGCGTGGGAGGATACAGCGGAGGAATTACTGCGAGGAATTACTGCTAAGCCTACTGGGAAGCCCCCCATCTCATCGGAGGGGACCAGAATTACTGTGGGGTACGATCAGGGGCAAGGGCAAACTTATATTTCAGGTGGTGCAAGGGGTGTGGAAGAAACCTTTGGGGAAGCTGCAAGCGCCAGGACTGTACAGTACAGAGCTGCGTGGAGTGTGGGCTCTGGCCTTTGGTCGACAATAAGACGTATGGGTTTCTTGGACCTGATAAATAAGGGGTGTGGTTCAGTGGGGGGGGGGCTGGGTGGGAATTCTTTGAAGGGGATATTAATGTTGTTTGAGGAATGGAGAGTGTGGTATGCGCTTTCTAGAGGGCAGTTCCTTACCTATGTGACAGTGACTAAACGTTTGGCCACAATGTGGACGGTTATCCCGGAGGAGCCTGCTACAAATTCGTTAATGCAGGGATGGAGGGGCCAGGATCTCTAGAATGTATCAGGCAATACGAGGGCTGTACCCTCTGGATGAGTTGGCAGTTAAGGTCAAGTGGGAAAGGGATGTGGGGCACCAGATCTCAGAGGTAGACTCAGGTACAGGGCCAGAAAGTTTCAAGGAAGGTCAGATTTCAACTCATACAGTTGAATATCCCATACAGGGTGTATGTGACCCCCATGAAATTGTATGCAATGAATAACAACTGGAGTACAGACAGTCCGAGATGTGGGATGGGGCCGGCGGGGATCCAACATATGCTGTAGGGGTGCTCAGTAATCAAACAATACTGATAGACAGTAATATCTAAGTTTAATGGACTGCTGGGTTCCAGTTTTGAAAACAGCCCAACAGTATGTTTATGGGGACTACTACCGGGTGGAAGCGCTACAAGGTAAGGATGCGATTAGCTCAATTTATGTTATTATCGAGAAGAGGGGTAGCCATAGCCTGGAAGAAACTCCAGGGTCCATCCTTGCTACAGTGGATGGGAGAAATCCGTATATGGGGGATGACAGAGTTAGACATTTTACAAAGAACCCGGAGCTGGAAGATGGGGTGGTGGTGGTGGATTCAATTGGAGCCAGCTGTTAAATGAAATGCATTCCTCATCGAACTTGAAATCTCCCTGAATGTGGGAGGTGTAATAAAGTTCTGGGGTGTATGGGTGGTGGGAGGGTGAGGGGAGTAGAGAAAGGGATGATGGTTAATTGCGGTATTGTTGGGAGAGTCACTGTTCCGATGTATTGACTGACTGTATTCTATTATTGCCTTACTGGAGTTCCTATCGTTGATATCAATGCATATGGTTTCTAACCGTCAACTTTGTACTGTAATTTATATGCATAAGAAAAGAAAAAAGGAAAATGTTGAATAAAAAGACGTTTAAAAAAAATATCCCCTTTCAATTAAACAGCATGCAACTTTTAAAACACTGCATATACCCAACTCAAAACGTATGCATGGGAATTCTAAAATACAATTCTAGCATGACAAGAATGAAGCGCTGTACATATGTTACCGGTAGGGTGCATGAGTAATAGTCATCGCTGGGATGGGTAGGGGGGAGCACAGGAGGAAAGAAACTCTGGAAGGAAGAGATGTTGGTATGACCGTGCAAGAAGTTATGTAGATTACTGCGTTCATGCCGTTCTGAAAGTGTAGGCTGTGGGTGGGGGGGGGAGGTAGGGGTTGTCTCATCTGCTTTGTTAACTTTGTTCCAGAGACAGGATCCATAGCGGAAGAAAGCCTGTGTACCCCAGTCCCCTCTTCTTGTGCAGTTCTTTGTTTTACTCTGGGGATGTTGCAGTGACTGGTGGCGTGTTGGCCTCCAGGCATAGCGAGTTTCTTGGCCAGAACAGTGGCGTTTTGTTTGGGACTGCTTTGTAGGCGCTGCAGGCAGTCTTATGATGCATGCTTGAAGGGGAACCCAGAGCAGCTCCTGAGAGACGCAGGCAACGTGCTGGAATTTTCTTAGTGGTATGCTGGGTGGCTTTCAGGAATCCCAGTAAGCATCTGGGACCGAGTAGGTGGAAGACTAAGCAGACCAGGAACTCGGAGTTTTGAAGAGAAAAATGAAAGTCCCTGTAGTGCGCTTACCCAGCCCTGGGCTGGGACAACAAGGTTATTGTTATGGTTCAGTTTGTGTGCTGCAGCCCCAGCTGACTGTAACCTTTCATAAATCTTCAAGCAGCCGGATTAGACAGAGCTTTTCCTAAACCTTCAGTAGCAAGATATTTACTGCCCGTGACCTCTGCAGAGAAGAGGTTATTCTTCAATCACCTCCACACTATGAGATTAAATTTATGGGGACAAATGGTAATATGGAGAGTACTTTCTAAAGCGTCACACAAAAATACTTTTGCTATAATTCAAACTATCCCCGTCTTTGACTCATTTCACACCACCATCAGTATTCACCCCCCTGCACTAAATAAGCTACTAAATAAGCTAAGAACCAGGCTGGTGTACAGAAAGAAAATATTTTTATTAATGAATATAGAAAAATTCAAAGTTACGCAACATCACACAACACGCCACGTTCTCTGTGGCACCAAAACGAAACTTCAGTACAAATAATTCACCTTTTTGGGGATAGACATTAACCAAACCAAGATTACACCACAGGTGCGTATTTGCTGTTGTGTCCCCAGTAAAGAATACAGGTTAAATGAACATTTCAATACTTTTATCACACACACAGAAATGTCTTAATGCCAAAAGAATACAGCACTTTAAAACATGACAAAACCCTTTAACTACCCCCAATGCTTTGCAGGAGGTTCACTTTGAACAACATATAGCACCTTAAAACATGACCGAATCATCAGCTCGGGGTTAATAAAGTGAAACACTGTTTGATTTCCAAAAGAACTTTAAAACATGTAGCACTCTTGATTTTAATCTCCCTGCATGCTTGTCAATTTTTGCAGTTTTGTTTAATTTAATCACGAGTAAAATGAATTTGAACTGGCACTGCGTTATTAGCAATGCTCACAGCCTTATAGCACAACAAACATTTTCAGAACAAACCTTTTTTTTTAGATTTATGAAACCCTTTTCATAACCACTCTGCGATGCAAAATCTCCCTTCCGTCAGGAAACTTTCCCACTTTCTGCAAAGACGTAATTTTAAATTAGGGACTCAACTCTGAAATTGGGGAAGACACTGTTCTGGTCTAGCACACAAACCCAGTTATTCAATTCATCTTTGGGAACCCCTCTACATTAAGGCTGGGTTTGTTTATTTATTGATTATTTATACAGCGTGCCACACCCTCGAGTATCTGGGCGCTATGCAAAAAAATGCATAATTACATATGAAGATATTAACACAGAGTAGAGTGTGGACAGGTAATAGAAACAGGGAAACGGCATAGTGTAAATACATAAATACATATAAAGGATATTAACACAGAAGATTGTAGACAGGTAGTAGGGGCACTGTAACAGCATAACAGTGTAATAAACTAGGTGTGACTGGATACATATGTGCCTAGGTACAGAGAGAGGGGTAGAGCACACAGGCCAGTAAGAGGCCTGTGCCATCAGGTTACTAAGCATCTGTTTTATAGACTCATACATTGTGTGTGTTGTCCTTGGTGAGTAACAATTTTTTGGTATTGGACCTAAAACGGTGTAGGTTAGGGTCAGTTCGATGGTTAAGTGGGAGGGCGTTCCATGCAAGGGCTGATTGAACCGGGAAGCTGGTGCCACCGGCTCTTTTTAGGTTGAAACGCGGCGAGATAATGTGGTGGCGTTGGCTGATCACAGAGGTCTACGAGCCGTTTTTAGAGAAATTGTCTTGGAGGTATTTAGGTGCAGCATTGTGAAAACATTTATGGGAGATGGAGACAAGTTTAAATTAGATTCTATCCTGAATAGAGAGCCATTTGTGACTTCTTGCTTCGGATATATGTGGTCTTTTCTTGGGATACTCCGTGCAATTCTTAGTGCATTATTTTGCAAGGTTTGAAGTTTGTTTAGTACTTATTTATTTGCACCTGAATAGAGAGCATTGCAGTAATCAAGTTTAGAAAAGATTAATGCTCGTGCCAAGATTATGCGGCTGTTAGTAGAGACGTAGCTTTTGCATGCATAAATCAATTTACAAGTATAGGCTGTAGCTGTAGCAGTAGTGTTAGCTTGTTTCTTAAGGTTTAAGGCCGAGTCAAGATAGAAACCTAAGGTTTTGGTTTCCTTGGCTGTGGTGATCAAGTTGCCGTTGATATTGAACGAAGTGTATTTAGGGTTGAGTTTTTTTTTTTTTTTTAGGTAAATGGGGGCACCTAGTATAAGAATTTCAGTCTTGTCGTCATTCAGGCATAAACTATGGGTGGCTATCCATGCCTGAATGACAAGATAGATATTATTTCATAGGTCGTTGTTCACGTCATAGTTGCCAGATAGTGGGATTAGTATCTGGGTGTCATCTGCATAGTTAGTGTAGATGACACCCAAGCGGTCCAAGATGTCAAGTAGTGGTTTGGTAAGGGGAAATGAGAAGCAGTAGTGCATTTCGTTTTCTATGCAGCCTAACCTTTAGGGAATTTTAGGGTTGGCAATCGGAAATGGGAGTAACCACTTACTTTACATAGTATTTCTTTTATCCACACTGGAAGTGATGTGAAGTTCGAAATTCAACAAAATCACCCCGTGTAATTTGCTATGTGGGAATGAATTCAATTACTGTTTGGTAACAATGCTAGGGATCCATTTTTAATCTGCCCACCCAATCAATAAAGGAAAAAATGACATCACACAGATTCCCCACAAGACTTAGGTTGGCTGGACAAGTTAACTTACATAATTATTGACGGGTTTGCACTCAGGAAAGGACAGCCATGTCATCTTTCAGGTACAGGACAGGAATCTGGTCGAAATCCAACATCAGTCATGGATATTCTCCAGCCCCAATCCCTTCTATTTTGCCTCTCCAGCAATTCCAAACCCAGGTAATTTCAGGCACCCTCGTTCCATTTTCCAGGCTGATACCCGATGTGCATTGCATGTAACACCTAAACCACACCCCAAACATGTATAAATGATGGCATGTTAGCTCACTGTTCATTAGTTTAGATTGGACAACTATTTTCCATCCCCTTATTCAAATCTAGCCCCTCTCCTTTGATTGGTCACTTTAGTTAACCAAGGCCAAATTAGAAGGGGAATCAGTCCACCAAGTTGCATTCACATTTATTTTAACATTTCAATTTTGCACTAAAATCTTTAACACGAAAATATTTTTACTTGACAGTCCAGCCTCACAATGTAGATATATATTTGGGTTTGTCATCATGCCGGACATCCCGTCACAGCATGATATAGCAGGTTTGAGTGAGTGCTATTCGTGAGGATAAAAGTCAGGGTCACAAAATGTTATCTGGAATTAAAATACTTCACTAAGCTACTAGCTCCCAAAATCTTTGCTTTGTGACATTTTCTGGGGAGCTAAACACACATTTTAGGTTCTAGCTTCAGTTTAAGGTCAGATTTTAATGAGCGGTAATTAACAGATAGGCATTTCTATCAGCCTTGCAGTGATAGTGGTCTCATTATGGTGCAATCTATGGTCCCTAAGAAAATGAACAAAGTATGATCTTCTATGTAACCGAATAGCATTGTATTACACACATTATCCTTTCAATTTTGACATTTGTTTCATCAAACTGAACAGGGGATCTGGCCATTGGCTTCCTACGTTGACCCAAGCATGCAATAAGCCCATCAACATCCTTGCACAAGCAAAGGCTAACTGAAGACCCGTTTGCTTATCTTGAAAGGCGAATCCTATTTCCCCCATCCTCCATCCTCATGGTAAATCCCTTGGGAACAGTCATGTGATCAGTATCTCTGAGCAGATCACAACTTGAAATTTATTCAACCCATTAAATGAATCCTCCGTCATGCATGGATACAGCCTCCGCTCTGGCCCTGAAACTTCAAAGAGATTGTCTTTCAGATAGCGTGCCGCAGAGCAGAGCCCCGTCATCCACAGGGGAGGGAAGGTGGCTTTGAATCGCAGCGTAAAAGTCAACCCTCATGAACAGAAATATAGGTCTCCTTTTTAATTTTCTTTTGACATTAGGCCTGCATACATATTTGACCTCATCTCAAGTACAGATTTCTCCTGTGCCATGCCATCAATGTTCATGTTTCCATCAGGATATATTCACATTACTCTGGCAAGGGAAATTTGGTCTCTGTGTGTTCATTGTTTTTAGGCTGCAAACTGCACACACTTCCATGATTGTGGTTTCTGCTTTTGCAAAGTTACACATCCAATGGAAAATAGACCTCCGGTTTTGGCCCTTATATCAGCACAGGGCTCTTTTACATTTTGGTCATACTCTTTGTTGCTCCAACAGCATTTTGATGTGGGGCAGTTCGGAATGAAATGCTGCCCTGTCATCTGTCAACCCCCAGTAGGTTATCCAATTGCAAAAACGATTTCTACGCTTTTAAGCGCAGCATGGCTAGAGGCAGTTCATTTGATCCTGGGGCTGAATTTGAACCCCACAACACCCACCACACTCTGTGCACAGAATCTTCTCATCACCCCTGGAGTGGAAATGGAAGGATACAGTTCATTCAGAATGCAGGCGACTCCTTTAACTGATGGAGTTACAGAAATGAAAATGTGCCTATTTTGTTCTCTGCATCAAGGACAGACACCTTGCTCCCTTCCAGGCCTTCTGAAATGGTGTACAGGGTTTTGTACTCGGATGGATGCAAATCTTTTGCTTCTATGCGATCGGAGATGGCATGGAATATATACAATGAAATTTGTAAAGGAATCACTGTCCAAAGACACATTCACTTGGACCTGTGTTCGCAACATGATGATCAATGCAATCTTTGGGCAATAACAAATGAAATGCCTCACCTGCTGCAGTGAAACTGAGCAAGTGCTGCTAAAATAGTGATACAACCAGCTTTCTTTTTTGTTTGAGACTTGGTTAGGATTGTAGAAAGTTACTCACCGTAGTGATTATCTTACTCATAGTCTATAGTCCCCTTTCCATATTTTTGGGACATTCCATCCTATGGGACAGGAACACTTTTTGAAGCATCAAAAAAATGATTGGCCTTTTATTTTTATGCAGGGTGACAGTGCGTGACTGTAGCCCCTGCCGTCCTGAGCCCTGCCCAGCGCATCACCCTTAAAGCCCGTTTCTATCGCCAAAGTCAAAGGACAATTTAGCAAAATAGAGGATACTTATTTGAGGGGAAGATGGGCAGGCGTAAGGTGGAAAGGGGACTATGGACTAGGAGTAAGATAGTCACTACGGTGAGTAACTGTTATACTACTTCGTCCCATCCCCTTTCCTCCATACTTTTGGAAGATTCACAAGCATTGAGCTATGAAACGGGTGGATGGTAAATTGGTTTATAGAAAAAGGTTTTTGAGCACTGCCTGGTCAAACCAGGCATCAGTCCGGGAACAGAGATCAAGGCAATAGTGCTTACAAAAAGCTGAAGGTGAGGCCCATGTAGCTGCTTTGGCAATGGTCTCCCATTGAACATATTTCTGAAATGCAACAGCCACTGCTTTCCCTCGCACCAGATATGCGTGAATGCCCTTTGGAGCGGGAAGGCCTTTTACCGAATAAGCTTCCGAAATACACAAAGCAATCAAACATAAGATGGAAGCCTTGGAGGCTGGGGTTCCTTTCGGATTCCCAAAGGTAACAAAGTTGAGAAGAGCCTCCAAGGTGACTGGTTCTTTGTAGGTAAACTAACTTTAGTGCCCTGCTGACGTCCAAATTATGGATGACTTTTTCTGCATCCGACGCCGGGTTTGGAATGAAAACCGGCAAGGAAATGGATTGGTTAATGTGAAAATCAGAAACAATCTTTGGAAGGAAAGGAGGATGTGTGCGGAGCACCACATTATCCTTATGCAAAACCAAGAATGGATTCTCAATAGAAAGGGCTTGTAATTCACATATTCTTCTGGCTGATGTAACAGCTATTAAGAAGGCCACTTTCCAGGCGAGTTCTTTAGTGGCCAGTGGCGCAAAGGATTTGTGGCAGAGACCGGAGAAGACAACATTGAGATCCCATGTAGGATGAGGTGGCTTGACCGGAGGGGAAAGATGAAGAAGCCCAGTGAAATGTCTCTTTATGACTGGATTTGTCAGAGTCAAAGAGCAATTATCTGTGCCCCAATGGCAGACAATTAAGTCCTGCATGACAAAATGTGGATGCCCGTGGCCACCAGATGGGATATGAACGACAGGTCAGCCAATACAAGCTAGACTAGGGCCAAGCTGTTTGGCAAGGCACAAGTGCCAGAATCAAAGCCATTTGCTTTTGTACTGGGCTCGGGTTGAAGGCTTGCGCACTGCCTGAATAATACACAGATGGTCTTCTGAGAGACTAAACTGCGCTAGGGATTTGAACTCAGGAACCATGCTGCCAAGCTGAAGGATTGTGGGGAGGGATGCCACACCTGTCTGTTCAATGTTCTGGTGCAGAAGATTGGGAATCTACGGCAACGTGATCGGATTGCGTATTAACAGATGCTGAAGTTCCGAGAACCAGAACCTGGCTGGCCACCAAGGAGCTACGAATAGCAGAGTTCAATTGTTGGCACTCCCAAGTTTCCAGAGCATCTGATGAATCCAGGGCAGAGAAGGGAAGGCATACGCTTGCATGTTGTCGCATGAAATCTCAAGAGCATCCCCCCCAAGGAAGATGGACGAGTCCCTCCCTGGAAGCATTACGCAGAAGCTTTTTGTTGGCTGATGTCTCAAACAGGTCCACTGTTGTGAGTGCCCCACAGAGAAAAAGTGGAGGAGAAAATTCTAGTTTATCTCCCACCGACTGATGGCTGAGAGAATCCGCTGCAATATTGTTCCGCCCCGGAATGTGCACAGCCTGCAGCCAGATATTGTTCTGCACTGCCAATTCCCAAATCTAGATGGCTAGGTCCACAAGTGGCAGAGCCCTGTTACCTCCCTTTTTGTTCACATAGATCATAGTCACTGAATTGTCTGTGCGTAGTCTCACTACCTTGCTGACAATGGAAGGCCGAAAAAGCTTTTAACACCAGAAAAACTGCCAAGAGCTCAAGGTAATGAATACGAGAGATCCTGTCCTGGGGGTGTCCATGGGTCGAAAAGCTCCAGATGATTCAACGTAGCAGCCCAGCCCAGAAGGGACGACTCAGTCGTTATTGTGACTTGCAGTAAAGGCTCCCGAAAGGAGGCTCCCGCTAAGAGGTTGGTGGAGGTCGACCACCACTGGAGATCAGAAACCATAGATGAGGGGACTGGAATCATTTGGTAGTCTGATTCTGAAGCCTGAGACCAGTTCCTCCGTAGCGCTAGTTGTGGGAGTCTCCTCTTCAGCCTGGTCAAAGGAAGAGCCAAAACACATGAGTCCATGAGGCCCAGAAGCCTTTCAAACCACCAGGCTGAAATGTGGGATGAATTGAGAAACAGACAGCAAGTGACTGATAAGTCTGTAATACTGTCCTCTGTTAGAATGATCTTGGCTTTGATGGTATCCCAGCGAAAACTCAAGAAAATCAGGTCTTGAGAAACCGTCAAATGACTTTCGCCAGTTTACCAACAGTCCCAGTCAGAACAGCAGTTGGAAAAGGAACTGGAGATTGGAGTCACTGTCCGCAACCTGCGTCAAACAAAGTAGCCAGACGTCCAAATATGGATCGATGTGGATTCCTTGGAGCCCGAGCAACAAGACCTCGGGGGCTGAGCTGAGACCAGAGGGGAGGACTCCATCTTGAAAATGTTCCGTTCCTACTAAGAAGCAAAGGATTTTGCGGTGTTGAGGCCATATTAGAATATCCATGCAAGCATCCTGGAGATCTACCACACTGAGCCAATCACCCTTCAGAAGGGAGGATCGAAGGGAAGCACTGAAGTTGGGCAGGTCTAAGATAGTGCGCCGGCTGTCTGTTTGGGTTTGGGCACTGAACAGACGGAAATATAAACCCTACCCCTGTTGGGATGGAGGGACATGCTCCAAGGCTCTGAGGTCTAGGAGTTTCTGCACCTTGGCCCAGAGAGAGCGAGACCCTGTCTGTTGTAAGTGAGGAGGAGAAGGAGGGGTGTGTGGGAGGGATAGCTGAAAACCTGTTTGGGCAACGGACAAAACCCACCGGTCATCAGTGATGATCCTCCATGCCTCCGGGTGAGGAGAGATCCGTCCTCCCACCTGAGACCCCTGGGACTTATGAAAAACAATGTTGTAGCATTATTGGTGGCAAGGGCACCTGTAGCAGAAGAGGAGGCAGAGGACCAGGATAAAAAACAGCAGACTGATTTCTGTTGCTTGCGCTGAGGCCCACTGGAATAACGATCTGCCTGCCACAATCTTCGGTCCTGAAAACCTCAGAAACCCAAAAAAAGATCTTGATCGGGAATCTGATAGTTTGGAAGGAGCAGGTTTTGATAGAAACGGACAACGACTGGTAGTGTACTTGCTTTTGCTTTATTTAGTTCCTTTATTTAGTTCCTCATCTGTGGCGGAATGGAAAAGTTTTTTCCCTCAAGGGCAAGTCAAGCACCTTTTCTTGGACCTCCCTTGAACACTTGGTAGCATGGAGCCATGCCTGGCGGGAAACATCAATCCAAATCATGAGGCCCTGAGCGGGCGTGTCCACATAATGGCCCGCTGCCTCTAGCAGGTCCCGAGCCAACACCATGGCATCAGACAGACCTTCTTTGAAGACCTCTAGCTTGTACTGAGGAATACAGTCCTGAAATTTAGACAATTCCTTCCATAACTTGAGGTTAGCTGCCTCAAGTATTTTCTGTGTTTGCCGGATGTAGTTAAAACCCTGCATTGGCAAAAACTCTCTTTCCAATTACATCGAGGATCTTTTAGACAATACTTGCGAAGCGGTAGTGGAGGAGGAGCAGGAGGAAGAAGGCTTAGATTGTAAGCGTAGCTGCCACCACTACCGTAGAGGAAGAAAGTGGACAGGAAGCTAAAAGGAATGTCTTCAGATTACTGGAGTTTGTAACGAGCTTCAATTTTTCTGTTAATGTGATGGCCTGTATGGGGCTTCTCACAAATTGTGTGCTTTTGCAAGCACGTCCGTTTGAAGAAAAAGACCTGCATGCTTGTGATTTTAAAGTCAGGCCCCTCCCACCCCCGAGAGAGCTCCCTGCTGCAAAGCTGGGGGTTACAGAGTTGGAATTTCTAAAACGCCATCAAATCCAACACAGTCATGAAATGCTCTGATAGAAGGGGCGGGTCCTCAGTCATCCATCTGCCCCTCATCCTTTTTGGTGGGAACTGAAGGCTGCTGCAAAATGCTTGGCGGATCAGACACTTTCAGCTCAGGGGGCTGCACAACAGTCGGCTGCACCAGACAGTAGAGGCAATGGAGGCAGGGGAGACACTGGAGGAGTGTGCTGAGGCCCAAGAGGCTTAGGGTACATATCCTTGAAGATATCCCTAAAATACGTCTTCATTGGGTCCGAGTGCATGAGGGCCTGAATTCTGGCAAAGAAAGCACCCTCAGAGGAAGGCCTAGGGCTGAGGAGTGGGCAGTGGCCAATCCAACGGACCGTACCCCCACGACTCAATTGAGGTAGGCTGCCAAGATGGTCCTCCCATAGCTGGATCAACATAAAGCAGAGGAGCGGACGTTGGGCGGAAGCATAACTGGTGGAAGAGGAAAAAGAGGAAATCACGAGAGCCAATCGATTACCAGCCGAAATGGATTTTTGTTATCCAGGTTGGGAGACGAAAAGAGGCTCAGCCACCATCCTGGGTCCTCCTGACAAGCTTCTTAAACTGGTTGATTTGGACGGACCCAACAAAATAAGCGCCTCCGACAGTGTAGGTGGGGACGCCATTTTGTCACACTGAAGAAACCTGCCTCACAGGCCTATTTGAAGCCATTGTTACCACATGGTTTATAGGATCCTTGGAATCTATTTCAGCCCTTTGGGAGGGAACGTTGGCAGAGCCAGGACTGGAAGTGCCTGGACCTTTGCCTGCCTTTTTTGCTACGACCGCAGAACCGGTATGGCGTTTAGTCCCCTTGAGGGGAACCGCAGGTGGACGCCCAGTGTCAAGTCTCCCAGAATGAGGACCCTCAGTTCTGCTGGTTTTCCTTCTAGGCCCTATTTGGGGATCCTCCAGAATGACCTTGGTACTTTCAGCCCCTTTCCGGGGAACCTCAGGAAAAATCCAGGCACGTTTAGCCCCTGACTGGGGAACCTCAGGAATTACCCCTGTACACTTAGCCCCTTGACATGGAATTTGAGAGACTACTCCGGTATCCAGGTTAGATCCCTTTTGGTATATCTCAGGGCAAACCCTTGTAAGGCTAGAGCCACCGTGGCCCCTCCCTGCACCGGACGACCCCAGGAAAGTGTAACCCAGCCTGGGTGCCCTAAAAAGCAAAGAACTTAACGGACGATTCTTCTTCTCGTCGATGAACTGCTGAAGGTGAGCAGGAGGTAACTGCTGGGACCCGTCCTCCCACCCAACGGGCCTAGGATGAAGTGCCCGAACAGATAGAGAGTCGCAGTAAAGACAGGAATCCCACTGATGTTCCGGGTCTAAACACACCAAACAAAGAATTAGCAAAGTAACACTTGCAAGAAGAAAATGGCACAAAACCCTGTCGTTCCCGTATAGACAGATGAAGATGACCGCAGAACCGGAGTAGGAAGTTTGAAGGACAAAATGGGAAAAAAAATTCCCAACCATGCAAGTGCGTCCGACCACGACCCCGTGGAGAAAAGGACTGAAGGGCGGGGATCAGGAAGGCGGGGCTACAGTGTCATGCGGTGGCCCTGCGTAAAAATAAAACAAGGACAATATTTTTGATACCTCCAAGAAAGTGCTCCGCTCCTGCCCCGTAGGACGAAATGTCCCAAAAGTATGGAAGAAATGGGATGGAGGAGTATGAACGTTTCACATCCCTAATTTATTTAATTATCAATATTTTGAATTGCTTCGCTCACACATTTTTTGTGCTTGTGTTGCTGTACGTTGTGTGTAGGTCTTGAGCAATTCTACCCGCACACAATGTACACGGGGGCGGGGAGGCAGCCATCTTCTTTCCTGTATACAGTGCTAATGTACCAAGGCAGCAAGTTCACTGCAGTCACTTTCTGTAGGCCTTGTACAGGCAGTACTGCCGGTTGTTTCTATACACCCTCTTCAGCAGCATTGTGCCTGTAGTACTACTGTCTCGTAGCCTGGTGTATGGGGTATTGTTCAGATTACTGTGTTTCTGCACAACTCTTACAGACATTAGGACAATGGTAGGTCTTTAATAGTTTGTGTACACAGTGAAACAGCTGCAACCCAATTTCATTACACCACACCTGGGACAAGAACTGTAGCCGTTCTGTGTGAAATCATTAGTACTATTCATCTTTCTGAATGCTGCATCACCCTCCTGTGATGTCACGGATTATGGAATTCGGAATTCATACGGAATATGGAATTCATAATCAACTGCAAGATCACAGCAGTTCATATTCTCAGCCACAAATTCTTCCCACTTTTTGGGTTGCTGCAGGGTCGGGGGGAGAGAACTTGGTATGTTTTATATATCGACATCTTACACCGCCACTCTGTAATGCTGGTCCACGCCAGGGGGCAGAGATGGGACATACACAACATACAATTAGAGATTGGTAGCTTTCAACACATAGTGTATTCCAAGTGACGGACAACTCCAGCTTCGCTTTCATTGTCCAACAGATATCACTCAGAACCCCTTGGTGGAATATATCCCTCCCATAGCTGATACCTACTCATATAATTCTATATGTTGTCACATGGTATGACTCATCTTGCTATAGCTCTCCTTCATTACACTTAATGGAATTTGTACTACAATGTAGCACTGCTCCTCGTCGACCGGTTCTGGGCATTGATGCAATTTGTGCAGAGTTCAACTCACCCTTCACCGCTAGTAAACAAAGGCCCTAAGAGTGGAATGGCCAGACAGGTCAAAACACTTTTAGACAAATCTAGCAATATCAGGATAACAGCAATTAAAAGAAAGGATGTTGTTCTTACTACACCATGGCACAAACTCACCAGTGACAGCAGCAAGCATAGAAGGTCTACTTGTACCCTGGACAAAGAAAGTGCCCATACAGGCCCTATCCCAGTAGGCGTTCCTTCTCAATATCAGCATCCCCACTTTGCCTAGAAAACGCCCAATACAATCAGTGAGTGGACCTTCACTTTGCCAGATATTTATCTAGTCATACATGTACTTCATCTGCATCTTCACATTGTGAATGTGGCAATGTATGGTTAAGGTTGGCTGAAGGTTAGGGTTGGGGTTAAGGAGCAGCAGTGAGGTAGAATTTGGGGTAAAAAAGAAGGGGTTACAGAGGCTCTACCCGTGTAATGATTAAGTGAATGGTAGGGAAAGTGAAAGCCAGGAGAAGTAAAGGTATGGAGAAGTAAATGGGAGTACCTGAATTTAAGTAAAGACATACATCCCTCAAGATCTAGGTTGCCCAGCACCAGGTGTTGACCAGCTCAGAGTTTCACTGGAGGAGAATTGAGGAAGGAGATCTGTGTAGTCAGCTGCTACAGGAGAGGGAACCATAATCTCCTAGTCCAGTAGTGAGCTACAAATAGAACCCAGGCCTGCGTGTTCCGGATCCAACTCAGAACCCTGGAGATCAGGGGAAGTGGTGGGCGAAGGGCGGCATAGCGGTTCATATCCTGGCCTAGGAATATAAAGTATCAGACCCCCTTAGGGTTGGTGCTCCAGAAGGTGAGAACAGAAGACTTGGAGCTTGTTTGGCAATCGTGCCAAACAATTCCATCTCTGGGAGAAGGTAACTGGCTTGATATGACATCTCCTGCCATGTTGGCAATCCCTTGCTGCAAGAGCCGCTAAGACATTCTCGATCCCCCAGATGCATAAGGTCTTAAGTGACAGCAGGAGTGGGCACCACGTACGTCTTCACAAATTATAGACGTGTGTATACAGTATGTGGTTCTATAACCAAAACAACTACCTTCAGCACTTGGGAAAAAATTATAGTAAATATTATTCCCGGCACACCACGGCATTCCTTCATTTCACCCCAGATCGAAGTCCTGAAAGATTCCTGGGGAAGACCACCACCTTTTCATGCACATGTTTGCCAAGAAAAACCTCAACCTTTAAAGCTTGCATTTTACTGCTTGGGTAGAGGGAACCCCTTCAGGCAGTGTAGAAGATCTCACTACCACCTCAAGGCCCTGCTCCGAGATGACTAACCAGACCTTTCAAAAGCTCTTGAACCTAGAGGCCAGTGATGGCGGAATTGAACCAGGAACAGATGTAGATGACATACTAAGCCAGGTAGTGACAAAGACACAAGAGGTCATCTTTCTTCAGTAGGCAGGGGGGAGCGGCTTCCTGTACGATACACCTGCTCCTTGCTTCCAGCAAAAGGGCTTGCCCGAATCTGGTGTGAGGAAGCTTCCAATGAACTTGTGCTCCTGTATCAGTGTCAGCTGGGACTTATTGATGTTCAATAGAAAACCACGAGCAGTTCAATAGCTGCGGGAGATTGATTTCCAAGCGCAGGATCAGGATTCGAACCTGTGTTGCGCTGCGTTGTCTTGTTTCCAAGACAAACGTGTTGCCTCTGAACTTGTGCAAGCTCCCCACCAAGAGTGCCAGGATCTTGGTGAACACTATTTAAGGCAAACCTCAAGCTGAAGGGGAGGAAGAGGAAACTTGAAATGCTAGTCACAACTCTCCCTCTGACTCAGTCCTTGCTAAACTGCACCTCTTCATCTCCAACACCCTTGACATCCTTGCCATTCATGAGGATCCACCTAAAACCTGCCTTCAAGCACAACGGCTGGTACGACTCCGATCTAGCAACTCTGAAATGCAAGTTACGAGTTGGTGAACAGAAGTGGCAGACCTTGGATTTACCTTCTGACAAACTGGCCTGCCGCCTGCTCCAAAGGAAATGTAGTTTCTCTATCCGCTCCAAGAAGCGGCCCCACATCCAAGCCCGCATCTCTGGAGCCACAAACACGGCCAAGCTTTTCAAAATCTTCAAGGAACTCGCCAATCCAGCTGCAGTCTCCATCGCGCTCCTTCCTTTCCAGGCTCTCTGCACTGTGTTGGCCTCCCATTTCACATCAAAAACTCAGGACTTCCTCCCCTCACTCTCCTCCACCCCATCTCTGCTTCCACGCCTGCCCCCCCTGCCTCATCGCCTTCTACCCCCGGCATCCTCCTCCCTCCTGCCCATAGCACTGCCAAGGTCTCTAAAGGTGTCCGCTCTATACAGGTCTCCTCCAAACAGGTGCTCTCCTGCTCTTCTAGAACCATTAAGGACAACATCTCCTCTTGCCCCGGCTCTCAACGACTTCTGCAACCAATCCTTTGTCACTGGCTCTTTCCTTCTATCCATCAAGCACTCCCTTGTGCACCCTCTTAAAAAAAGCGGTCTGCCCGGCTTACATTCGTCCTAGTTCCACTACCCCTTCCACTACCCCCTTCCTGGGTAAACTCTTGGAGAAACTGGTCCTGCCCAAACTGACCCTTCACACAACTCCATTACCATCAATCTGGATTGAGGGCATCCAGAGGCACAGAAACTCCTCTCCTGAACACCTGTGAAGGCATGCTTGCAAACCTCGACTCCAACTCTCCCACTGTTCTCATTCTCCTTTACCTCTCCTCCGTCTTTGACACAGTCAACCATTCCATCCTCATAAAATTACTCGGATACCCTCCTCATCACTGACCAGGCACTGGATTGGCTGACCCCTTTCCTCACTAATGGCCCTTCCCAGCTGCAACTGAGCCCTTTCTCCACCACCACCACCACACTTTCTACCTGCGGCGTCCCTCAGGGATCTACCCTATCGTCATGGTTCTTCAATATCCATCTCACCCCTCTGGCCCACCTCATCTCCTGCTCTCCTCCTTTCCAGTGCTATGCTGATGACAGCTTTGCTTCAAACTTCCCTCAACTACCCCTCTTTCATCCCCGATGGTCGGTCTGCCATTTAGGCATGGTGTGCAGCCAACGATCTTGGTCTTAATGCCAGTAAGAGGGAGATCCTGCTCATTGGGACACGAGCCCTCATTTCCTCCTACCATCTGGACACCTTCTCTGGGCCCTCTACCCCCACCATTCTGTGAGGCCAAAAACCTTGGGGTCATCTTTGATTCCTCCCTCTCCTTCACCCCTCACATCATGGACCTTACCAAGAAGGCACACTTCCAGCTCCAGCTCCACCCCCTCAGAGGCATTCCAATGTCTCCAGAGCTCTGGTCCTCTCTAGGCTGGACTAATGCAACATACACATTCTCAATTTCCCTCTTTCCTCCCTACGCCCCCCTCCAGCTAATCCGGAATAGGGCTGCAAGACTTATCCTTGGCCTCAAGCCCAGGCACTGTATCTCTCCAGCCTTAAAATCTCTCTACCAGCTTACGGTGGCACAAGGATCAAATTCAAGACCCTCTGCATCATCCACAAGGCTTTCTGGGTCCTGGGACCATGCTATCTCCAACTTTCCCTCCCCAAATACTCCCCTGCGAGAGCCCTCCGCTCCTCTAACTAAATTTTGATTGTGAAACGCTTCTCCAAGCAGAGAGTGGGGGGCGGCCCGCTCTCCTCGGCTGGTGCCTCCCTTAGGAACAGCCTCCCTGCCCCTCTCAGACTGAGCACGACCTCCTTATGTTCCAGAAACTGCTCAAAACGTTTCTCACCTCTTTAAACCTTTCCCTTCCCTCCTAATCACCCCTGGTCCTCATGAACCTCACAGGATACCAGGCCCTTCTACCCAGTCGATACCAGCACCCCGCCCCCCCCACTGCACTGTCCCTGCTTGGCAGCTCTACATCTCACCCTTGGGAGTCACCCACACTAGCACTTGGTCCGAGGCCCCCTCCTTGGCTCCCCGTGGCACTTCCCTCCCTGCCCCCCACCAGCACCTGTCCATTCCTTTCCTCCCCACCCATCTCCTGAACTTTTCTTCACTGCACTTGCATGTCCGAATACAACAATGCCTAGTAGGATGATGACTGTATATTCACCGTTTCGTCAATGTTTTAGCTTTCCCCTGTCCCCTTCCCATTTAGCTTTGTGGCGCTTTGAAACAATTCTGTTGTATAATAGCCTAACAAATACTCAATAAAATAAAAAATAAATACAATATGGGGTTGGAGATTTCGTCTGGCTCTTCCCTTTCCTTTAACAATCTTCTCTCATGTCTGGGATGAGAGGAAATTCCTTTTTGATGGATGGTCCTTTTCAAATGCCATACTGTAGGTTTGGCACGGAGGTCAGGGAGGTCATCCTTGTAAGATTTTGAAGTGTTGGCCGAATACTTAGCCACGCATTTGTGTCCAAAAATTTCCGATTTAGTTCCTCTTTGGTGAGGAGAGGAGGATAAGGAAGTAAAGGGACATGGAATCTTTCGCTCTGATTTTGTAGCTTTCTTTTTAATGTTTCCCTGAAAAATAATTTCTGCCTCTGGGTGGAACAGATCTAAGGAGGGGATGTGGGGGGGTGAGAAAGAGTCTGAGGAGACCACAACATGCTTTCTTTTATCTATGCGCATGCCAATGACCTTTAGGTGTCTCAACAAGCAGGAAAAGGTGGCAAGATGGCAGGGGAAGCTACACCAACAGAACCTTACTGTATCTGTACCCAGCAGCACATCAGAGCCACAACTCAATTCAGACCACCAATGTAATGGTGGCCTGAGCTCTGACAGGAGCTCCCCTCCAACACCCTCCTGCACTCAGTCCATCTTAAGGGCACAAGGTCACCCTTGCCCAATCCTCCCATCCTGGCCCAAGCTCGGAGAGTCAAGCCAAGAAGGCTTTACTAGTAGTAGAGCAGTTCAGACGACAGGAAATCTGAGGGTAAACGGACCTTGAAATATTCTCGTGGGGGTCCTAGAGGAGTGCTCTTCCAGGTATAAAATAAGCAGTGTCGCATAGCAATTTGCTAGGCAACGCTGTAGGTTTGCTAATTAAATTGGCACTTGTGTAGCAAATTGATATTTATATGACTTTGTGCAATGAAAGCACAGCTCACCCTGCATTACTCTCAAGCTCTCTCCACTCTTTTCTCTGCTCACTGCAAGTTCAAAGGGGCTAACAGAGATGCAGAGCAGCAGATCTCCACCACTAAGTGTCAAAGGCCTGCATGGGAGTGGTAGGCCAGTAAAGTTTATTTTTCAAACAATTGCAAACCCAGGAGACCTTAACCGCTCTCAACGATCATAGGTTCTCTAGGAGAGAGCATGTCGGAAGCGGCCTTACTGAGCAGTTACTGTGAACGAGGTGCAGCTTAACATGTTTTGTGGCTACGTTGTGAGATTCTTTCCTCACGCAGCTTAGCTCTGCCTTTGGAGTCTGCAGAGTCTGTGGAGCAGCGAGTGACGTGCCTGCAGGATGGGTGTTG